>NC_056737.1:857357315-857669815 GCF_019279795.1 Protopterus annectens | reverse complement strand
TTAGCACATATTGGTATTCTCTTTATTATTTTTAAAACCTCTTCATATCATCTCTTGATTATTTTGATTGAGAACTTAAAATATTGCCTTATAATGCTGTGTTACAAACTCCAAGATAGCCATTTTCTGAGGAACCGAGTTTGTGTAACAAACCCCTACACTGTAACATTATATAACAGTGTGTTTTGTAACTGTTGGTATAATGTTATTTAGTGGGCTGTTGCACAGAATGTATTAATATATTAATATTATTATTTACCTCAGGGACTTAGATTGGAAGTGCAGCATATGCAGGTGATAGCATACCTGCAATGTGTTGTATGTGTAGGTACAGCCAGCTAGCGTATGCCTTTGTCTGCAGTTTTAGTAGTAGTAAACAGCAAGAAACATCTCTCTGGTCTGGTGTATCTTTTATTAACTCATATCCCTTCTAGTTAAAAGTTAGGTTGAACAGAACAGAGACTACAAAAACAAAGACCATATTAAAGCTGCTGAAAGGTAATTAAGTGCTTTGCAGGTAAAAGGAAATATGTGATAAAGTGTAATTTTTATGAAGTAGGGCTTCTTAAAAAAATAGCAAAACAGGAAGTGCAATATGTTTAAAATACTAACATTTAGAGATTTACAATATTTGAATTAAGTTAAAGCAAAATGATAATGGCCAATAAATGTATGTTTCTTTATAAATCATTATCGAAGCAAAGCTGTACTAAGCCATATCTCACTTATTGAAAAATCTAGCAATTGCTGGTCAGAGTAGTTGAATTTTATTGCTCATTTTGTTGTAATTCATGTTGCTCAAAGGTCATGGTGACATTAACTGTGCAAGATGTATTCTGTGGCTTGGAGGAAGTTTGTCATGACCAAGAAATGCTCTCCTAAACTGTATTAATACATTTAAAGGACAACTATGGCTATAAATGAAAACAAAACATCATTTTGACCATATACAGTACTATTTGTATAATATTGTTCTAATCTAGATTACCTGGTGCTTGCAGCCACACTATTATGGTTTTAGTTTACAACCAAAGCTTATTATTCCCACACTGCATGCAGGTTCCCATAATTCCTTTAACATGATACTGCAGTGGCATTACATTTATTTCAGTGCTGTTTAAAGTGCTGGATTTTTTTCCTCATGGGCCTGGCGCTGAATTTTATAAGAGGCCAATTTATTGTTTTGTGTGGTAATAGCACAGGATTTCAAACTAAGCCAAGAAATGAAGCAGCAGAACCTTTTTCAGAAATATAGTCCTGGAGCTTCTGTTCTGTCAGCCCCCTTGTTAGTCCAGTCCTGGCCCATTTGTCCATATGAAGAACAGCAGTTGACTCAAATAGTGATTTATATGAGAGCCTGTGGAGTCAGTGTCTATAGATTTTCTTCTACTAAATCCCAAAGATTTTTGTTAGTTGTAGAGTTCTAAACATACATTTTGGATTTTTTGTGTTTAATTGAGAAAGAGTGGCCAAAGTAGTTTCTTTTTGACATACTCACCGTCTCCAGTTTACTTATATAATTCCTGGTAATTAGTGCCTGATCTGCCTGCTCATTTTTGAATAATACATTACAATCACAGACCCTGCATACGTATATATATATATATATATATATATATATATATATATATATATATATATATATCTAGGACTATTGAACGAAAGTTCAATCGTCCAAATCCACAATCACCGAACACACTTTAACGAAAGTGCTTTCACCGAAAAAGCACTTTCGTTAAAGTGTGTTAAAAAAAATACATTACATTTACGTTTTTGCAGGGGGGCTCCCCTACTTTAATATTCTCACTCTGAAGTCACACTACAGTGGGGAAAAGGGAATTTTCCCTTATCCCCACTGTAGTGTGATCTCCGCAACAGGCATACTTACGCGAAAGTGCTTCTTCGGTGAAAAGCACTTTCGTGCAAGTATGCCCAGCCAAATCTGTTTTGGTGATGTTGCGTTGCCGTTTGAGGATCCGTATGGATCCCATATATATATATATTATATATATATATATATATATATATATATATATATATATATATATATATATATATATATATGTCTATATCACGTAGTCGAAGTGCCGTAACTTCGATTGACATATGTTCAAACACATATGTCTGAAGTTAACAGAACTTCGACTAGCTATAAAAAAATAAAAACACAACAGACAAATATAAAAATTGTTGTATGCAGGGGGGCAAGCCCCCTTACACCCCCCTACTTAAATATACCAACTCCGAGATCACACCACATTGAAGTGAAGAGAAACCTCCGCTTATGGAGATTTCCATTCACATGCTCGAACATTTACAAATTCGAACATATGTAAATGTTCAACTACGTGATAGGAACCCTATATATATATATATATATATATATATATATATATATATATATATATATATATAATTTATATAGTATGCTACTTTATGCCAGTAATGGTGGTGAAAGAATAATGCAAATTGTTAATGAGTTACAGGATTTGTGTGAATTGGTATTTAAAAAAATATGCATGGCTGTGTTATATTTAGTTGATTGGGAGCATGATTAATCTCAGGAAGTACTATGGTATTGTAAGCTGAATTGAAAGATAGAAAACAATTGCAAGGTTTGTATTAGCATAGTCAACATTACATCCAATGTATTTGCATGCTAGTTTTCTAAATTCTAAAAATTGATTCTGTAGTGTTCTAGAAAGGTTTTAGCTGCTGGGCAGTGGTTAAGTACTTGCTGACTGGGTGTGGATCTTAGTTAGACCATATAGCTTTGAGCCACCTAATATAAATGCTAGCTTAGCTAAAGTTTTCATACTGCAATCAAGAAAGTTGTCTGCCACTCAAAGCTAAACTGAGAGACAGAAAACAGCTACAAAGTCCCTGTTGGTATCAATGCCAGATCCAAAACAATGTGACCTAGGCAGCTGCAGAGGTCCTGATGCTGGTGGTGATTGTGGTGGTGGGGCGGGTTCTAAATGTTCTGAAAAAAAAACTGTTTCACTCTCAGCTGCTTCTCTAATTAATATCCAGCTGTTTGGCTGCTCTGTTTTGTGTTCAATTACTGCTCAGCTGTTGCAGCTCAAAAAAAGTCTCTTGGCTACACTATTCTTTCATTGGGTCTACATATGAGCCAATGAGAAAAGTGCGGGATTGCTGTGTTTGTCTCAGGGATTTTCTTGTCCCAAAGTGAGGTGTTCACATACTCAAACACTCAATGCACTTTTCAAAACATCAAAGTGCAGTATTTGTGGAATGTATTTTATTGTACTCAAACACTCAAATCACTTTTCAAAAAAGCATCAGAGCACAGTGTTTTGGGAGCCTACCATTATGTGTATGTGTGTGTAAGCAAACATGTGTATGTGTGTGTAAGCAATCTTTGTACCTGAAAATACATCATAAACCTCTGGTAAGACACTGAGAATTATCTAATTATCTTACCAATAATAATACTCATTAGAGTTATCAATATTGCCAGTCTTTAGAATTTTATAATTAGAGTTTAATAGTTATTGTTCAGAAAATATCTGCCTCATGTTATGCCCTGTGTTTCAAAATCTATGAGCATTGTCTGGCTAAGTGATCTGCTCACAGTCACAGAGTAGACAAATGGAGGTAGACAAAGTCAAACCTTCTACCTTTGAATACAAAAGGCAGCTCATTAAGAGCTTGGAGCCCTAATCATCTGCACAAACTACCAGATCTTCATTAACTTTTTTCATTTTCTCTTAAATCATTAAGGTTTATAATCAGTTAACAATTTCATTGTTTAGAGTTTCATAGTTCTTATTGTTCAGAAAATGCATATCCATACAACACATGTTGTTCTGTTAACTTTTTAAGTAAATTAGAGTTTGTCCGGCTTTGAGGGTTTGAACCTTTTCACCTCCATTTGTCTACTGTGTGACTTTGAGCAAGTCAGTCAGGAAATGCAGTCAGTTATGACTGTAAAGGACCACTTTGTCCAATGGGTTTACGTGATTAACAAATAGATAAAAAAATAATATTTAAAATGTGTCCCTTTTTGGGCATATGTTCCCCCCAGAGTTCTTGCACAAAGAAGATGGGATGTATTTTGATCCACTCCTTGTAATATTTGTGGTGTTCTGACAAATCATTGTGGACTTCAGTCACTAAATACAGGCATGTGAGTTTAAAACTTTGTGTCCTTCAGGAAATGCTTGCTAGTATGCAACTTGTTATTCTAGCAACTAAGTATGTAAGAGAAATATTTAAAATCTGCTCCTAATTTTTTTGTCTCTGACTTTTGAGCTAAGAGTTTGAGGGGGCATAGATGGTATATTGGGCTGCATGGCATGGTGCTCACAGCACCAAGCTTAAATATACTTCTCAGTCATTATTTATTTTTTAATTCATTTAATCACAAGTAAACTGAATGTTCACAGTCGGGTTGTAATTGATAGTTTTTTTGTGTGTGTGTGTGTGTGTGTGTGTGTATACTTAATTCCTGCATGTCAAAGTAGTGATTGTGTAAAGGAAGGAACTGATTGTAGTAAGCAGGAGCATTATCATATGATCCAGGTTCTTTAGGTATGATCCTTGGTTTATTTTTTTATTGACCATTGAGTATATTTATTATTTGACTGTGGATAAGGTGACCAGCATGAAGTCTGCAAGTTTAATGTCAAAGTATTAACTACTCATACATTTTTAATTTAACTTGTTTTTAGCAGGCACACTGGTGTGAAATACATTGTATAAGTGTACAACACTTATCTGGTACTTAATACAAATCAGTATTCTGTGAGCTGTTAGGGAGCAGCTTCCTGCAGTGCAGTGTTTGATTCCTGTTTGTTTAGTATGTGAGTCTGACCAAGTCACTTCACCAGTCAGTGCTCCTGGGTTGCCTCTAAGAAGAGCACTTGTTCCCAGTGGGCTGTCCCAAACTATTAACAAATGCCCTTTGACTTCCTGCAGCCTTCAAATAACTGCTAATTAGTGCTTCATTATAAGTCGTTTGAATATGAATCCCAGCAGGTCTTTCGTAGATTAATGGGCCGCCAAGTACAGTTTCAATAAATGTGCTTCAAAGAAAGAGAAATTTACTGTTGTTCAACGTAAGTCTGTTTTCATGTTAAATGCTTTGTTTTATTCATCAAATGGCTTTCAGTGTTTCTTCTGCAATTTTTTAATAAAAGTTTTAAATCCAAATATCTGTGATCATTGTACGAGTAAAAGAACAAAATAGTATGCACTCTGACAGATTTTAACAATGTTTTATAGTAAATGGGGACAGACAGGTAAGTAATGCGATATTCATGTAGAGGGATAGGGGAGCTGGTCCATTGCACTGCCTAGGGATCCATTTGACTAGGATAGAACTGACTCTGGTTGATACACCTCCCCCAGTCCTACCTGAACTGGTATTCCTTTTATATGTATTGTATTGTACTGCAATTTTATGTTTATCAGCAAAGTAGCAAGAGCTAAGTACCTCCAAAGCATCCAGGAAGGTGTTTACTTCCCTGTGGTTGATGGTCTACATACCACTAAGTACTGATGTGGACTGATGTAAGTTGTGGTAGAGCACAGAGCAGCAGAGACAGTAGAGTTTCTCATCCTCTAGGCTTCAGGTCATATCTGGTGGTAACTGACCTGTCTATGTCTAGGTTTCAGATGAGATTGTATTGTAACTGACCTGTCTTCTTCTAGGCATCAGATGAGATTGTATTATAACTGACCTGTCTTCTCCTAGGCATCAGATGAGATAGTGTTGTAACTGACCTGTCTTCATCTAAGCATCAGATGAGATTGTATTGTAACTAACGTTTCTTCTTCTAGGCATCAGATGAGACTGTGTTGTAACTGACCTGTCTTCTCCTAGGTTTCAAATGAGATTGTATTGTAACTGACCTGTCTTCTCCTTGGTGTCAGATGAGATTGTGTTGTAACTGACCTGTTTTCTTTGAGGTTTCAGATGAGATTGTGTTGTAACTGACCTGTCTTCTCCTAGGCTGCAGATGATATCTGATATTGATTTTGGATGGCATAGTGGTGCAGCGGTAGCATTGTCACCACATAGCAAGAGGTTCTGCGGTTTGATTCTTGGCTGGGGTGCCTTCTGTGCAGAGTCTGCATGTCCTCCCTGCATTTGTGTGGGTTTTCTCCAGGTGCTCCAGTTTCCTCCCACATTACAAAGACTTGCATCTGGTGTGTTTCTCCCAGGGCCTCCGCTGAAAACTGGCTCCGTTCCAAGTTGGACTTTCCTGGTAAACGAATGTTAAATAAATAAAGAAATGTTAAATAGAATATCTAGCTGTAACCAAGCTGTCTTCTTTTAGGCTTCAAATGCGATCTAGTTCTAACTGACATGTTTTTGAGTACACTGTGCACGCAGATCTAAAAATGCGTTAGCTACTAATAGTGATGACTAGCTTTCTTTAAACAATTTGCAACATGGTGTATAACAGTAGTTGCTGTTCCTAACTTACTGTACAAACTTAAACTCCAAACTATCGTTACTGCTTAACAATCATTGCTGCCTGTTTATGCCAGACTATGGAGACCTTAGGGTGGAGTGTAACTTATACCAAGACCTATATGCTTAATGTAAGCACACTCAGTCTGTTTAAAACCTTGAAGAAACATTATTAGTTATCATACAATGCCAAATCCTCAAGAATTTAACTTTTATATTCCAACTGCATAGGAGTATCTCAGGTAATGTAGTAACTGCTGGATGTGGACAGATGAGCCTTAACTGTCTGGCATTAATTAATATTAAAATCTGTGAGAAGTGTGAAAGTTCTGATAACAATTGATTTTGCAGAGATGGATCCTAGCAAATTTATAGTTATCCCGGCATTTTGCTCCTTCATTTTTTATTAATTTCCAGGTCAAATGCAACCTGCCAACATGCCTGCTAAACTGCCAGGTTGATATTTTGTATGACCCATAAATCTAATTGTTTATTAAAAGCCTGGGTTGTAGTTGCTTATCTGGTTTCTACAGGCAACCTAATCCAGTCTTTCCTCACTCTCCTGTTGTAGTTTTGTACATGTCTTTAAATGATTTGACAGCATCTGAAGCATTATATTCCTATTTCATAAACTAGTATTCCTGCAGCTTAAGCCCAGGTCATCAGACAGCTTTGAACTCCTAAATGTCCCATACTCCAGTTTTCCAACTCCTTTGTGTCTGAATACAGGGTCAGTGACACAACAGGTAGCACACTTGACTTTGGTATTGGAAGGCCAGCAGGCTGTGGGTTCTGTTCTCACTCTAGTAACTAGATTGCTGTTATTGCAGTGCAGCTGCAGCATTAGAGGGTACTACACTTCTGAGTGTGTCATCCTTCAGATAAGACATTAAACTTTGCTTTCATTTGCTCGAGTTGATGTTAGTTCAGGTGGATGTAAAAGATCCCAGAGCACCTATCAAAAAGAGTAGGGCATTTTCCAATGCCCTGGCCAAATTTCCCCTAGTAGTACAACTACCACCTTGAGTTTCCCTCATAAAGAGGCCACTAGCCTTGTGAGGCTAATACAGTCAATAAAGGATAAATAAATGACACCTCAATGCAGATTGATTCATCCATGTTGGCTACTTTGTATACAGTAGATGAGACATAGTTAACATTGTCTTGTAAAGGGATTCTGTTTGGGCTCTAGCCATTTGTTTATTTCTGTACAAGTTCTACATTCTAACTGCATACTCCACTTTATGTATTAGATTGCTAAATATGGCTGTTAATACAGTCATTAATAGATAGTGTTCACATGATTTTAAAAAAGTTCAGAATGCAGTAAGACAGCTGAATGTTGCTACTTCTGTTTTGTCTTGTCCTATCCCAAAGTCTACTCTATAGATTAAAGGACGAAATAAAACTAAATTAGTCTTATTAATATTTATAAATATTCCATTCTGTATGGAATGCTTTTAGGGCCTTTTGTTGTTCTTTTATCTCAAATGTTTCCCTTTGTGACAAAGTAGTTTAGTACCATCAACGTATGTAATAGGTTCATAGGTAGGTACTAGGCTATCAGCCCAAGGGCCTAAGTAAGCCTAGCCAACAAGGTTCCCTGGCTTACGCCACCCAAGAAAGTTATTTTCCTGTGCCCCTGTCGGGCAGACCCACAGAAGAGATCCCCGGGAGTGCTAATGAGGAACTTTGCTTGACATAGATGGGTAGCTTGTTCCAGAGTATGGGAAGTCTCTGGGACAGGAATCTATCCCTCCAGCATGTCCTGTTTATTGTGGTGACAAGGTTTAGGTCCCTAGAGTGTGTAGCTTGGAGGGATTGGGATTTCTTTAGGTGTAGCATGTCCAACAGCTCTGGGTTTGACATAGCTTTATATGTTAGGCAGAGATCACCTTGGAGTAGGCGATATGCTATGTAGTAAATCTGGAGTTTTTTTGAGACGGTCAGTGTAGGGCATCTGTTTGAGGCCAGTAATCCTCTTTGTGAGGTACTTCTGTGGCCTTTCCAGCTGCTGCAGATGACTTGTGAGGTACATTCCAAAAGGAGCATTGTACTCTATAATGGGTCTAATGAGTGTCGAGTAGAGGGGAACAATGACCTCTTGTTTCCTGGAAGAGAACCCTTTTCTGATGAAGTGTGCCACATAGAAGGGTTTCCTGACTACTGTGGCAATGTGATTATCAAAAGAGAGACTACTGTCCACCTGGGTCCCAAGGTCTCTTATCACACATTCAGCATTAATTAGACTGTTGCCTATGTGGTAGCTCATGGGTACAGAATTTTTACCAGAGAGGATGACAATGCACTTTTTGGCATTGGGCTTGAGGCCATGGCTCTGACACCAGGCATCAGTCTCAGTGAGGCCCTTCTGTAGGATGTCCATATCATTTAGGGACTTGACTATGGCTCCTAGTTTGCAGTCATCTGTGAACTTTGTTAGCCTGTACTAGAAGTAGATACCAAACAGGAGAGGTCCCAGGACTGAACCCTGTGGTACTCCACTTGCCACTGGTTTGAAGTCAGATTTGGAGTCTGCACCTTTTACAGTGTGGGTTCTGTCAGTGAGCCAGTTGGCAACCTATTTTGTGATGTAGGGATTTATACCTAGTTTAGTGAGTTTAGCTATAATTCCAGAATGAGGGATGGTGTCAAAAGCCTTGGTGAGGTCAAGATAGGCTGAATGAACTACCTTACCCTCGTCTACAGCTTTGGTGACTGCCTCAAAGAAGTCGATCAGGTTCAGGAGGCATGATCTGCCTTTCACAAACCCAAAGTAGGTGGGGCCAGGGTTTGGAGGTTACCAATGTCTTTGTTTATGAGTTCCATGATGATACGTTCCATAGCCTTAGAGACCAGGCTCATCAGGCTAATAGGGCAATAGTTCCTGGGATCAGTGGTGGCTCCCCCTTTGTGGAGTGGGATAACTGTTGCTGTGTGCCATTCAGTGGACAGAAAGCCTGACATGATGCTATGATTGAACATGGTGCTTGGGTGGGGAGCCAGTTCATGTAGAATGCAGCCTGGGATGTTGTCCGATCCCATGGATGCTGTGTTTATGGCTTTAAAGATTGCAGCTTTTACCTGTGTAGTTGTGATTACAGGGGCTCTGCTTTCTTACTGTATAGATATGGGCCATTTAGGGGGTGAGAGGGGGGGTAAAGTTAGCACTGAACCTATCTGCCAGGATGTTGGCAATATCAGTTGGTTCTGTAATTTTCGTGCCATTGTGCTGTAACTTAGAGCAGATCTGGGTGTTGCTATTGAGATTCTTGACATAGCTATAGAATGCTTTGTGGTTGTCCCTAGAATCAGTGGCAATTTTGTTTTCGTAGCTAGCTTTAGAGGATCTTATAAGGGATCTCAGCTTCTTACTGAGGCTGACATAACCTTGGAAAATGGTAAACTCATTATATGCATGCAAACAAATGTGGTTCCAGCACCATTCCCTGTGGGATCCTCTTCTTAACTCCCCCAGAAAGCCACACTGATCAGCTAATCATATGCATTGTTCCTCACTATGTGAATATTCTGCAGTCTAATTACTTTATACTGGGTTAATTCAGAATGTCTCCATTTTGAATAATAATACTTTATGAATAATCATCTCAATGACTTGTCTGGATCAGTCCCATAGCTGGGGCAACAGAAGAGTTAGGTAAGTATGCAAACTGATAGGTATCTGTTATTCCTAATCGATCTAGATCCTGCATTAAAAGATCTAGCAGACATCTCTCAAGCAGCTTCCCTAATCAGCTTGTTAGCCTTGTCTGTGGTATCAATCTTCTGATGTTTTGTCATTAGAATTTCTGCAGTCTAATGGTTTACAATCTATTGTGTTTTTATGCAGCTGTCATGTTATCTCATTTGCACTGAAATTCTCCACAACTGATGGTCATCAAGAATGCTGATAATTGTATTATATCCTGTCTCTTTTCTAATTATCTTCAGCTTCATATCACCATATAATTTCTGTCCATACCACTGCTAGTATGCCTGAAAATAACACTCTTAATCTTGCATATTCTGCTGCAATTGCAGCTTTCTCAGCCAAACAAGTTATCCTACTTTGATAATCATCCTATTGCTTTGAAGAACTTAACATAATAGACTTTACCAGTTCTGTGCCAGAACAATCTAGTACTGTAACTATGTCCATATAAAGCAGATGCACAGGATCTCCCAAACCAAAAAGTAAATATCAAGACACATCAATGCTGAAAGAGAGAATAGGGAGAGTCTATATAGTGGGCCAACCAAAGACACCCAATGGAAGCACAAGCTCTTCAGCTTCACAAGGTGTCCTGCAAGTGCTGTAATGCAATTATGGTCAGTGTTTTCTTGATATGCACAACAGATTCTTATTTCACCAGGATATTAATAACAAAAATAAGGGTACATTGCTGGGGCTAAAATATGGGGTCAGATAGCTAAATTAAAAAGACTGTAGGGCACAGAAAGGATGATCAACTGGTCATTGCTCATACAGGGGTCAGCAAATTTGGATACTCCACCCGATATCCAATGCAGCCTGCTAATGGAGGCTATTTAATATATACAAGTCCATAATTGGACTACACACATGCTAAGTGAGATAGTCTTCCAGCTCAATTACCTTCACAGTTCTGGCACAAATTTTTAACATTCCGTGACTGGCTTAGAATGGGTGCCACAGGCAGTAGATTCAGAATCTTACCATTTAGAGGGAGATGATTGAGTCCCCAGTCTGTTTTGTGACCAATGGACTGCCACTATGTTCCAGGTAAGTTCTTAAACTGAAAGGACAACTGATGCCTTTATCCAGTCTTTGTCACACAGGATGCAAATTCTTGTATATCTGAGACATTTAGAGGCAAGCATAAAGGAAGTGAAGTGAGGCAGCACTGATACCTGCTAGAAATGTAAATCACAAAGTGGGTAAGTTTGAATTAATCTCTTTCCTGAAGGACATTGAAAACTGCATTGTTGCCAAACTTGGTTTGAGGATATCCATGTGTATATTGTTGTAGACCCTGCAGTACGGGTGGCAGAGCTTCTAACATTGTGAAGGATAAGCTCTGTTCCTAGCTAAGTCCTATTAAAATGGTGGTAGAGTTTACCATTATTACAGTTAGTATTAATACCAACTTTATGGGTTGTTGTCACACCCACTTTATGACTTCTAATTGAATATGGAGAGTTGCTAAGTATATTGTAGGACATAAGAATAACCAATTAAGCAGTAATAGCAGGAGACCTAAACTCTGAAGCCGCGGTGGTGCAGTGGTAGCGTTGTCACCTCACAGCAAGAGGTTCTCCCATTCGATTCTCTTCTGGAGCACCTTCTGTGTGAAGTCTGCATGTCCTCCCTGCGGTCGAGTGGCGTTCGAAAGACATGCGTGAATGGGAGTGCCTTCGTTGAAGGTTGGGTGTTGGGCTGGCACCTCTGCACTGTAAAAATCTACTGCCAATCATTAGTGGACCGGAGTTCTGCTGTGGCAACACCTAACCAGGAAAAGACGAAAGAGGAAGAAACAGGAGACCTAAACTCTCCAAATATTCACTATTAATGCTATTGTTTTATTGCTTAAATAATATGCTTTTCCAAATATTAATGAATTTCTATTGTAAAAAAATAATTTGGAACAGTTCGTAAGGAATCCAAACAGGAGTAACTATTTTAATCAGTGTAGTCATTGCTATTTTTCCTGTTTGTTACTCTCTAGAAATGATTACTTCCACTATAAAGTCAGACCATGACACTGCTATCTAGTCACCTCTAGACTAAAAGCAGTCATGACATCTAATAAATGTAGAGTTTGGGATTTCTCAGAATTAAATTATGGTGAAATTAATGATGTGCTAAGTAATAAGATAGAATATATATTCAAAACATATACATCAACATATATGAAAGTGCTTTAGTTGTATCACATAATAAATTCAGAGACAAATCAAATTCCTTTAATACACAAATATTCTTGGAAATTTAAAAACTGACCCATTTAGTGGAGTTGTAAAATGAACAAATTGTACAATTGAAAATGAAGACACTACACATTCTAGAAATAGAAAAAAGTAAGCTTAATAAATACTAAAACTAGATAAAAAATACAAAGACCTCTAAACAGAGTATCACACCGTCAAAACTAAATTGTGAAATAGTCCCAGTTACCAAAGTTAAAGATGGTGAAGTTGTCTTTAACAACATTAAAAGAATGGGTATCTCCACCACAATGCCTGAAAGATTTAGCAACAATTTTAAAAAAGCTAATGAGAGAGAGAGACAGGGTGAGGAGATGGTTTTAACGAAAGGATGATAGATCTCTTATCATGGAAAATGTTGAAACAGCCTTGAATAAAAGGAAATAGTAGATCTATGGTAAAATGTGTATTCTATAACCTTCTTGTGCCTACATTACAAATAACTTTGTTAATCTTCTTAAAAGAGTTTAATAAACCACTAAAGGATAGATATGTACTCCAAATGTTGTAAGAAGCAGTGGTTGTTCCCATTTATGAATAAGGGGTTGCTTTAGCTCTTGTTTATTACTGAACCAATAGCTTAACATACATAATTTGTATAATATTTCAAAGGGTGACTGATTATCTGTTATTTAAAAATGGGAGACCTATTGTTGCATTCTTTAATAAATAAACATTTGATTTAATTAACAGTATGGTAGCTCATGCAGCATATATAACACTACCGAAAATCTGATATAAACTTAAACCTGTGTATACTGGTTGAGCTAAAGCAATCTAGTCTTGGAAAACATTCTAAGGTTTTTCGGAGAAAGCTCAGTTAAACTGTCTCTGCCATAGAAATAACTGCTGTGTAGGGGAAAGGTATATGTTTGGTTTGCATTGTTCATAATGTTATCTTGTTTCTTTGCAGTGTGTATTTTTATTGAAGCATATAATTTCAAGTCATTTCCCTTGAATACTAAAAAGTTCTGGTTAATAGAGAAAACAAACCAAATATCTCTTGTCATTCAATGGAACAATAAGAGGTTAAGTGCCTATGAATTGTGGGAGGAGCTAGAAAGTAGTATTTTTTAAAATATAAACATTCCAAGGTTTTCCAGAAAAAAGCTCCCTTGAACTGCCTGTGCCATAGAATACATTGTTCCTGTTGTGTTCTTAAACTCAGGGACTCTGGAATTGTACACACATTATGTTAATTTAACCACTATTTTCCATAACACTCCTTCTTCATTGACTCTTGCTAGAAAACCGAAAAATATTACATTAAGAAATCACTTCCCTTAATTTGTGTTATCCTTAGTAAATCTATTAACACTCTGTTTTCTGAAATGGTGTAGAAAATGCATCATATTTACTGGTAACCCTCTTGTTCTAAATAATAATATGTCCATTGTCATAGTACCAGCCTAGTTTATTTAGCAATCTGTAATGGCTGTGCATACTTTTATGCTGGGAAGACTAATCACACATTTAAAGAGCGAATTCTTGAGAATCTTAATGATATATGGAAAAGGGATGAAAAGAATGCCCTAGCTAGGCATATTAGTATGCATACTGGATATAGTTTTTGTTTTTTTTTAGTTTTGCAGTTGATTTTTAATAATTTGAGAGGTGGCGATGTTATCAAGTGAGTGGAAATAGTTAAGTTGAATTGGATAATTGTACTACAGGCACACAGGGTTCCTGGTTTAAATGTGCATGGCCTTTTAAGTCTGGCACTTAGGGCTCGTAAATTACCTGGTTAATTGGATGTGTTTTTATATAAGTGTGCTCTCTGCTCTTATGCTGTTGGATTTTATTCATGTTTTGTTGGTCTAATACTGTGCATTTTATGTATGAAAGCACTTATTGATTAAACCTTTTGGATTTATTAGCTGTGTTGGTTGGTTTCTTTTTATTTTTGTCACTTAGGAATTTTAGTCTGCCAGAGTAGCTAAGGGTACTGAGATCTGAGACAATTTTGTAAGGAAACTATGAGGTCTCTCAAACTGGTTTACATGCTAAGCATGCTTTCACACAGAGCTAATTGGATGAGGGGCACTGAGCAAAACTCTGATCTGTGATATATAACATTAAGTATCCCGTTTTTTGCTTATTTTTACTAGTTATTGCTTATTCTAGATAGGGTGGCAACGGCGGTGCAGCAGTTAGCGTTGCCGCCTCAGAGAAAGAGGTTCTCCAGTTCGATCCTCGGCTGGGGTGCCTTTTGTGCGGAGTCTGCATGTCCTCCCTGTGGTTGCGTGGGTTTCCTCCAGGTGCTCCAGTTTCCTCCCACATCCCAAAGACTTGCTGTAGGTGGATTGGATACTCTAAATTGGCCCTAGGTGTGAGTGTGTGCATGTGTGTGCCTTCTATGGAAGGTTGGGTGCTGGGCTGTCAACTCGACACCGTAAAACTCCACTGCCAATTATGAGCAGACAGGTGATCCGCTGTGGTGACCCCTAACTGGGAAAATGTATATTTATAG
Organism: Protopterus annectens; assembly: GCF_019279795.1. Taxonomy (NCBI): domain Eukaryota; kingdom Metazoa; phylum Chordata; order Ceratodontiformes; family Protopteridae; genus Protopterus; species Protopterus annectens. Next base: position 857,654,939 of record NC_056737.1, on the reverse strand, counting down.
CACTTTTATTGTCTGCTGCATACTTTTACTGTATTTTATAGCTATAAACTAATCTGCATGGTTGTACTAAAATTGTCCGCCTCACAGGGCCTGATAAATAAGGTTTTTATTGTCACACTGTTTGTAAATCTTTTCTAGCTAGTTTCACTGTGTGTAAGATATTAACTGGACATTTTCTCCATTTGTTGAACATCTGTTTGTTTGTTCTGATGTCCTGCCAAGGAGTGTATCATATAACTGATTTAGTGTCCCACCTCCCCACCCTGTATTGGTGTCTTGTTCTTATACTTGGTGGCTTTGCAGTTGCCCACCCCTACTGTAAATTTGATCTGGGACACTCTTCCCAGTCTGGTGTCATTAGCTCATTCTACCTAATACAGAGAGAACATTTGAGAAGGCCAACCCACTTAGTTTCTTAACCTCAAATTATCTTCTGCTCCTCCTTTCTCCCTTTCCACTTTACTAAAAAAAAAAAAAAAAAAAAAAAAAAAAGCTTTGCTAGAATTTTCCTGTGTTCTGACTGAGTATGCTTCTCAGCTGATAAGTATATATTTTGGCACTTTTTAACTGTTTAGAGTTGAATAAAACAATAATTGAATTCAGTTCAGAATACAGTTTGAATACATTGTATTTATTTAAACTGTATTTGCTTTAATACAGCTACACACTCAAGTCTGCTAGCTTTCACTGCACTTGAATTGTTTTTAGTGCTGTTTTAGCTGCTTTTTTACTAGTTATTGCTTATTCTAAGCTTCTTTCCTACCTTTCCTCTAACTAGTCTAGTCCAGATACAGATTTGCTGTATCCATGACTGTTTGTAAGCTCCTGAGCCCCCCAAGCCTTTCTGTATTGGAAGGAAGCCTTCTAGCTTATCAGCGGAAGTGAGATGCACTAGATAGCCTATCAGGAGTGGTTTCTGGCCTAGAAATTGTAGTTTATTGGCCATTTGGGCAGTTTTTCCATCTCTTTCAACTTTCTGGTTTTAAAGCCCATGTTTGCACTTGTTTCCTGCCTTTCTTGTAACTAGTCTTGTCCAGATACATATTTGCTGTGTGCAGGACTGTTTCTAAGTTCTGAGTGGTGCCAAAATCTAGTCTTCAATGTTTCCCTTAGATCTGCTTGTTCTTGCCTCTCCTGCACTTTTACTAGCTTATTAGTCTAGCACTTTACCAGACTTCTTGTAGCAATTATTGTCGCACACAAAAGTGCTACCAGCACTAAATCTTCTACAAGGAAACAGCTCCAGTGCTTATTATTATTAATGCTCACCCCTCCAGGCATGTCTAAAGGTCAGTTCCCTTTGCTTTCTCCTATTAACCTGATGAATGTGGGCATCCTGAGGCAATGTAGCAATGGCTTCATGTACACTGACAACCCTCTCCTCTTACCTTCCAACACTCAGACTTGTGAGAGATGCACTTATATATCCAAACTGGAAGCCATGCACTCTCCAGCCAAGACTGGAATAGCTGGTCAAGAAGAGAAGGTCAAAATTTGCACCACACCACATGGAATGCATAGCCCTCCAGAGCACATACCAGCACTACCTTCACATAAAAACACAAACCACACACCCAGTTTCGCAGAGGCTCTCAATAAAAATCTAAACAGCAGAGACGTCCAAGGCAGAAACCCACTCAACCACCACAACACAACACTAATCACGAGACACATAACTATCCTAAATGGTGTGCTACTCAACCAAAGTCCCTAAGGCAAAACATAATGCCCAACACACTAGTCACAGGTGACTCAATAGTGAGGCACATTGATGTCCCACTCACTAGGTTGAATAAGGAGAAAGTAGCAGTCAGCTGAGTGTCAGGTGCCAGGATCCACCACATAACGCACGCACTCAGGTACCTCAACAACTGGTACAAATATGACTCTGTCATTGTACATGTGCGTGTGAATGACCTGAGTCATACCGCCCTAGACTACATGAAAAGAGACATGGAGGAGCTCTCAGATTATGTAGCCCAGGCTGGTATGACCCTAGCCCTGAGCAGCATCCTGCCATCACCCAGAATGATACCACAGTACAAGCAGAAAATGATTGATTTCAATAATTGGCTAAGTTTCTGGTGTCATTCTAAGGAGATCCAGTATCTGTCTGCCTGGGATGACATGTTTGACAGACCTCGATGCTTTGCCAGAGATGGCCTGCATCTGTCACCCCAGGCTTCTGGATACTGGCCAAGGCTCTTGCCACCCCTATAGTGCCTTTTTTAGGTGATGTTCCAAAGACCAAATTACCACTGTAACAGCTATAAACAAAGGCAATCTGAGGGTCATGCTGCTCATTGCTAGAAGTCTAAATCTCAAAATGCACTCACTCGAAGCACTCCTTAAAATGTAGAACATTGACATTTGTGCCATAACAGAGACCTGGCTCAAGGCAGCAGAAAGCACCCCTGCACTACCAAGCTATAACTTATTCCACACCTTTCAGCCCCAGAAATTGGACTGAAGCTCCAAAGGCGGTGGTGTTTCCATATTCATATAGGATGTGCACACCTCCAGACTGGTAGCCCAACATAATGCATCTGAGATACTTCAGGTGCAGCTAACACTGGGTAAGACAGCAATTCGGGTCATAGCCTGCTATAGGTCCCCAACCATGTCCCAAGACTCACACTCCACATTCCTAAGCACCCTGGAGAATATTAGGGTCCAACCTAACACTCTGGGTGACTTCAACTACCCTTCCATTAACTGTGAAAACTACTCATGTACCAATACACTTGCCCAATGTTTCCTGGAATTCATTAATTCCAATGCATTGGACCAGCTCGTTCTTACCCCCACTAGAGGTAGCAACATCCTTGACCTGGTCATTACTAACATGGACAACTGTGGCTGTACACCAATATTCAGCTCCTCCCAGGTTAGTTCTGACCACAAACTAATCACCTTGGAAATCCACATCCCTCCCACCCCACCCTACCCCATGCAAAGGTAACCACCATGAAAAACTTCTCCAAAGCTAACTTTGGGCTCCTAGAAACAGAGGTGGCTAATTTCACGGCACCCATGTAAATGGAGAATAGTTGCATGACCGCCAACTCATACAACAATGCACTGTACAAACACATACACAAATGCATGGATCTTGCCATACCCAATAGAACCCATGACGGTCTCCTCCAAAAAAGGAAGCCAGTCTAGTGGTCGCCTGCCAAAGACAAACTCTACAACAGAAGGAGGAAATTGATGCGGAATAAGGTGAAGTCCCAAGACTGGAAAAACTCCCTTATCAGCCTCAGCAAAAAGTTGAGCTCCCTCATCAAATCCTCTAAAGCTAGCTATGAAAACAGAATTGCAGCAGATAGTAAAGACAACCACAAGGCCTTCTGTAGTTATGTAATGAATCTCCACGGTAATATCCAGATATGCTCTGAGCTACTATACAATGGTACCTCCTATACCGAGTCAACAGATATTGCCAATATACTGGCTGACAGATTCAGTGCCAACTTTACCCCTCTCCCCCTCCAAAGGACCAGTCACAATACCAGTAGATTGCCAGGCGCCCAGTATTACTGCTGCACAGGTTAAAACAGCACTGTCCAATTCCAAGAATACAGCTTCTATGGGACCTGACAATATCTCTGGCTGTGTTCTACATGAAATACAAAGTGAACTGGCACCTCACCTGTGTGCCCTGTTCAGTTACAGCCTCACCTCAGGCATTGTCCCTACTGAATGGTGCACTGCTACAGTCATCCCTCTCCACAAAGGAGGAGTGACTACAGACCCTGGGTACTATTGCCCCATTAGCCTGACAAGTCTGATATGCAAAACTATGGAATGCATCATTGTGGACCTAATAAACAAGGATATAGGGAATCTCCAAACTCTGGATTCCACACAGTTTGGTTTTGTGAAGGGTAGATCATGCCTGCTCAACTTCTTTCAGTCAGTCACCAGATCTCTGGATGAAGGCAAGGTGATTAATACAGCCTGCCTTGATCTGGCCAAGGCCTTTGATACCATTCCCCACTCAGGAATCATAGAAAAACTTACTAAGCTAGGCATCAACCCCTATATCACCAGGTGGGCTGCAAACTGGCTCACAAGTAGAATCCACAATGTGAAAGTAGCTGACTCCAAGTCAGACTGCCGTCACGAGTGGAGTCCCACAGGGTTTGGTCCTGAGTCCTCTCTTGTTTGCTATCTACTTCTCTAAAGTTCAGGCCAACACAAAGGGACTTTGGCTGACAAAGTTCACAAACGATTGCAAGCTGGGAGCTATTATTAACTTCCCGAGTGATGGTGATATCCTACAGAAAGGCCTCACTGATACCAATGACTGGTGTCAGAACCATGGCCTTAAGCTCAATGCCAAAAAATGTGTAGTCATCCCCTTTGGGAAAAACCCATTTCGTATGAATTACCACATCGATGGTAGTCCAGTGACACAGAAGGTGTTATAAGAGATCTGGGAATAGAGGTTGACAGCAACCTCTCTTTTGACCACCACATTGTCACTGTGGTTAGAAAGTCCTTCTATGTGGCATATCTCATTACTAAGGGTTTTGCACCAGGATATTTCCCTCATTAGGCTAGTCATTGAGTACAATGCCCCATTTGGCATGTACCTCACTAAATACCTGCAACAACTGGAGAGGCCACAAAAGTACCTCACAAAGAGTATCCTAGGCCTTAAACATTTGTCCTATATGGACAGACTCAAAAACTTCCAACTATTCACTGTCTCATATTGCCTGCTTAGAGGCGATCTCTGCTTGACTTACAAAGCCATGTCTGAACCAGCTCTGCTAGAAATGCTACAGCTAAAGAAATCCCAATCCCTCCGCACCACACGCTCCAGAGACCACAACCTCATTACCACAATCAACAGAACATGCTGGAGGGACAGGTTCATAACCCAGAGACTGCCCAATGCTATGGAATAGACTTCCCATACATGTCAAGCAGAGTATGTCACTGACCCTCTTCATGAGAAATCTTGATGAGTGGATGGGAAATAGAAAATTCACTCCAGGGATCACTGCAGTGGCTTTACTCAATAGAGACACTGGGAATTAAGGTCGGGTGGCACAATGCCAGGGTAATCCTATGGGCTAGGCTTGTAAAGGCTCCAGGGCCATTAGCCTAGTACATACCTATGAACTTATGAACAAGTTGAAGGGTGCATTATATTTAATGATGGGCCTAATAAAGTCTGAACAAAATGGAATTATAATTTCTTTGGACTTTAATGAGATACCATGAAGGATAAGTTGTGCAAGACAGAAGAATTTTCTAATCGCCCCTGAGATGGGGTGGTCAAAGGAGCAGTTGTTATCAACATACCTACCCAAATTACTGACGAATATGTAAAATTTAAATGTAAATGCAATGTTATCTGTATGGTAAGAATAGTTATACTAGATTTACCAAATGAAACTAGGTGTTGAGGTTAACCCTGTGATTAATACACCAAGCATTTCTTTGGTCAGGATCTTGCTGGAGAATCTGAGTATCAGAAAAGGATTTGATATTTAAACTGGGGGCTAGTCTTTCCAACTCAGCCATTGTCAGTATATTGCCCCACAGCACTACATTACACCATCACCACAGTATCAGTCTTATATATGCTGAGGTAGTAATGAAATATTTTCCTAAGCCTCCTAGGCCCTCTAGACATCCTATTAGCTTACTTCAGCTATATACCCATAATACTAGCACCACACACATACCTGTACCCATGTCTGTTGCTACTGCCAGTCACCTGTATGACAAGCCTACAACTTTAAGGTCCCATAAGTGTGTAGTGCAGTCCAGATGTATCTTAGTCATAAGTGGCTACATTGTAAGACACACAGGCACAGTGATGACCACATTTTCTAATTATAGAGTGACAACTGCTTCTCTGTTGCTAGGAATAGGGATGCTGATAGCACCTTTAGGAACTTACAACATGCCAGGAATAATTACAACCTTTTAGTTGGTCATGAGGGATGTCTGATCATGGGCATTCCACCCTGGAGGAGATACAGTGAGATATTGCTGAGGTCCCTGCTTATGTCTTTGAAGAAGACAATGTCCTGGTATTGCACAGAAGTCTACCTTCACCAAGAAACATGCCTAAAGTAGTCAGGAGTAGAATAAATGGCTTTAATAAATTGGCTTGTACATTGGTGTCATTCTAGTGGGTACCAGTATGCATGCATGTGTGTGTGTGTGTGTGTGTGTGTGTGTGTGTGTGTGTGTGTGTGTGTGTGTGTAGGGGATGACGGTGTCAACAAACATCTCACCCCTTGATTTTGAATACTGGCTAAAACTTTTATGACCCCTATCATGCATTTTTTAGGTAGCGTCCACCTGATGGACATCATGACTAACAAATTCCAGTCCAGGTAATATCAAGGTGCACTGCGGAATGCCACAAACCTAAGCAATAAAATGTCTGAATTTGAGCATTTATCACTATCAAATACCTAAGGATTTGTATAATTGCTGAACCCTGGCTCTGGTATAATGATATCACTCTCTCTATTCTGTTATACGCTGCCTATCATGCATTCCGATCCACCACCAAATGAATAGCAGTATTTATTCATAACGATAGTGTCTTTTACATGATTCCACATAATGTAAATCGGAAACTGGCTGAAATCCTATTAACATTCTATAAAATTGTAATATTATACTCAATTGTATAACCCCATCTGTGGCCCCTTCTGATTATGCATAATACCTTAAACAGTAAGAAAAGTAATCATAAAATTAATTCTTTCTTTCTTACTGCTGACTTATTCTATCCACACACCCAATAACAAATATGCCCAGAAATTTCCAGGCTTCATAAATACCAATATTCTTGATCAGATTTTCCCCTTGCCCACCAGAGATATCAGTCTTCTACATCATGTCCTCATTAATGCATCCTCAAATTAACCATTTGTTGATATCCCTTCCCTCATCAAATGTGGCCATCTCATTGTAACCATCTCCTTAAAAACCTGCTTCACAGCTACTACTATCTCCTATACTTTCAGGAATTATTCTAAAACCAGTTGCTTACATCAGTCTTACTGATAATCATAAATGGTATACCTATCCAACAAACATCATAGCTGAGGTTGCTGCCTTCTCCTCTGAATTTTACTGCATCTTAAGTAGATGTATTGAGGCAGTCATACCTATCAGATGCAAACATAATGACAAATTTAAAACTAACTCATATGTTGCAATTTCCACATTAACAAACTCCATAACCAAAAGAAAAAACTCCTAGCCATCTATGAAAGATGTCTACTTCATCCTTATAAAATATATTTACAACTGGTAATTAAGTTCCTCAAAAACTTCTCATTAGGAAATGCTAGATTAACTATGAACTTAGGGTTGCAACCAATTCAAAAGACAACTATTAGGTTAGAAGTAATTAACAATTCAGTACTAAACTTATCTCTAATGATACTTTTTGTCTCTGACCCAAGGGTGTTGTTAATATTCTTGTAGATAAATGGTTTTCCAGTTCATCCCAAACACCTTGCCCTCTGCTCCCCCATTACCTCAAACATCTTCTCAAAATCATTCCTGACTATGTCCTTTCAACACTTTCCAAAATTAAAAATACCAGTTTCTTGGTTCTGGTAATATCTTTGGATGTGTGCCCTAAGACTCCCCCCCCCCCAACAAATCTACCCCTCAAATCAACTGTTTATTATGAACCTATTCATTGCTTACATCCATGGGAAGTTAAGAACAGCTACTGTGATATCTTTACACAAAGGTGGTCTCTCTACTGACTTTGAAAATTATAGGCCTATTATTCTCACTAATAATAACTACAAGTTTATGGAAGGTATTATAGCTGAACTAATAGGCAACAGTATGGGAGACCTTATATTTCTGGATTCACACCAGTTCAGCTTGTAAAAGACAGATTGGGTATGCTCATCCTGGTTGATCTCTTTGAAAAAATTTCTAAGGCTATGAAAAAATGCATACAGTCCCTAATGTTTACCTGGAACTTGTTGAGGCCTTTGACGACCTCTCCTTATTCAACATTAATTCATATGGAATTTGCTTGATATCTAATATGCTATCAAGCAGTACCTATACTGTTAAGAACAGGAGTATTTGCTCTAGACAGAAGATCAGTACCATCCGTGTCCCTCATGGATCTGTCCTGGCCTTTCTCCACTTTGGTATATACTTCTCTGAAATGAAAGCTGATATCATGGAAATATGAATAACCAAATATGTTGACAACTGCACACAGAGGCAATTATCAAATTCATTTTCTATGCAAATTCTCCAGAAAGGGCTGGATCAACCAAATCCTTGTTAATCACACGCTTGCCCTTAACGCTACAACATGTCTTATAGTTTTCTTTCTTGGACGGTGCAGTGGTGCAGCAGTAGCATTGTTGCCTCACAACTAGAGGTTCTCTGGTTTGATTCTCAGCTGGAGTGCCTTCTGTGCGGAGTCTGCATATCCTCTCTGCGTTCGTATGGGTTTCCTCTGGGTGCTCTGGTTTCCTCCCACGTCACAAAGACATGCGTCTGGAGTGTTTCTCCCTGGGCCACTGCTGAAAATTGGCTTTGTTTCAAGTCAGACTTTCCTGGTAAATAAATGTTAAATAAATAAGTCTATCACCAACACCACATACCTTAAATAACATTCCACTTAAATTTGATCAAGTCGTCAGGGCTTGGGTACCTGTGTTGATAAACTCTTCTTTAACCATCACAATTCTGTCATGGTAAGAAAATTGCTCTGTCTTGCACAACTTTCCCTTTCTGATATCTCTTCAAGGTCTAGAGAAGCTGCAGTCCCATTTTATTAGGCCTATCATTAAATATAATGTCATGACATGATCCTTAGATATAATGCTATGACACATACTTCAGTGAACATGTAAACCAACTTCAGAGACCTCAGTTTTTCCTTATTAGAAATATTTTAGGTCTTAGCAACATTAGCTGCTATGATGAACCAAAAGCTCTATCCTTCTACATAATCTTAATATAGATGTATGAAGGGTGATCTTTGTTTAATCTTCATTGCTATGAATGACCCAAAATTCCTTGAACTCCTTCACCTCAACAGATCCAGTAATAAAGCAAACACCTGCTATGGAAACATACACTTATACAGGTACTTAACCCAATGTATTCCTCCATTTCTGGAATAGGATCCACTTACATGTTAAGCAGAGTACTTACATGGCTTAATGGATGGGTGATTTCAAATCTACACATAGTTGTGTAGAGATAATATAATAGGGAATTGTATTAATCTTCCATTAATATTGGGTGATGAGAATGAACCTCTTGATAGTCTGCTTGACTGTAAGCTTAGAAAAAACCTAAGAACATGTAAAGCAATTAAACTTCAACTGCCGTACAATTAGCTGCATCAGAAACTGCTTACCTAACAGAGCACAGAGTGTTGGAGTGGAGGGAGTACTTTTACATGCTGTCACATTACGGATTATTACAGCTCGGTCTTTGGCCTTTGCTGCTTTGTATCTTCTTTTCAGAGGAAAAATGGACAGCCACATATGGCTGACAATATCTGAAGATGACTGCAAGGTGGAAAACCTTGTTACCCCTACCTCAAATGGTGTGGTGCTGCAAAATGGACTCTAGATAGTCTACATGTTCTCAGAAGTATAGCATTTTAGGCTGGGGAAGAATACATTGATCTTTGTCTGTAAAATGATGGACATATACAGGTATTGTGAATAGGGACCAAGGAAAACATATCTCCACACAGGTTTGGAAGATGTTTTGGATAGTCCATCTATTACTAAATTAATTGTATCACTGCATGCAGCACTGATTTGGCCTATTATAGTTTAACATATATTGTTTTGTACTTGGATGACAAACTAGAAAAATGACAAACATTTTTTTGCAATTAAAATAGTGAAGGTGAGGCTATGCATTTAATCTATACACAGAGGAATGGAAACTCCCAGTATCTTCAGTTCATTATAGGCTTATGAGGGATAACCAAAAATCTTTTAATGGGTTTTAATATGAAAAAATTAACTCAACGGAACAAAAAAAGATAAGATTACTCACTCACTCTATACACTTAAAAACATATCTTCTTTAACAGGACAATATTTTAAAATACATTAGTATTACTAGCATTACTATCTGCCTGCAGCATCAGGCCTCATAACACCCCTGGGTGGGCGTTAATTACACATTAACGCACACCCTTTCGGGCACAAGTCACTGGTCCTGCCACTGCAATCTCCCTCCCTAAACATTCCCTACTTCCCATACTTTACACTACCGCTTGTCCAGAACTCACTCTTCCCCCTAGCTCCCTCCAATCTTTCTCTGAATATCCTCTCTACTGTCTTCTACAAACTATAAAGCTAATTGCCTCCTTCCTCTATGCAACAACGTTATGACAAAACTGGGTTTTCTGTAATTACCTGCTCTAAAAACTACTATTGTTCCTTTTTATATATACTGTAAAAGTCTTTGCTATACTCCTGACTATTGACACTGTATAACAATGTATCACTACTAATTGCCTTGTAAAAATCCTGTAACATTGCTATCTAATAGCTATTAATCCCTGTGTAGAAAGAAAAATATAAAATATGTTGGAGCATTTCTCCATGGACCTCCGCTGAAACAGGGCTCTTCAGTTCAGTTGGACAAACCCGGACAACAAATGTAAACTAAATAAATAAATAAATAACCACATACAAGCTCCAGACTTGCTGTAAAACCACAAAAAAAAAACTGCTTCAGAATACTACAAGTTCCATAAACCATAACAGCAAAAGCTATTTGATATAAGGGTTTTTATCTGTACACAAAAAGGATTTCATCAGAATAAATACACTCATCTCACTCTTTTATACACTTAAAAACATGTTCTTTCACAGGACAATATTTTAAAATACATTAGTATTAGTAGCATTAGTATCTGCCTTCGGCATCAGGACTCATAACACCCCTGGGTGGGCGTTAACACATTAACAGTAAACACACACCCTGTTGGGCATTATTGCTTGCATATTTCTCAGTACTTAATTTATTTTAATATAACCTCCAGTGCTTTAAAAAACATTTAATGTTTATAATTTCTTTGAACCTTGTAAACTTATTGGCCTGTAGTCTGATTTGCTAGTTAGTTCCCATGGCTTCTAGTCTATCTCTCAAATTCCCCCCTTGATAATCCAATGATTCATGTTCTAATACATAGAAATAAAACTTTTTTGCATTTTGTACATTTATTAGTATGCCAATAAAAGGCATTGTTTTCATTCTTAATTTTAAATGCATAAATGTGTTCATTTATTCTTTTTGAAAAGTTTACAGGTTGTCATTCCAATATAAAAATGCCGACAGTCAGTACAGTCCCCCTGCCCACCTTTCTAAAATCTGCTCACCCTAACCCTGTCTCCAAATCTAAACCTTCACCTTACCTTTAAAAAAAACATTCAGTAAAACTGACACTATTCTGACAAATTGATCTGAATGTGTTCTGGGGTTTTGTTGTTCCAATAGCAAAAATGAACTGTGTTTCCTTTTGTGCTCTTTTTTTGTTTCATTGTTTGAGTTGTTCAGTATATTGAAGTCTGGAATAATGGCTTTGTGACATCAATTACTACAGTTTCGATACATTTGCATTCTGATAATTCAACATATACTCTTTTATATATATATATATATATATATATATATATATATATATATATATATATATATATGGGTCTACTTCATCCCATAAAAATTGCACTTCTTCGAAACTGACATGACCGATCCCTGTTCTACGAAAGTGCGTTTCAATAAAAACGCACTTTCGTGAAACTCAGTACACCATTGCAGTACAGTGAGGATAAGGGAATATTCCCTTTTCCCCACTGTAGTGCAATCTTGGAATTAGTATATATAAGCAGTGGAGGTGTGGGGGTACAGGGGGGCTTGCCCCCCTGCATAACTACTTTTGTCTTATTTTTTTGGGTGTGTGTTTTTTTAGATGTACTGAGTTTCACAAAAGTACGTTTTCATTCAAATGTACTTTCACAGACCTGGGATCGGTTATGTCAGTTTTGAAGATGTGCAATTTCGATTGGTCGAAGTAGATTTTATATATATATATATATATATATATATATATATATATATATAAAACACACACATATATATATATATATATATATATATATATATATATATATATATATATATATACCCCTCCCCTTTCTTGAGTCAGTCAACCACATAAGATGGGCAAAATGATCATTTTCACCCTGTTAGACAAACCCAAGAAAGCTGTCAACTGCTATTTTATACAGAAATATGTTCGATACCTTTCTTTTATTATAGCCTTTTTAATTATAGATACAGAAATAAGTAAAATACATTCTTTCAAACAAGACATGGCAAGACATGGAAAATCTGATCTGAAATTGCTAGATTTGCAAGGATAATAAAAGGCTATAGTGAGGGACTTGGTATATGTGCTGGTGGACTTCTTTCACTAAATGCAATGTCCTCAAACTAAAATAGAAAATAAAGTGAAACTGGATTTGTTAAAAAAGAAGTGTTTTATGCAGGATGTGGGAGAGGCAATGATACTATCCCTTCCATGCGAAGATAGACTCCATGCAGCCTCCATATTAATTGTAATCAATGCCAGGGTCCCTGCAAATCATGCAAAAATTAATATCCCCTTTCAATGAATGAAGTTTCATTCAGTTTCAGTCAAGTGATCATTGAAATCTACTTAGGGAAAATGTGATACCACAGTATGCTTTTTCTATAAATGTTGTAAATATATACAATTTGTAGTAAAAAACTAAACTGTGTCTTAGTATTATGTCTTTAATTCAAAACAGTTTTTGTCCTCAATAAACAATCTTTTAAAGCCAGGTAGAGCTACCTTGCCAAGCCTTTCTACACTTACACAAGATATGGGCCTTCCATGAAAAATGGGTTTCATGCCCAGATGGATTATTCCAGCCAAAAAATTGAATGAATGAATGAATGAATAAATGTTGCAGATTTGGAATAGCTGGAATTCTACAATAGGATTACGAATATGGAATATTGATGCTCTAATAACCTTATGAGGTGTTTGTGAATAGCTACCCCATTAGACCAGAAGTAGAGCACCTACATAAGTACTATAGATATCACATACTCTGCACAGTGCAGTGTCACTTTAAGTGACTATGTAGGTAGAGAGAACTGGGTGGCCAAATCCTACTCCACTTCTCTTTCTCACTCTGTCCATTTACTTGACTGTTAGAACAAACTGGGAATGTCTGCGCATCCTGGTTGTGTGATTACTGATCAGGTGGTATCACAGCTGACAGGTACATTACAAGTGAGGGAATTAATGCAGAGGTTGGATTTCTATCTGCAATGTCAGCAAAGAGCATCTTAGTCAATGTTTCTTCCAGATGAGTGTCCCAGAAAACAAGCAATCACACAAACTTTGATTTTAAGCAGAGGCTGAGAGTCACAGGTTATGTGTGCCCTGAGCATAACAGGATATAGAACATAATCAGTTTCAATGTATTCATTCTCTTGAGGATAGGATAAAAGGACAATGGAGGAGTTGTATTTTTCCTCATCTCAGGCAAGTCAGATTACTGTCTCCTACTGATATAAGATCCTCATGTATTCCTTTCTTGTGCCATTACAATACTGAACACCTAATGATGGATGAGAAGTCCACATTTCTAACAGGGCAAATCACTGTCCCAGGGACATAACAAGGACCACCCAGTATTGTGCTGAGTTAAAATGAAAACAGGATACACAGAAATGGGGGGTGTTGTTCATAAGTTTGGGGGCATAAGACAGCATCTTATTAGTCGTGAAGAAATTTGGAAAATTAGTTTTATCTTCACTGAATAGTAATCAAACTGGGCCTGAGAGTACCAGACCATAGCCAGTATACTACTAAGAATTTCCCTAAGGTGCAGCTCTCACCAGTGAATTAACCTTGACCTCCCCATTCAGAGGGAGGGATACAAGCCGCAATTCCAAAAGAGTTGCTGTCAGTGTAAGTGACCACTTGCACTCAGAACAGGCTGAGAGCAGATGTTTTGTAATCTGGTCCCCGTAGTAAGCCTGTTTATAGATAGGCCTTACAACAAAGTAAGTCACATACACTGAGAGCATGTCTTTCAGAATCAGGGCAGACTTACACTGGGAGCAACTCTTTGGGAATCTGGCCTATAATGTATTATGGTGGTAAGGATGGGAAGTTTTATGTAATGAGAGCCTGAGTCAATGTTGTTACCAAGTCAGTGCTGAGTAGAGCCCGCTGGAAGAAACAAATAAAGCACAGGAAATTTAAAATAATATTATGTACATTTAATTCAGTTAAAATGATATGTGCATTACTAAAGCATATGGTTATGTTTAGCAGATTAAACCATATTTTTATATGACATGCAAATTAAAGATATTAGCTATCTAATTTAGGCTTTATAGCAGCGTTCATGTCACTGGCATTTCCATTTATATCGAATTTAAGTGTTTTGTAACAAAAGTTCAAACCATGTCTCCGTAAAGTGCAATTTCAGAAATGTATGACACATTCCTAATATGAAAATAATGAACAGACAAGGTACAGGGTTATGCATTTCTTCATAAACCATCTGACATAAAGAAAGTAAGTATGCAAGAAGAGGAACAGAAAACAAAAAAGTTATAGGAGAAAGTACTGGGGATTTTAGGTACTGGTAAAATTAGAACTGTCTTTACTGGACTTAAGTAAATATTAAGCAAAAGGCCCTGAATCTAAATGGTCATTCAATAATTCAACCACGGGTATTTAAGCACTTCTGTCTAGGATGCTACTCAGGCAACCAAAGGCCTGCCACAAACATTGAACTATGAAACTGGTGCAAATATGCTGCTTTTGTTCTTACAAGGAGCATTTTGTGTTTTTTGAGGTCAGTAGATTACATTGTAATGGTAGGAAGGCTATTTCCAGAATATAATTTATAGCACAAAGAGAACTGTATATAAGACCAAACATATATACTTCTATGAATACTATGGGTAGGGGAGTCAATTACTGTGGTATTTGGCCAGGTCTTACCAGGTTTTGTCACAAAGGTGAAAATGTCCAGGCCAGACATAACTAAACCACTCTGTGGTACATTCTTGTCCTGTTGGGCAATACAAAGTCTTGGTATTGCATACATGAACCCTTTAACTGGGGCGGATGATTTTTTTAAAACATTTCTCTGGGACAAAGTAAAGGTTTAAGTGCTTGATTTTTTTTCCTGTTCTAAAGAATTGCACATAAATTGTGAGATATTGTTTTGGTGCTAACATCTGATTATTTATTTGTCTATTTATTTGTTGAGTTTGCTATTGGTTTCCCATGATTTTTAAAGCAACAAGATGATTTTTCATTTTCTGTAGTGTGTGCAAGGAGGTTTTCATTTCTATCAGCAGTCTTTGAGAATGGATGTTATGGGAAATAACATTTCTACTGGAAGCAATAATCTGTGATTCTGACTAGGTAAAAGGATTATTTTACATCCCTCTAGTTTATAATTCATGTTAAAACCATTTAACAGTTACTCATGTTCAGGGTAAATGAAATCAGAAGACCTGCTTATTCAGTAAATATCTGAAGCCAGTCTAAGCCCTGATCACATGGGTCTGTATCACTTGGTTGAAACGGCAGAAGTTCAAACACCATATGTTCGAACTTCTAACCTCGAAGTGCAAAACCATCGAAGGCATAGAACAGCGATTTTCTTTTCCCAGGGAAAAAAAAATTGCTGTTCCAAGAAACACACACACACAACACAAGCACACCAAAAAAACAGCAATCCATACACATACACTTAAAATCCTACATCTAACCTTACACTAAACTGTACATACACTACTATCTATCCACTTACCTTAACCTAAACCCTAACCCTAAGTTCTGTCACTATCGCACACTCACCTGACCTGCGCCCTAACCCTAACTCACCTATCCCACCCTAACCCTAAAGTCTGTCACTATCGCACACCCACCTCACCCGCGCCCTAACCCTAACTCACCTAACCCGCACCCTAACCCTAACGTCCACACAATCGCACACTTACCTGAATCCAATCCGTAACTTTCCATCACAGTGCTGAAAATCGTGAAGCCACAGAAACGGCCCACCGAATTCTTTCCCTGGGAAAGAATTTGGTGTTCCGCGGCTTCGTGATAATCAGTTTTCAGACTTCACAGTTCGAACATATGGTGTTTGAACTGCTGATGTTTTCACGAACTGATAGGAACCTGTTCACACAACAGAGTCAACACTAGTGAGCAAAGATAAATGTTAACTGCAGGTGAGTGGAGAGCATCTGTTTTTTTTTTTTTTTTTTTTTTTTGTATGTGTGTCAGAAATGTCGCAATGTGGGTTAACATGAGGTGTGAATATGGGAAAGGCAGAAACATTTCAATCTGTACTACCAAATGATCGTAAAAGTCTGCTAGACTGGCAGAAGCAGCTAATGTTCAATTGGAACAAAACCAAAAGAATGTATTTTGGTACCTCAGCTACATTAATATCATTTTCCCAAACAAGATATTTCTTATTTCTTATCACAGGGAATGAAAATAAAAAAAAAATGTGTGTATTTGCAGTACTCTTACTGATGCTATGCCTTTGACACAAAATTAGGCATATTCTCCTTTTTGTTTTCTAAATAGACCGATCTAAAGCATACCTCTCAACCTGGAAACATCAACAATCTGGGCAAAGGCCCATGAAAAGTAGGTACAACTGTGCAAAATTCTAGATGCTGATTAACATGAAATTTGTATGCAGAATTATGTAACCCCTCCCACTCCAGTGGAATCATGGGATGCCATCATTTGATACAGGTGAAATTCTAAAACCAGCTATCCCACAGTTAAATGAAAAGAAGCATACCTCTCAACCTCTCAGTGCAAGAAATCTGAACAAAGACAGAAATAATGGGGGGTGGGTCAAAGACCCAAAGATAGAGACAGATTTTAAATATTGCTACTATAAACTTAGAAAGTTGCTAGTATTACAGGATTTGAATTATTATGTATTTCCTGAAGAATTTGAAGTCTGAACTCAAATGTATGTCATTATTTGCTATTATTTAGTTACTTTAATTCTCATTGATTTGCCAGAAAAAACACAAATCGTATGATGTTCAGAACCAAAAATATGAGACAAAAATCTGAACATACTGCAAAAATCTGTACAGCTGAGAGGCATGGACACATGTAATATCCTTACAAAGGCCTGTTACACAATTACAGGGGACCATATCTGTGATCATCAGAATGTTGAAATATTAGTAACAAATGTGCAGAGAGTATATTCTATGTCCAAGGTGGGTGCATCTCGAAGTATTTTTATGTGCAACAACCTTGTCACCAGTATATATAAGTAGCTGCAGTTTGGGAATGCAGGGAAGGTTTCCCTTGAGAAACATACTGGCATAAAATGATTTCAGAATTTGTTGTTTTACAGCTAGATCTGTTGGTTTAGTTTAGCATTCACAGTTTTCAGGAACACAGCTGTGTATCCAGGAACTGTGGTAGTAAGGAGCACTGTTCTCATTGTTTAACCACTGATTTCTCCGCTATAATTTTAATATGATTTACATGTGCTGCCCAGAACATAATCTTGCATGGTGCTCACTGAAGAAAAAAGATATCAGGATTCATCACATATGAAATAAGGTGGTGGGGCAAGGCAGACAGTGGGTTCAGTTTAGGCTGGCATTAGATATTAGCACACTTTATAGTTGCAATACTATTTTTGATACACATTAATGTAACTGTCGTTGCTTTGTTATTTGGCATGCTTACATATTCATCATTATTATCCTCATCCTTGTCATCCCCCTTGACTGGACATGGTCTCCTCTTGACTTATTTTTCCTGTCTCTCTGTAATCTGCTTTACCAACCTGTCATTTGCTTTCCTGCACAAGTGACTGAACCATTGTAATCCTTGAACTCTTGTGCAATTGGTACTACTCTGGCGTCTGCTATGATGTCCTCTTTGCTTTCCCTCCACAGTGTGCATCCTACTAGTCATCTCAATCCATGCCTTTCATCTCAATCAAGCTTCCTGAGCTGCCCTGCTTTCATTATCTTGATGATCTTTACTTTGCAACTTTAATATTACAGGGACAAAAAACGTAACCAAAACAAACCGACAATAGTAAACTGTAAAACTGGACACAAAACTACATCAGAAAAATATATATTATCAGTTTTGTTTTATATGTTTTTACTTTGACGATCATGATGGTTTGCCTATGAAAAGTAACCCAAACCACTCAATGAAGCACAAACACATGCACACAGTTAAGCATCAGGCAAACAATGTTTACAGACTCGTAGAGATCATACACATACACACATACACATACACACATACACACATACACACACACACACATACACATACACACACATACACATACACACACACACACATACACATACACATACACACACATACATACACATACACACATACACATACACATACACACATACACATACACACATACACACATACACACATACACACATACACACATACACATACACACATACACACATACACATACACACACACACACACACACACACACACAGTGGCCAAGCAGGCATGGTAAGGTAAACGATGGGTTCCTGGGGAAAAAAAAAAAACTTTAACTGTATGTACCTTAGTATAAGAAAAGTAGATACGGTACCAGTACATTTATGCACAGACAACACTGCTGCAGTTGTACTGGCATTTACGCTCAAAAATAAATAAACTTAAGTCTCAACATCAGAAATGAGCATACACATGTCCATTGCTGATGGAAGAAAGGAGGAAAGACTAAAAGAAAGTAGCTGAAATTGAATTTGAGCAGCACATTTGCACAATGTAAATTCCATCACCACACAAGCCACAGTATTTTTTATTAATGGTTTAAGTAAGCCAACCAAAGCAGACGAACTTATGGCCCTTGAGTCGAAAATGAGTCCATCACATCAATGAAACCATTCATATTCAAATTTAGTATAGTTCCCTTCACCATCCATCACAATTGCTTTTTTTTCCCTGTCCCACACCATATAAAACTGCAACAAAAGAAACCTTGCATGTGTTTTAAAACTGCAACACAAGAAACTTTATGACTATTAGCTCCATTAACATGGTCAAGCTACTGCACAAATCATTGTTTTTTTACTACACTAGGTGAAAGGAAAAATGTATTTTGAAGCAAAAAAAAAGTCAGGAGATATGAATTTCTGAAGCAGAAACCAACAAATAACTGGTGACAATAAACGCAAATTCAATTTGGCAAGACATAATGAAACTGTAATATGGTTTATCAGAAAAGCTAGCCTGCTGATTCCTGAAATGCAGACTTAAGGCTTGTGATGAATCAATGATGCTGAAATTTAACTAGGTATGCTTCACTCTAGTAAGCATTCACTAAAAGAGTTGTTGTCGCACAACTTTTACATTTTACACTTTCACATCTTTTACTTACCACCACCGGTGCTTAGGGCCACAAATGTTACTGCATACAAATACTTTTCCGTTAAACTATTTGCTGACAAGGAGAGGTTAGCATCATGAAAATGTTCAACTTTCAGGCAGTACAAGACAGCCAATTTCATATCTCATTGAGTTCTTTCTACAAAGAAAACAATCACCAACTCTCTGTCACCAATTATTCAATCATTTCACTTGGTAGATAGGCAGTGTTGTCTGAATCTCTAACAGGCAGTCTGGCATTGTCTCAAATGCATGTTACATCAGCAATAATGGAAAACTGTAAATAAAAAAAAATGCAAAATTAGGATTTGAAGAGGCCACTCATGAATTCATGGCACCCCATTATTTTGCCCTCAAAACTGGTAAATTCCGTGGAATTTGGAACGGTTGAGAGGTATACTCTAGAGAAACTAGACCTATATTTGGTTGTTTGGTATAAAGGTTATATACTATTCTCATGAGGCATTCATCAGTTTGGCTACTTTTATTGTATTTTATTGTATATCCCTTTCTTCCTAAGAAACATTTGTGCCACAGTATTGAGTCAGGCTTTTTTTAATCGTCTTTCCAGCAGTATTTGTCCTCCTTATTGAAA
This sequence comes from Protopterus annectens, assembly GCF_019279795.1. Classification (NCBI taxonomy): domain Eukaryota; kingdom Metazoa; phylum Chordata; order Ceratodontiformes; family Protopteridae; genus Protopterus; species Protopterus annectens. The sequence continues at coordinate 857,634,837 of NC_056737.1, read as the reverse complement.
TGTTGGTAGTCAGAGTGTTGAATCCTGGAACACAGAAAAAAAATAAAAAGACTAAAAATACAAGAGAAGAACAAATATCAAACACCGTTCTTCTCCAAACTTTTTTTGAAAGACAGTAAGTCTCTCTGCACCCCACCGACCAACCCCATAGTTATATTTACCAACTTTGAGCTTGCCATACCTCAGGGAAAAGGAAATGTTCTAAGAAATGTCAATCTCTGATTTAATATTATGTAAGTCCATTTTTTTCGGTCTTTCAGTCTGCACATTCCCGTTTAAATGGTTACCAGTACTTGATTAAACTAACCACTTTTATCCTATACACAACAAAAAAATTAAAACTCAAAAGCTGTGCTACTGCTATGGAATGAGTCGTAAAATACTGCTATGGAATGAGTCGTAAAATACTGCTATGGAATGGGTCGTAAAAGAAAGGTACATGCATGTAATGAAACAAGGAAGTAGAATGTACTCACCTACTTGTGTGTGTGTGTGTGTGTGTGTGTGTGTGTGTGTGTGTGTGTGTGTGTGTGTGTGTGTTTGAGTGAGTATATGGGCTTGCCTGTAGTTTTATTTGAATAGTACACTGAAATGTATAGGTGTGTATTAGGCTAATGGCCCTGGAGCCTTTACAAGCCTAGCCATAGGATTACCCTAGTATTGTGCCATCCGACCTTGGTTGCCAGTGCCTCTGTCGAGTAGAGCCACTGGCGTGATCCCCAGGGTGAATTTTCTATTCCCCATCCACTCGTCAAGATTTCTTTTGAAGAGAGCCAGTGAGGTGCTCTGTTTGACATGTATGGGAAGTCTATTCAATACCATGGGCAGTCTCTGGGTTATGAACCTGTCCCTCCAGCACGTTCTGTTGATTGTGGTAATGAGGTTGAGGTCACTGGAGTGTGTGGTGCAGAGGCATTGTGATTTCTTTAGATGTAGCATGCTTTGTTAATTTGTTATTCTCCTGCCCCCTAGAACGGGAGCTTACATAGGTGATATGAAATTGCTATACCAGGTAGAATATATGGCAGTAAATGGGTCATTTATTGGCCAGGAGGGCTAAATCATCAGATTAACAGAGGTAGATGCCCACAAAAATATTTCTGTGTAACCTTTCAAACAGAAACTGATGTGTCCCACAAAAAACTCTAAATTTAATGCACATAAGGTCTAATAAATGGTAACCGTTTTATCCATATTAAGGTTGTAGGGAAGCTGGAGGCTGTCTCACCACTCAGTGGGTACAAGAGTCCATTGCAGGGTAGACATGTGCGTACACGTACATACACACACACACACACACACACACACACACACACACACACACACACACACACACACACACACACAGTACACATTTGCAGGCAGTTTTGAGGGTGACCTAATCCATGTCTTCAGGACAGAGGAGGAAAGTGGAGCAACCAGCAGGATCTCACATGATTACAAGAAAGGCATATGAGCTTGTGAATATAAGGCATCCAGCAAAGTAACAAACTAGAGAAACAACTGCCATGAGGCCGAAAAAACTCCTGATGTGCCATTTTTAGTAACCTTGTGCCATAAATGTGTACTGAAAATGTATTGTAGAGTGAAAAACAGGTGGTAGATAAAATGTCAAACCACACCAGAACAATTGCCCTTCAATGCCCTTTTGGGAAATAGCAAATTATGACATAGCACCAACCATGTAGAATGATGTAGGACAATAGTTCTACATAGAAAATTAAGTAATGAACCAAACTTTTTTCACTTTCTTTTTGCAGTTCTCCAACAAAAAAGTGGTTTTAACAAGTGGCAAGCTGTTATGTTGGGGGGAAAGGCTTCTGTAGTGACTTGTATATCCATGTAAGTGAGTTTTGTTGAGGTGAGTGTTGCACTGTCATGGTTGTTTTTTGGAGTTTACCATTTAAAAACCTAGTAAAGCTTAGATTACTTAGGTTAAAATGAAACATATTTTAGCAGATTTGCCAAGATACTGCTTATTTGGGCTAAAAGAAAAAGTTTCCTGATGTTAGGCCATGTCCTGATGAATGCAGGTTCTTAAGCTGTATACCATTCTTAGAAATAAAAAATTAAACTCTTGGGTTCTTAGCGTCCTATTATGGATAGTCTGTCAAAGTGACAGTTTCATCTTTCCACTCATTATCATGTAATTTGTAATACAGTCCCTGTAAGTCTTGTTATACCTGGTCTCACATTTCTTATTAGATTGAGGGTAAGAAATTCTAAATGCAAGATTATTACCTTCATAAACTCTCAGATATTGTTTGGTACTTGCATTTTTTAATGTATCACCACTTCTTTATAACATAATATGCCAACGGGTTCCTAACGTGTGATCGAAAATTGTAAATGGCGAACGTGTATTGAGCAAACCCGATTGGTCGAAACATCGAAAACGTCGCACTCATTACACGGAAATTTCTATAGGGAATATTTTCCCTTTGCTTCAATGCAGTGCAATCTCAGAGTAGGAATATTTAAGTAGCGGGGGTGTGGGGGGCTTAGCCCCCCACATGGGTGGTGCAGGGTGGCTTGCCCCCCTGCCTACAACATTTAGGGAAGTATAGTTTTTTTATTTTTTTATTATATTTTCAAAATTTCAAACATCGCTCATATGGTGTCGACCATATGGTGTTCGATGTTTGAAACTTTCGAAAATATAATATAGACCCTATGCCAACAATATTGCAGTCCACATGCAAAATGCACCAACATCTTCTGGACTAGCCTGCTTAGCAAAGTAACAAAATTTTCTTAATCCTACCCCAAGCATCTGAACAAGAGGTCTAGTCTATTACTAGAAGCATACAACCAAAAATAAACTAAAAATAAAATTTCAAACAGTTCACTTCATATAACAAATCAATTAATTCTGTCCAGTATGCTTTGATGTGAGTGGTCATACCTATCTTCAAACTAATCTCTCTCCCTACTTCACCACAAACTGGAAACAGAACAGCTCACCGCCACACAAGGAAAGAAGCCAGTGATTACCTTTATATATTATTAAAATTATAGTCCAGTCCAGTAGTAGATCCACAATGTAGTCCCACAAAACAGGTAAAATAAGCACACACTGGATCCAATAAAATCTAGTTATCAGCAAATACAAAGCATAAAATGCAGACTCCTCTAGTGCCACGGCTCTTCACCCTTTACAGAGTATATCCCTACTTCACATATTCTATCTTTAAATAGCATAATTACAAACAATTAATCAATCATAAACTTAAAGAAAACATTTCCAATGACATTCTTGATTCATTCCTTGTGTGGTGGTAATCTATCTCCCTCTTTATACATTTTCTTTGACTACAGCAAGAACTTATCAGTCTTTTTTATTTCCTTTTGTCCCAAAGTTCCCATTTCTGCATATGCAACTTGTTTGATCTCTGTTTTGTTATTTCACCCTCTATCTGCTTTACGTCTTCCATTAAGTCTATCGCTTCTTTAGTATTAGGCCTTCTGTCCCTTTTCCAATTCCTTATTGCTTTTTTGCCACAAGAACTAACAGCGATATTAAGTGCTTGTACATGTCTTCTTACCATGTACATCTACATCCAGCTCAGGTAAAAATGTATTTCTGTAGCCTGATCCTCCAGTATCATAATTTTGTGGACCAGTTCCCGAAGGTCAGTTTTGAAAATACTCAGCTTGACACAAGACCAAAATACCTGCTGCCCGTTATCTGTCCTTTTGTGCTCACATCTCCAGCATAACTCACTCACCTCAGAGAACATTTTGTGCAAATTTTCTGGGATATAAAAGTACTTATGGAAATAATTCCAAGCAAAAATTCTAAACTTTCTGGATTTAGTGACTATTTTGCTGAAACTTATCTGAAATTCTTACACCTACATTTTCCCTCCAGACCTGCATTATGCCCAGTATATTCTGCTCATCAGCCTCTTATTCAAAACCTCACCAGTTCTAGCCTCTATCAAAATCTTAATCTGCTGTGGTCTCCTTATGTCCTGTTTTCTGACCTCAGCCTCCCTCTCCACTAGAACTCGATATAGCCCCCTATACTGCACAAATTCCAATCCCTGAAGTAGATATTTCTATGTTACTACTCTCCATCTTAGATCTTTTCCCAGAAATAAAATATCTTTCTCCCCACCCACCACTCATTTGTTATTTCAATGTTAATATTATACTGACACCTGGACCACCCTATGGGATCTATTTTGAACTGCAATGGGCAATACTTCTTGATTTTTAGCCATCCTATCATTTTGTCACACACTTCACCCATCACCCCTTTTTGGACTCTTCTCATCTGTGTTTGTGCACAAATGTTTATTCTTTCTATTAAGTCATCATTTCTCACTTGTTTAAACATCAGCTCCTTCCATTTGACTTATATACTGAGCTCTGGATACTATATACCAATCTTTATTGTGCTCTGTTGTGGTATGCCTGCAAATTCAGGACTGCTGACCTCCCAGCCTCTTCTGTGGGCAGTGTTATCTTTTGCAATTTCACCCTTGCTGTCTTATCATTCCAGACAGTCTTCATTGTCTCTCTCTTCTGTGCCCTTCCTAAAACTTCTTTCCTGGATCATAAGGAAATCCCTACACTACATATAGCACCTGGGGGAAGACAAACATTTTAATAGTCTGGATTCTACCATCCAAATCATTTACTATGCTCTCCATCTCTTTAACCCTGGATCTTATTGCTAACCTGTTCCCAAGTCCCCTTTGGCGATTTGTTTTGGGTATCTCAATAATCAAACATCTAAACACTTTATGACCCCCAACGTTACAGGAATTTCTACACTAAAACATATGTCAGTTCAGAATTTACATTGATAACCTTTGTTTTATTTACATTTAATTTCTATCCTGACATCCTCACAAACTGCATCAAGATACTAAATATTCCAAGAATATATGTTCCAGGTTAGCACTATACAGTAACATGCCATCTGCAAATACAGTAGAGAGTCAATAATCTGAACTAATTGGGACCTAGGATAGTTTGGATAATCAAACATACATTGAACTGGATAAAAAAACTTCTAACATCTTTTTTTTCTGCATGCAGGGAATACACATTTCAACCATTTGGCGATTCCAGTGGCCAGTAAAGAATATTTTTTACACATGAATGAGCTACAAGCTCAAAAAACATGCACAAGCAAATACGTATAATGTTAACATATTCATACTTCATGATTTTTCTTACCCGAAATTTTGGAAGGCTGCATTTGGATAATTGCCGTTTCGGATAATTGACGTTTGGATAATCAACTCCCTACTGTAATACCAGTCTCTCTTCACTTCCCCTTGAGTCCCACCCTCTTACATTTGATATCCTAAATTTCTGTGCCAGGGATTTCAAGTAAAGTAGAAAAATCATTGGGGACAGTGGCTATCCTTGCCTTGTCCCCCTTGTGACGTCTATTTCAGAAGTCAACTAATTAATTTTGACCAATGCTCTTAGCCCCCTAAAGACTACCTACAGTAACATTACTACCAGAAAATACATTTTGTATACAACCTCCAATAGATAATCTCACCAACTCTACTGAATGTCTTTTCAGCATCAAGTCCCAGCATGGCAAGTTTTTCCCATTTAATCTTTGTTTTACAGAGTGTTCTGATAATATTCTTAAACATATCTATTCTTTCTGATCCCACATTGGTCCTGATGAAGTAAACATTTCAATATTTTTGCTACTCTTTCAGCTAATATAGCTTATAAAAATGTTGTAATTATGGTTTTGTATTGATGGTGGTCAGTAAGAGGCTGGGTTACTGGGGGTCCCTTCCTTCTAAGACTATCAGTGAGATTATTGTTGTGAACCACAATTCAGGCATTCTCCCTTGCTTTAATATCACGTTAAATATTCTGTGCCATATGGGGACTGACTTTTCAAGATGTCCTTTCCATATTTCTACTGGGAGCCCATCTCATTCAGGGATCTTACTTGTTTTTGTTTTTTAAGTTGCTTCTGAATTTCCTGTAGCATTGTGGGTTTTATAAGCTCCTGACTTTCCTCTCTAGTTAAACTAGGACATTTCAGACCTTCAAAAAATTTGTTTAGATCCTCCTCCACTTGCTGCCTCCTGTATAATTTCCTGGAATATTCTTTAAACACCTTTTATAATTCTTCTATTTCCATGACTATCCTTCTTGTTAAGGGTATCACTTTTAATATACTTGTCTCCACTTTTTGCTGTCTCAGCCTTCCTGCTAGTATTTTCTGAAATACAGTATGGGTGAATTCTCAAAACATCATATTTTCAATATTTCTATTATTTCCATTGTCTGTTCTTTCCAAACCCTTTGCAACAACTCAGTCAAATTTGCCTGTTCTGCCTCCATACATAGTAAACATTTTGTTTGTAAGCTTTTCATAATTTCTCATCTAACTTTAAAGTGCGGTTTTCTTGCCTGTCACTCCTTGCCATCATGAATCTGTTAATTGTTTCATTTCCATTCTGGACTTGTCCCATGCTTCCACCAAATCTGTCTCATCTTCCTTCATTTTCCTAATATTTTGTAAATACATTGTCGGTAAATGCCCCTTTTTCCTTCTGCCCTTTAGACAGAAAAGACTGACCAGGCTTGGAAGGACTACTGGTTGGCTAACAAAGAAGTAAAGACATAAGTTGCAATAGCAAAGAATAGGGCATCGGATGCACTCTACCGTCTTCTGGAAAGTGCCTCAGTAAGTGACACAAAGAAACTATATCAGGTTGCAAGGCAAAGACAGAAAGCTAAGGAAGATAGTCAGACACCCTTCATAAGGGATGCCAGTAACAACAACCTGCTCACCAGTCCCCAAGACATCAAAGGCAGATGGAAAGAGTATTTCCAGCAGCTTCTGAATGAAGAAAATCCCACAGAAGCTGTACTGGCCCAGAAACAGCCTACAATGAGAGAAAAAGAGGAGCCCACCTTAGAAGAAGTAAGAACAGCACTAAGGAAGATGAAGTCAGTGAAAACAACAGGCTCAGATGAGGTCACAGCAGATATGATAAAGATGCTGGTTGAGATAGGGGAGAAATGGCTCCTGAGGGTACTTATAGCAGTGTAGAGAGAAAGGCATATCCCAGGTGACTGGAGAATCAGCATACTCGTGCCAGTGTACAAGAACAATGGGGACATCCACAACTGTGGGCAGTACAGAGGCATCAAACTCCTATCACATTGCATGAAAGTTCTGGAGATGGTGATTGATAAATGGATATCCAGAATAGTAGAGTGTACAAAGGGAATCGAACAGTTCGGATTCAAATCAGGATGCAGCACAACTGACCCGATGTTTGCAGTGAGACAGATACTTGTGAAGAAGCTAGCAGTGAGAGAGTCCAACTGGGCATTCCTAGACTTGGAGAAAGCATATGACAAGGTCCCAAGAAAGCTGGTCTGGACAGTACTGTGATAGTTTGAAGTCCCAGAAACATTGGTAGAATTAGTGCATGCTATGTACAAGGACCCAGTAACTCAAGTATAAACAGTGTTTGGCCTCACAGAGAGGTTCCAAATGGGAGTAGGTGTAAACCATGGTTCAGCTCTGAGCCCACTGCTGTTCATACTGGTGATAGACTACATTAGCAAACAGGTCGGAAGGGGCAGATCGACAAAGTTGCTGTATGCAAATGATGTGAGATTACAGGCAGACTCTGAGCTAGAACTTCAGCAAAGGATAGGAGAATGGAATGCAAAACTGAAGGCACATGAGATGAAACTAAGCACAGATAAGACAGTGGTAATGGCAGCAAACTGGGGAAATCAGAAGAAGCTGAGAATAGAGATAGAAGGGAAGATAGTGGAATGGGTAAACAGCTTCAAGTATCTGAAAGGGGGTGGGTGAGGAGAAGGGAAGTCTGAGTGAAGAGATCAAAGCTAGAATCAGAGTGTCAGGTGTAGTCTATGACAGAAGAATGCCAAAGAAGATGAAAAGTAAGGTGTACAAGACAGTGGTGCAACCAGTACTACTGTATGGTAAAGAAACCTGGGCATTAAAGGCAGAACAGTTAAAGAAGCTAGAGGTGATGGAAATGAAGTGCCTGAGAAGGGTGGTAGGATGCACACTGTCGGACAAAAGAAGAAATGAGGACATAAGAGCAGGAGCCAAAGTAGCTCTAATTGCAGAAAAGATTAAAGAGAATAGATTACGGTGGTTTGGATACATGTGCAGAAAAGTAGAAGACGATCTGGTGAGAAAGATTTAGGACAGACAGGAAGAAGGTAAAAGGGAGTGAGGATATCCAGCAAAGAGATGGATGGATTGTGTGAAAGAAGATTTGTGACAGTCAGGCATGAGTGTTGAAGAAGGCAGGAGTGTGGCACTGAATTGAAAGGGTTGGCGACAGTTAATACAATACCCTGATCCCAAGTAGAAAAAATGGGAAAAAGGGGTCTGATGATGATGATGACTTTAGCCATACTCCACTAATCTTTCAATGTCTGTCTTCTATTACCCCTCCAAGGTTCCTAATTTCTTCTCTTACCAGTGCATGATCAGAAATAATTACTGGATAGTTCTGCATCTTCTTTAGCAGATGTTTGTGTTCTCCTGTGATATAGATCCTGTCCAGTCTTAAATTTTTGTACCATATTCCTCTGAGGTATAGGTATGTGGTCTATATTATATATTTGAAGTTTCAAAACTTCGAAACCCATATGTTCGACAACATATGATCGAAGTTTGAAACTTCGAATATATAATAAAACATAAAAAAAATAAATAAAACTTACCTTAACGTTCCGAGCAGGGGAGCAAGCCCTCTTGCATCCCCCTACTTAAATATATCAACTCCGAGATCGCACTTCAGTGCAGAAAAGGGAAATTCTCCCATTCTGCACCATAGGGCGCTGTTACATTTAACCTTCGAACTTTTCAAAGTTTGATCATATTGTGTCGACCATATGACATTCGAACTTTGAAATGTTCGTTCATGTAATAGAAACCCTAGGTATGCCTATTATCCCCCTGGCAACACTCTCCCAAGTCATTCAAGCTAGAGCCTTTTCATGATTTCTTTTAATATTCTCCCTTCTATTATAATCCTCTGTATCCTATGCCCCCTCTTATATCTTCTTTGGCAATCACTACAACATCCCAGTCACCAGCTAGTAATCCAATTCCCTAGCAAAAGTCTATAATTTCTAGTATTATATTTTTCATCTCAATTCTAGTTGTCCTGGTGGTAAGTAGAAGTTGCTTGGGATTAATTTCTTTCCATAGCATGCCCTTCTGGCCTGTTCATCTACTTTTGTCTTGGTTAATCAGATTTATCACTCCCCTCCTTCTTCCTTCTGTTCTAGTATAACATCCGTCCATACATCCCTGTTTAGTCAATTCCTAGTGTTTGCCTTCATTAAAATGTTTCCTATAACAAAATGTTGTTAATCTCACTCTGCCTAATATAGTCCAGTACTTTATTCTTTTTGTTTTTGTCAGTAAGACCATTCACATTCCATCATCACTCAAACGATTTATGTATCTTGAACTTCATGCCAACTCTATTCATAGCCAGTTTCCAACAATCTCTGCCCACTTCCACCTCTCTGTACCTTTTTCCACCATTTTACAAATATCTCATCTCTTAAATATTGTACTGCACCACATCATCTTCACTGTCTTTCATCAAACTTCTCCATCAATAGGTTACTGATTTATGTATAAAGTACTTCAGATCAACTCTATTCACCTAGGTATCCATCTCCAACAACCCAGTTTTACAAGTTTTTCATTATCCCTAAATTTAATGCTATATTGCAATATGCTGAATATTGTTTTCTATATTATCTTTAATTATTGTTCATTGAATGTAATATTTCTGTATTATCTTGTGTGCTATACTTATACTTAAAACATATATATATATATATATATATATATATATATATATATATATATATATATATATATACATACATACATACATACATACAATCTTTCAATATATTGTAATCTTTCTTCTTTCCAGCAATATACCCTGGGATTCATAACAATTATGTAGGCTTCGCGTGAAGCTTACACAATTGTAGTGCATTAGAGTGAAGAGCAGCAGCGCTTATCGAATACGCATGTTGCACATCATTCTAACACAATTCCAAGCACTGTTTCATGGCCAGTAAGAGTGTTGGCAGCCACGAAACAATGTTTGAAGCATGAGCACACAGTATAAACAAAAATACTAGCCTGTAGGCAAACGTATTATGCAAGCATGTGTAAACAGCTTACATTAAGTAAAGACAAGTGACTTTTAAGAATGCAGGTGCAGGGGATATGAAACTGGGATAATAGGAATACATCTATAATGATAGTAATAATAAATAATCCTTTTTCTATGTGTTTACCCATGTATATAACTTAAAAATGGACATGCTAACAATAAATGTGAGAGGGACACAATGCCACATTGTAAGAAAGGGGATTAAATGTGATATTAATGTTGATAAGATGCTGAGCTGAGTTAATAGCTAGCAAGGACAGTGGATACATAATGAACCATCTGTATATATTGCAGGTATCGAATATGGTATGTATATACAGAGAATGTATGTGTGATAACTGACTGCATTGCTGTTTCCTCCATTCCATCCTGTATAAACAAGGTATGAGCCATGCAGCAGCTGTGTCATGCACAGCCAAAAGGGACATGCTTTAACATTCATCATTGTACAGACATATATGCAGGTATATTACCCTGCCATGTCTTAGACAAGCATGTGTTTTATATACATGTGCATCATAAACAGTAATATAATTGTAATCAAAATACACAAATGACAAATGACAACACTGATCTGATGACATTGCAATACTTCAAGGACTCCATTTTTAAATGGAGAGCATCTAATCCAGGAATATACTGGGTATGCTCACAAGACATTACAACAAAGACTGCTATTACAGCATGTAAACAACACAAACACATATATTGTTTGCATTAATAATAAATAGATAAATAAATAAAAATTGAGAATAATAACTTTATGCAGTGTTGCTTGTTTAATGTCAATACATTCACAGAATGATGCCCTTGGCTGGAACTGAACATCCAGCTATGTAAGCCCACTGACTATAAACATGTATATAAATCAGATGCACCATAGTGGAAGTGTTAACAAAGCTGTGAGACTCCACCTATGTGAAGTAATTACACCATATAACTGTGTTGCAATTTGAATTAGATAAAGGGCTGGGGGAGGTTTCTCCCACTGTAATTGTATACATTCTAATACTTGTAGATATCACATTATTGCTGTAATGTCTTGTAAATGTCATTCATGCATAAATGTTGTAGGACATGCAGTTCTTACAGTCAGTCAGTGTGTGTTTTGAACACCTGACTATGTGATGACAGAAGCTACATGTAATTGGAAAGAGTGAATGTGCCACAGTGCAACTGATGCAACAAGTGTGAGATATTTTAGCCTTTGAAGCCATGACATCATTTTATTAGCTGCAAAGAAGATGTGTGCCTGTCATTTCTGTAAAATAGTGTTGCTATATGTGTGTTTCACACACAGCATTGCCTGCTGTTAGGTATACCCAGACATACAAGGTACATAATACTGTTGTCACTATGATTGGAGAATGGCAATCAGACACAATGTGTGGATAAACACAGATTCAAACACACACCTTACTAAGGCAGAAGCATAAAGAACATAGTCTCATGTCAACACGCCACAGGAAAAGCCTTAGTAGTTCTTGTGGGAAAGACAAATGTCATCCCATGGCATCAGCATTATTAAAGAAAGCATTTTTATGTGTAATAGGAATCCCATTCTACACGTGTACACAGCAGATAACTGTCTGACAACAGTGTTCCTACCTGCACATTCACGGACATAATGACTCAAGTGAGTCTAAGGAGTAATGATGGGATTTGAACAGACTACCTAAGATCACAAGATACAGAACACTGCCTGAATCACACGAGTCACATGAAATGTTCTTTTACAACTGTGGCAGTGCATAGTTGAATTGACGATATCACCATTTTTTCATATGTTCTTCTAAAAATATATGAAGGTGGTTGAAGTGCACAGTAACACTACACATACTACATACACTACAAGCCTTCTCTACACAACAGACAAATACCCATGGACAGTAGTCCATCATTTCTGGATTCAAACCTTCTCTTCTGTACTTACACAGTCTTGAGAGCATAATATCAACAGCCAATGTCACAGGGTAACTCATAAGGCCACTTTGATGTGCTTGTTTTTATAGCATGATGTAGGCATTGTATTTCCAAAATGTTTGTTGCCCAGGGGTGATACAAATCTATAGGCTAATCTTGGTCAAGTGAAAATATATTGCCAAGTGGAATTTTTACATAACAGGTGTTATCAGGGACACAACTGTACATGACAGTACACACATTGATATTATTTACCAAATGTTAGATTTGAACCACCTATCTATTTACACAATCTATACAATGCAAAGTTAGCCACAAGCACTACAGAAAACTGTGACTTACAAGGCCACAGTGTGCAATTTTGACATGCTAAGCTCATCAGTGGGATGGAGAAGATGTTTGTGGTAAAAGGGGAATAAGGTGATGGGATCCTCTCTTATTTTAAAATATTCTGCTGAGTGGAAGCTGCTAGAGCACAACCATTCAGAAAGATATATGTAACTGACATTAAAGCCACACACACAAGTTCCCCACAGGGAGAATTGAACCCCTACCTATCTAGCTATGTAATGCAGAGAGCATAGTATTATTTGCAAATGCCACAGGAAAAAATAGGACTCTTAAGTGGAGAGACTGCATTTTTGACAAGATTAACTCAACAATGTACTGCAGAGATGTTTGTGCAAAAAGTAGGCTATAATACAGAGGGAATTGTGTGTAAAGTCAAATGCATTCTTCTCAGTGGAAGTGGACACAGTACAGTTGATACTGAAGTGTTACTTCCCTGCCTGTATACCCCCAAACACACAAATACACACAAGTTCCCTATAGTGGGGGTTGAACCTCCTACCTCTCTATTTACACAATTGAGAGAACACAGCATTATTCACAAGTGCAACAGGAGAAGTCTAACTCTTAAAGGGAGAGAATGCATTTTTGACAGGGATAATTTCATCAGTGTGTTGCAGAGAAGATTTTTGTGTTAAAAGTGGGATAAAGTGTAGAGGGAGCTGTGTGCAAAGATAAATATTTTCTCCTCAGTAGAAGTGGATATAGCACATTTGACACTGAAGCATTACTTACCTGTCTTTATACCCCTCCCAGACACATAACAGAAGTTTCCCAAGGTGAGAATTGAACCTCCTACCTATCTAGTTACACAATCTAGAGAGCACACTATTAGTTGCAAGCAGCGCATGAGATGTTTGCATTTAATAATGTGAAAAACCACATCTGTAATTAATAAAAAATTTGCTGTTTGAAATAGGTTGCTAGATAAATGCAAACATGTGGACAGGCCAGCATGAAAGCACTTTGATTGTCACATGTAATGATATACTTCTCTGCTAAGATTTATATACTGCCCTTCATGTACATTGCATTACTGTGAGGGACATGTATCTGTTTCACAGTATGGGATGCCAATGACAATTACAACTGTAAACCAGTGGATTATCTGTTAAGCATTCCTGTCACTTTGACTGCATACTTGTCTTGTGTCATGCTTGCACAATGTGCATTGACAAGACAGACAATTCCTAAAAGGACAGTGCACTGCAGAATAACAGTGACAGATTTGTTTGAATAGGTTAACCAAACTGTAACACAGTTGCAAGTTTAGCCATTGCACTGCTGACATACATTAATTCAGTCACTCCAATGGGTGGAGCCTAAGCCTTTTGAGAGAGACAAATTATGTCCTTGCATTTCAAACAAATGTTCATATCTCTGGAACCATAGGGTTATGAAAGAAGTATGAATGGCAAACTCTTTAGCACAAATTACTTTTATACTGATATTCTTTAGGTTCTCGGACTTGAACTGAATGTTACAAGTCACAGTAAACACAGTAACTATTACATTTGTAATATTTTGTAAACAACATACAATATCTCAGTAACCACTCATGTTACCCACATACTGTCAGCAACATTCTATTCATCTAGTTGAGAACTTTCATATGAGGCTAAAGAGTTCTGTCCGCATTACTTGGTTGATTAGATAATTAGAAAAATGTGAAAATTGCATCTATATAAACTAATATCATAAAAACAACAGTTAATATCTATTTGCCTGCACTAGACAGAGGACAAATATTAATGCAGTTCAGTTTGTCATTGTGTAAATTTTAATATTAAATCTTTTAAAACCTTATGCATAGCATGATTTTGGAATTATTGATGCAAATATAAACAAGCAATATTTGATGCCTAGAAGTGTTAGTAGGAATTAACTGCAGATGCACCTGGAGGCATCACTCGGATGTAATGAGTGAACAGACTGACTTAATTCGGTCAACAACACTATGAAACCAGGAAAATTATTTGTTGTAAATGTTTTTATTCTTTGCCTGAAGAGCTATACTGCGAACCTCAGGTGTCCTGCTGATGGCAAATTATCAGTGCATGTTGAATCATATCTTGAGGTGTTGAAGTTAGAATGGGAATTAACGGTTGTTTGAGATGTTCTGTGCTGACTTTCATGCAAAGAAGCAGTTCTGACGGAATTCAGAACATATATGTCTTGGGGTCATGTTTCAGATGTGATGATGTACACATTTGTCATGACAGTTGTTAGTCCTTCCTTATATGTATGCTCCAGGTGTATTATGAAACAGATGCAGGACCAAGATGTTATTGTTGGTGGAAGCATGGCTTATGGAAACAGTTTTGAATGAAAAAGTTTTATTGGATGAAACAAAAGGGGTAGGAAGAGCTAGACATTTGGTGGCAGGAATATACAGTAGAGACATGATAACACATTAGTTCATGTTTCATTTCTGCAAATATTTGTGTTGTTACTGTTTGCTTTATCAGCATATTTATGCATTCAAGATGTGTACAAGAGAAGCTTCTTAACAGGGACTTGAGCACATTAGTACAGTAGCAGGATAACGGTGTGTTAAGAAAAGGTGTGGCCAACATTTGCACCCACTGGAGTAAAAAAAAACATGAAAAAACAGTCTGGCATGCCTCAGGATTCAAACCTTGAGTGTATTTCAAGAAAAATCTACAGACCTGAGTATTGTCTAAATATAACACAACAGATTGCAGAAAAGGAGAATGTATGTATTACTCTTTATTACCTCAGTGACAACTGTAAGCTTTACATTCAACTCAGCAGCTTGTTCAAAAGTAGATTATCCTGACTAAACATAGCTAAACACAGCAGTGGGAAGGGCAACAGAGTAATGCAGCTGCAGGCAAAAACTCACAAGGTTTTGCCATAGGCTGGGTACTTTCATTTAGCCTCAATTGCACTTGGTGCTCAGCACCAGACATTGTACAAATGTAGAGGAGAAAGACTAATGACACAGAAGGTAGAAGATACATATACAAGGGAGAGGGAGGCAGAGACCACGCAGCTTATGACAGAAGCAGGATATTGGTAGATCATAAAAATATGTTGTCAGCAGCTACACATAAAAGTGTATTAAATAGTCAATAACACTTAGCATCACTGAAAAAAAATCTTTATATAGATCTGAGCATTTTTTATCATGCCACTCCTAACTTTACACACTTTAAATCACAAAATTAAAGGACAGTGACAACTTACTGAAGCAGAAGGGGTGAATAAACAGTATTTTATTCTGGGATATGTACAACCATCTTTATGATGTATTACTCTTACTTATTACCTCATTATTAAGCTGTCATGCTCTGTACAATAAAGTGCTTGATATAGGGAGCAAGAAGGGGAAGGAGACTCCAACCAACATTAAGATATAAATAGGATAAGGCTGGCTTACTGTGTCTCCCTGTTGGGATGGAATGTTTTTGCAAATGCTTTCTTGCTTCACTATTCCAATGGTATTTTAATGAAATGTTGTAACTGGAGATAAATACAGATGTCTACAGTTAAACTTATGATAGGATTATAAAATGTCATGAAATAATTTTGCATACAGCTACAATCGAACCCATGACTCCATGCAATCAACAGATATGAATTATCTCAATAAGCTATATAGGAACTTCTAGTTCCTTACATCCAGTAGCCTAAGAAGTGTTACAGTAACCACTTCACAGTAGCACCTCCAGTCTGTCTTTACTCTGTATTTCCATGGCAGATTTAAGCACATTTGCACAAAAGTAACCAGACTACTGCAGCTGAAATGAAAATCTCCATCTTTTGCCATAGGAAGTTGAATGATATTCACCATTATAAAGCACTGGTGTGAGATGACAACCTCCATGCAAATGCTGAGGACAAAAAGTGAAAGGTTTTCCATGGGCGATTTCTGGCCATGTGTGTTGTGTGATTCTATTTTTTGACCTGATTAAACATGTGAAAAAGGGGGGTGATAGGACAGTGGTGAAAATGGAGTGGCAAGCAGAGGATAGAACACAGGGGAAAGAATTTACAGTAGGATGATGAGAGAGCACCAGATCTAACCATTTGTTCACAATGTAAATGTAGAATTGTACGAAGAATTTCATGACTTTAGGCAGACACCACACCAGGGATGGGTGGCAACAATAGAAAAATGTTGCATAGCCAATTAGACTAAATCAGGTGTGTCAAGATGATACATAGGTGAAATATGTATGGGGCATACTTTTTTTTCTGGGCATGTGCACATTTTTGGGGGGGGAGCTGCTTAGGAATGAGATGGTCAGATAGGTAGGGTAGATTAGGTTGCAGGTGCAGACTTATAGGACATGCAAGAGAGACAAGGCATGGTGATGGAGACAAAATGTTGGGGAACACCATGATTGTTAGTAGATAGGGGACTTCAGAGATCAGTGAAAATCTAGTCCTCACCCTCAGAGCTGTCATAACTGTCTCCTGCACCCCCTGCATGGGTCAGTGCTGGACATGGCATCATTTTGGCAATACGATGTAGGACCTTTCAACCCTGCCAATTTGTGCATAAAGACCCCCTCTACATCATGCCCTTCACCACTCCTGTCAGCTCCTGACTGGTGGCAAATTCACCAGCTCCACTACTATTGCTCCCAGGGGGTATCACATTACCAGCAGTGGGGGCAGAGCTGCCTGGCAGATGTGGAACAGGTAGGGTAGGAGTAGTGGAGACAACACTGACAGGTTGTGACCCAAATGTGCTGGGTGTCTGTACTGCCTGTAGTGGGGCCGAAATATCCACCTGTGAAATTATAGCAGGCTTGCCTATAGTGGGGCTGACACATCCACCTGTGAAGGTATGGCAGGCCAAACCACAGTGGTTGGTATAGCTCCCTGTGCTGATGGTCATTTTGTTTTCAGAAGTTATGTATTAAAAAAGGAGAGATAGTGTGGGAAGGCAAAAAAGAGATAATCAGATCAATGGCATGTCACATTACTTAATTATTTCAGCACATAAAACAATGTAAGAAATCCATAAATGTACCTTGGTCACATCCAGATATAATGAGAAGACATGAATGTGTCATAAAATCAATGAATCACAATGGTATGATATGATAAATAGAATCATGTAATTTACTGTGCCATATCAGATATCTGCTTTCTAAACTGCATTTCTAAATATTGAATTTTAACGTCATGCAGTATTGAGGTTAAAATATATTATAAATAGTAGCCTGTAAAAAATCAAATATCTGTTTGTGGATATTGAACACACACACACACACACACACACACACACACACACACACACACACACACACACACACACACACACACACACACACACTTAATCTGATGTATTCATTGCTTAATGCAATAACCAAGAGTGATTGAAACAGGCATATATGCTTGATATTAAAGTTAAGGTATTCCTGTGTAAGTTGATAGACTGTGATGGAATGAGAATACTTCTGTGCCTTGCAATCAGAACAAATGCTTGCTTACCCCATGCCTCCTTAAGGTGAGTTATTATCTCCTGATGCTGCAATCTTTGCTGCATCTGTGCAGTAGAAAAAGTAAAATAAATAAATAAATATATATTTATACACACACACACACACACACACACACACATATATATATATATATATATATATATATATATATATATATAAATTCAGACTTCTTTTAGGCATAGTAATTAATACTGAGCTAGTAGAAAGGAAATAAAAACTCAGACACTGAATAGATGATTAAGCCTTCGCTCTTATTCAGGTGGAAGAGCTTCATCAGAGTAACCTATAGTCAACAATACTTACATTATATGTAACTAGAGTCACACGTAAACAAAAAAACAATGAACTACTTATAACTTATTAGTACAGTAACCAATCGTACAACCAGGCAATATTTAAACTGTGCCAATCATCTAAACACAATAACCATGAACATACATATGAATGACAGGGGCATGAATATTAAATAAACACTCCCTTGTGTTAGCTAATCATTGAACAAATGTACAGTGTGGTCTTCAATCCTCTGGTATTTCGCTATTTTCAGATAGCCCCACTAATTAATGCCATATTGTAAAGTTATAGGTCAGTATACTTACACAACTGAGGGGTGTTTGCAGTCTCAAATTCATAAATTCATCTTCCCATTGGCAGTCCCTCTTGTGCCACGTCATGTCACTGTAGTAGTGATGACATTGCTCCCCAGTGCATGTGATGCCAAATTCATTGGACACAGCCTTAGCCAAGCTATTCCAATACTCCTGCAATAGTCTCTGTCTGTAGGGCTTCACAAGGAGTGCCCAGCTCAGATCTCACAAGTAAAAGCATGCGCACATAGACAAACAGCCTTGCAAACTGCATTTGCATAAGTGGAAGTACAGCAATGGCTTGCCAGTTACACTGGCAATGAGAACATCAAGAAGCAGAGAAGGTATTAGAAATGGCAGTGACATTTGGCTATGTGTGATGCTCACACTATTGAGACATGTTCTAATCTTAAACCCTGATATTCTTTATATTGGTTATGATCCTGGTGGTCTGGAAGAAACATTGTATGATGTCTGACATATTAGCATGTTGTGAGTTAGACCTTGGTAGGATTGAGTAATACCTCCTAAGAACTGTACCCAAGAAAAAGAAAAAGGATAACATTTTAAACTTTGCTGATTAACTATCACTGCCACCAGAAAATTTACTTGTTAAGATGGTAATTTGAGGTGTAATAATGTAAGACTGATTGTAGAAATAATGAAGAGATGCCTGTATGTGTGACTTTACTGAGTCATGGGACTACATACATGTGTAAATAGCGTTTATATTATGTGATCGAACAGTGAAATGTTCGAACATGTAATAATCGAGACATAAATGTCGAAACTCCGTAATGTCGAATGGCAATAAATAAATAAATAAACACCCAAACAAACCATAAAAATGCCCCCACACCCCCCGCTACTTAAATATACCAACCCTGAGATCGCACTACAGTGCAGACAATGGAAAACTTCCATGTCCGCACTGTACGGAAATCTCCATTGAACCGTTCAACATTCTGACAGTTCGACATTTAGGGGTCGATTATTACGTGTTCGAACATTTCACTGTTCGCTCACGTATTATAGACCCTGTAAATACATCTCAGAAGCACGCAGTTGCATCACCTGAGTAAGGCATAGTGGGTTAGGTTACATACATACTTCATAACACATACTGTCATAAACACAAATACTTTAGATATGTGAGAAATCAATAATTATAAGAAAAATATCATGCACATTATACCTATGTATGTGCATTCTACATTAAATATCATCAGTGTCATGTTTTACATAATTTATGCAGATTATATTGGACTTCTATAGCAAGCAGTAATGACACATTTCTTTCAATAAACAGGGTTATGATAATGAGGTGCATTTTCTGTAACACTCCTGAGCAAAATGCAATGACAAATGACATTCTGACAACCTCTGTAAAAGCATCTGTCAACTGAATTCAAAACCTGTAGCAGCTGCCTTTGGTTTTTATGATCACTGCACTTCCATCTTGTGCCACAGGGAAAGTTATCTGGCAGGTTGAATTTTTTGCTATCCAGAGTGCTCATGTCCATACACCACCGCCATCAGCCTTGTTTGCACTATAGAAGGCAGCCTAAGTTAAATTAGTCACTTTTTTCCATAAGCACTGAACCTTTTTGTGGGTTGCTAAATGGAGCACAAGCAAAAGGCATTATAAAAAATATGAGAGAGAAAAATTCTGACAGTAAAATATATTCAGTCAATTGGTATATCTAGCAATGACTGCAGCAAGAAGTGCATTCAAGTGACACGCCTTCTCACATCTCCTTGCAACATCAGAAACGTACCTTGAGGAACACATTATCACATTTGTAGTTAATGACAAATAATGGGAAAGTGGACAGATAGCAACTCACATGCTGTTAACAATACTACAAATATATGAGTTTTATACAACAACAAAGTGATCTAAAAAAGTGTGTAAATATGTATTCAGGCCCATCCCGTGTAACATTAATAATTAACTGGATTCAAACCCTGCATCACTTGTCATATTTCTCTCAATTTACTTCACTTATACCTTGTGCCACAGGGATATTTTCTGAGAGGTGGAATCTATTCACTAAGTACTATCCAGAATGCTGACAGTCACACACTGCCACCAGGTTTGTTTGCACTGCAGAAGGCAGTCTAAATTAAACATTTCACTTTTTTACTTAGGAGGTGAACCACATTTTCATGCTTTCAAATGGAGAGCAAATGAAAAAGGCGTTAAAAAACATATAAAAACAAGTGACAGACATATCTGAACTTTAATTTCTGGCACACATCATCAGGACCTTAGGTACTGGCAAATAATGTTAAAGGGGGCATGCAACAACACACATATATTTAGCAATAAAGGGAATAGTTAATTTCCAAACAGCAACACACTGATGTCACAAAATGTGTATAAATATGTATTCAGGCCCCCTTTTTAAATTTATTGCTTCACTGGATTCCAACCAAGCATCACCTGGTTTGTTTCTCTAGGATCACTGCATTTAGACCTTGTGCTACAGAGAAAGTTATCCGAGGTGTATTTTCTTCACTGAGTGCTATACAGAGTGTTGACATCCATGCACCATATCCAGGCTTGTTTGTGCTACAGAAGGCAGCCTAAATTATATTTCTACTTTTTCCCATAGGCATTGAACTGCAGTTCACTGATGGGGACTGCTGCCAGTCCAGAGTGTGCAATTCCAAATGGCACTCAATGGATGAAGAGAAAAAGGTACAGAAAAGAAGAGGAAACTTTATGAAACAAGTAGTTCAAATGTATACATTTGGTATTTCCTCAACTTGGTTGTATTTCAGTATGAACATATGCTTATTAAACATTGCTATGTTCACACAAACACAGCTATGTCTGGATTATAACCCCATGATACCAGGGCATTCATAAAATACAATTCAGATTATCACTATGTGCCACACATATTGTACTTTGACAATAAAAAAGAGGTTACCTATACTTCATATTTGACATAGTATCAGCTTTGCAAAAGAAAAAAAAATTCCTGACCTTTGTTCTGAGTAATTTGCAGTTAGATGTGTAGATGATTGTGATACTAGCAACAAGGAAAATAATCTTTCCTCACCCAGTACAAAATAAAACACTTGAACACTGCACCTTATTGCTACTCTTTATTTTATGAACATCATTTAAACATCTATGCTACATACTTTACCTTGCAGTTAATATAGGTTTCAATGAGAAATCTACTTCCTTAGAATTGCCAACTCAAATGTTTTCAGAGGCAGAAACTATTATCATAAACAATTCATATCAATATTAGAAATGTTCGTATCCTAAATCAGTCAATGGTAGTCTCAAAACTTCTTGTCAATACCTTCTCTCTAACACACCCTGATTGACACTGCAGAGTAATCACCGACACTTTCAAGCACTTTGTAAGTAAATGTTCTCAGTGCTCATCCTTGCAGAGGAAGGGCATATGCATGCATTTGTGTAGATCCTTAGATCATATTTACATTCCTTGCTCTTAGTGCAGATTTTATAATTCATGAATGCTAGTGAGTTCACACTTCATTTGCATATTCACAGGGCTTAAGTGCTGAATCTGCACTATAGCAAGGTAATCATGTAGGCAAGGAAATGTGTATCATGGTAGGGAAGACTGTTTATCCAGAGAGCTGCATGCTACTAATTGGTTGCAAAACATTCTTCTAGTGTCACAACTAACTTGATGCAAAGGTAAGTTGCTGTTTTTTAACAAAATACTGTATTTCAGCCTTACTGATGGATTGCATTATTGCATTTCACAATACACCCATAGCTTAGTGTATGTGTTGTCTGTCCCTTGCTGGTGGCATAGGCATGTATATCAGTTATTTGCTACATTACTAAAGTTTATGAAGAATGTAACATGACATTATAGAACATTTTCTGTGGCCAGCTAGCAAGTTATTGCATTATCACATTCTTGCAAAGTCAGCGGTCTGATGTTTGTAGCCCACAAATGTTTTAAGCCAGTGGTATATAACTGATCACCTTCCACACAAGTGGACATCCAAGAACACTTGTATCCATTTGTACTGGAAAAGTGTACATTGCTTTGGTTAATGATGCAATTTACTACTCAGTTACATAGCCGTTGTCCTCCTGACATGACCTGTACATTTGCTTTCATTTCCTTTACTTTTTTGAGGTGGTTGTATATACTTGTGAGTATTAATATGGAGTTTTCACTTTTTAATTATTTTGTATGTTGATGTTGGTTCTGACATGGAGGACAACACCACTGAGTATACTGCAGAACTTACAACTAGGGAATCCATTTCAGTAATTCTCACTTACTTCTTTGGTGTTAGGCTTGTCCTCATGTATGCTCCTCCACCACCTACCTATGTCAATAATGAATAACTGTGTACTGGCCTTTACACATTTTTAATGTGGTTACAGTTCCATATATGTGTGAAAAAGTAAAATGCTTGATGCACATTATTATGCAAAGTCCATAGGTGGATATTGCAGACATCACAGTCATACAGTATTACTGACATTACTGTATACAGGACAGATGTGTCATCTTAGGGACATAAAACTACTTGCATATGGAACTAAGCAGTTTTTTTTTTCAAACAGGTTCCACGCTTACTTTGATCCTGAGATGTGGGCGGAAGGGGTTGCATATTTACTAGTCTAGCCAGTTTTGCTGTACAACTTTTCTGTGTCATGCAGTCCATACTAAGTCAAACAGGGTATACAAATATTCTTCTTCTTGGCAGATGTATGGCAGCAGCATCCAGAACTTTAATTAAAGCCTGCTGCACATACAAAATACTAACATGTTTTTTTTCTAAGTGCAATTGTGACCATAATCTAGATTTTTGGATTTCAGGGCAAATAGCTACACTGAGTGTTCATGATTTCTTTATAGCTTCATGAATACCTTTGTCATGTTGGATTGGTTAATTAGCATGTAAGATGGCTACTTGTGCTTTTGTTACTATATTCTGCCATTTACCTTTGTTTGGCAGCTCTACTCTAAGTGTACAGCCATTTAATGAGCAGGAAATATTGTGTGCGCAGATCACCACCTCACCTAATCGATAGTTGTACTTAGTGTAGCTGTTAATGAATCCAGCCCATAGACTTCATAAAAAACTAACATATCAGCATGTTTTGTATTTACCAATATTTTCTCTGTCCTCACACTGCTATTTGTTACATGCTCTGACTATTAAATACTATGTATATAAAACATATCCTAAACACCCTCTATAAACTAGCCCTCGCTGGTGACATCCATCCAAACCCTGGTCCTCCCAAATCCAACCCAACCACAAACCCTAGTCCAAGCAACCCCCCCCCCCCCACACACACACACACAACTCAACTCCTAGCCAACAAAAAAAAAACAACAGACCTGCTTATAATTTCCCTAAACATCAGAAAGATATGCAATAAAATCCAAGAACTACATGCCAGCATAAGCATATATTCCCCAGATATTCTCTTCCTAACTGAAACCTGGCTCAAACCTCACATCAAAAGTGAGGAAATATGTCCACCACCTGAATACAACACCCTTTGCATAGACAGATTGTCCAAAAAAGGAGGTGATGTAGCATTGATATTTAAACACCACCTCAATATTCAGCTCCTGAACACATCTGCCCCTCACCACAACAATGAAGAAATCCTTTATACCAATCTCAAACTAAACCCAAACAAAACAATCAATATCATAGGATGCTATTTCCCACCAGGGCAAAATATTACACCCCTAGAAAATCTCTTGAGCTGGGTTACTCTATCTCTACCCCAGGAAACCATCATTCTCTGTGACTTTAACATCAACTGGCTATCCTGTTATAACAATCTCCCAACAATTCACCTTAATCTCCATAGGGTTCACTCAACTCATTCAGTCCCCTACACGAATCAACAAAAACCCTAACAATCATACCTTACTTGACTGGATCCTAGTCAAAAAGCCCCTCACTCTTACCTAGCAGGCTGCTTACCTGACAATCTTAGTGACCACTCTCCCACTTTCCTAATTCAGCACCACACAAACAGTCTCAAGCCCATAAACCACAGGCAAATACGCAACAAGTCCAACTTCAACCCCAACTCCTTCATCTCCTCTCTGCAAATAATTAACTGGTCACCACTAAAATACCTCAACCTAGATGAGGCTGTCCACTTCTTCAACAGTACCTTCCTCTCCATCCTAAACATCCATGCTCCTGTAAGAGATGCTAAAGTCTGATCCAGGTGTGCCCCATGGTTACAAAAGACCACCAGAACCCTAATGAAATCCAGAGATAAGCATTGGCGACTAACAAAAAATAACTTAGATAGGCAATAATTCCTTGAACTGTGCAATAAAGCCAAAATGCAAATAAAATTAGACAAATCTCTCTACTAGAAATCCACCCTAAACTCTACCAACCACAACCCTAAGCAATTCTGGTCCACTATCAACACTATCCTCCACCCAGGGAAGGTTGATACACCCCAGCCGTCCATTCCCCCCTCCTCCAGCAGTATTGCTGAATCCTTCAACAAACACTTCACTGAAACTATAACATCTCTAAACAAACAACACTTCCCTACAACAGCCCCCCAACTCCTAACCCTAAACCCCCACTCCTCTTTTCTTCTTCACCTCAGTACCTACCTCCAACATAAAATGTCTATTGTCAAAACTTAAACCCACCAAGCTCGCAGATGACAATCTCCCCTCTGAATACTTGAAAACTGCAGCTGATACACTTGCCTACCCAATTTCAATTCTAATCAACCATTCCATAACAGAAGGCTATGTTCCTTCAATATGGAAAATATCCCACATCATTCCCCTCCACAAAAGCACCCCCTCCACCTACTTCTCCAATTACCACCCATTGCTATAGTCTCCCCTCTCTCCAAGATACTTGAAAAATCTATCAACACCCAGTCTCCAACTACCTCCTAGCTAATAATGTCCTCTCCAAAATCCAACAAGGCCATATCACAACACTACCTTTGCTCTGCTCTCCTTCACCAACACTATACTTCATCACAAAAACAATGGCCTCTTCTCTACTGCCATATTTCTAGATCTCTCAAAGGCTTTTGACATGGTATCTCATGAGCTACTACTCTCTACTCTTCCCAACCTCTCCTTCTCACAATCAGACTGCAGCTGGTTCCACAGTTATCTACACGAATGCCAGCAATCAGTAATCTGGACAATAACCTATCACCTCACCTCCCAGTTACTCTCGGAGTTCCCCAATGGTCTATCCTTAGCCCTCTGCTATTCTCACTTTTCACTAACAACCTACATACTGCCACCACACAAGCATCTCTTATACAGTACGCAGATGACTCTCCTCTCATCTGCTCTGCCCTCACTCTACCAGAACTACAACAAATCACACAGGAATCATTCTCTTCTGTAGAAAGCTGGCTATCCAATGCTCAGCTCCTCCTCAACCCAAGTAAGACAAAACTTTTCCTGCTCCAACCTTCAAAGCCACCCAAAACACCCCAAACTTCAACATTCTCACCAAAGACAATACCATCATCTCTCCATCAGAACACACAAAATTACTCAGTGTGGAAATAGACAACAAACTTAGATTTGACACCCACATATCTCTCACAATAAAAAAAGTTCACAAGAAACTTGGTGCATTATATCGAAGCTGCCAATTCCTAACCAGGGTGGCTAGAATCTCCATAGCCAATTCCCAGCTCATTTCCACTCTACTCTATGCATCCCCCATACTTACCAACCTTAGACAGACAGACCTACACAAGTTGGATGCTTGTTACAAAAAATTGCTAAATTTGCCACTGGAGCCTCCTACCGCAGCCATCATTGTATCTCCCTTAAAGAACTAAACTGGCTAGAAATCCCACAACTCCTTCACTTTAATCAACTCACCCTCACTCATAAACTTATTATCCACCCCCATAACATCCCTTCCTTTCAAACCCTTCACCAGCCATATCATTCCACTAGGCCCCCAAGATCAAGCAACAAAAATCAACTCACTATTATCAAACCCAAAAACTCAGCAGGAGAAACCATGTACCATGTCTAAACTTTGGAACAATCTTCCACCCCTATAACCACTCCACCTTCCAGCAGCCTTTTCAAGACTGCGCTCAAATTCCACTTAAATTTGCACTGGCTTTGTCCTTGTTCTAATCCAGACTTAACACACTCACCCTTGCCCCCCCCCCCCACCTAGACTCTTAACCCAACTATACTACCGCCACTACTAACCACAGTCAGAATTAGCTAGTCGTCTTTACATACTTTAAAATCTTGTCTGACAACTTTGTTACTGATATTATAAATGACAAGAAACTATCTTAACTTGCAACATTTACTGTATATACTGTTGATAATCAATATCTTGTTATTGTATTAAAGCCAACAACCTATAATGTTGTTTACTATTGTTGTAACTTTGTATCTCTGTTTATCATGTACATGATGTGGAGCTTTTCTCCCCGGGCATCCGCTGAAAAAGGACCTGCGTCCAGTCGGAATTTCCCGGTAAACAAATGTAAATAAATAATAAAAAAATTATATCTAAATTTAACCTGTATGAGTTTCCAGCCTGCTGCAATGACTGAATATACCTCATTATCATTTTGCATTTATCTATGTAATACTTGTTTCCTATATTAATTGATCTTTCTGTAATCTCATTTAATTATCAAGAAGTTTGCCTCCCTAGGCCCCCACTGAAAAGGGGCAATTCTGCCCAGTCAGACTTTCCAGGTAAACACATGTCAACAATCAAACAAATAAACAAATATCATCCTTCCTGGTATTGCAATTACTGTTCTAAAGAGTATGACTTCAGAAATAATAAAAATAGCAAAAGTGATTGCTGTCCTGTTGCCAACAGAGACCGCTTTGACAATAATAGAAATCAGACATTTTATCACCACTCCATTATAGATGCCGTGTCCCTAATGGTGCTATTTTCATTATGAAAAGGATATGGTACAAGTATTCACTGCAGCCTTTTCTTGTTCTGTTTTACTTTCAAACTCTGTTGAAAGTTTAGTAAGTTATTTAGAATGGTTCAAACTGATCTCTAATGCTTTATACTACAACTGGACTCCTGCAACATATTCTTTTGTGGTTTATGAGATGCAGTGAACTATAGCCTTTGACATTTAACATCACATTTCACTTTGTTTTCATACAGAAATACTGAAACCATAACGGATTCCTTGGTGTCTGCTTGACCCAAGACTATATCACAAGAGGCTTCCACTATATGAGATCAGAATGTGAGATCAGAATGTAAGATCAGAATGTGATTGCTCGGGTATTACTCTGACAATCTCAACTAGCTATTCATTGCCATTTTGATTGTTCTAAATCAGTGCTTGTTTATTCTCTGAAGTTAAGTGCCAATGCTACCCTTCAAAATCCTGTATGAGTCAAACCATTTGAAAAATCCATCTATGAATTATAAAATAATTAAGGAGATGTACAGAATAGATTATTTGGGAGTCCAGTGGCATAACATTTTTGAGTTATGATCAGAATTCAAAGGGTTTATGATTTTCTTTTCTATTTGGCAGGTCCCTAGATTTCCTCTATTAAAACATGCTTCAAGAGGAATACAACAACTAAAATACCATACATTTATTTATATTGGTATGAATAACAAGCTAATATGGAAAATCCTCTTGTAGCATTAAGTGATAGTTAAACTAGCAAGGGGGGAAGTGGTTGTACCCAATGTGCAGAGAGGTGACGTATGCTTTTCAGGGGGTCACATAGTAAGCTAGATGAAAGTTCAACAAATCAGAATTTATTAGGCCATCTGTTTCCTTAAGATTGTTTGTTCCATTAGGTTAATCGTATTGCAAATGTGTTAATTATGAAATGTAATAACCCAATTTCTTGTGTGACTGAATTAGGTATTTATTTTCCAGAGTTAATTTTGACACACTCCAGAAGGCTTTGAAGTCAAGAAACTGAGGGAAAGATGATATTCTACTAAAATGAGCAGAAGAAAAACCAACTGAATAGACTTAAACTTATTTGACTTCCTTTTATGTATATTAATAATCTGGAAGTACAGACCTGAGTTGTGAAAGAGTACTTATTTGATCAGAAATTGAGACATTAGATCAGAAAGGGACTATTTATGCAATATATTCAGACTTAACTGAGGCATTTGACATGGTGCCAGACATGATAGTGAACAAATCACAAAAACACGAGCTGAGACCGAAAGTGGTAGCCTTGGTAAAAATATGGGTTAGGCAATAAGACACATAAGGGAATGGTAAAAGTAATATTTGCATATAAAAGGAATGTACCCATTAAGTGCCACCATTAGTCACTGAGGAGGCTAATTGTTTTAATGTCTTTATATGTGACACTATAAACATTGTAAAACTAAATGTTTATCTATGGCTGTTGAAACAAGTTATATGACAGCTTATATAAAAGAAGGTATAAAAAGGATGAAAAGAGACAATATATTCTGAATAATCTAAAAGAGGGCAGGTTAAATCTGATGCAAAACATATATATTTCAAAGTGGCAAAGAAAGCAGTATACAACTGTAAAGAAAGCTGCCGAAACAAGAAATGAGGAAGCAGACTGGTGAGAAAGCCTAAAGGTAAGTTTCAGAACTATGGGACTTTTTTGAGACTTGAAATTTATTTTTAATAAATCTTTCCCATGAGACTACAAAGTGCTGTCTGCTTTATTTCAGACTGCTTTTTTTGCTTGCTTTAGGAATAGATGTGTTGCAGACATTTGCATGACAGCCACTTGTTCTGCGGTACAGACCCTCACCAACCATTATCATTGCAACAATAACCAAGAGATGGGCTTCCTTTAGTACTTCAGTACTCAGTCTTCTGACCTTTGTTCCTCTGCTGTCCTCTTGCTCTTTCTGTTCTTACAGATTACTACTACTCGAGAATCTATTACAAGAATCAATCAAAAAGGGTTCTCAGTGTTGAATCTAATAGAAAAATTCTTAATGTATTGGTAAGATTTTGAGAGGACCCTCTTTGATGCGTTGCAAATATCATTTTGATATCCCTTTGTACATGGAGGACCCCTTTTTCAAGCCTTGGATGTTGAAGTTCCCTGTAGGTTGAGCAGCTCTGTACTTGTATATTACTTTTTTGCAATGCAGGCTTTATGTCTTCAGTATTACATCTTGATTTGCAGGAAGTGAAATTCCCAGTGGGTGGGACAGACTAATGGGCTCATAGGCTCAGTCTTCTTATCTAGTTGGAGAGCACCACCATGGCATGAGCACAACTCCAAGTGCAGGCTATATTGAGAAAAATTCCAAACTGAGATTGGTGGAGTGGATGAACTCGTGTATGACACATCAGGGAGTATCTGTTCATAGTTCAGATGATATAGTAGCAATGCATTTATTATTTGCAGGCTCTTTGTTGCAGCCTCTACCATATAATTTATAGCATCCTTACATCTCAGTTTTACAGGGTTAAGTGCATTTGTTCATTTGCTATACAAGGTAAACATAAATTTGCAAAACTACAAACACAAGGGGTCATGATTAAGAATATATCAAATCAGGGATGGTATATAGTATGTTTTCAGGGAATCTTATAAAGCAATCTTGATATAAAATGAAAAAAGCAATCCAGCACCTGAAAGATGGTAGCGAAAAAAGATTAATGTAACCAGACAATCAGCAATGTGCTTTCATCAGTGGTTTTACATTAATTGCAATTCTGAGGCTACTATTTGTAGAAAATCCAACAAAGCAGTGATGACATCATTTCCTGTAGACAAGAAATCAATGAAGAAATAAAAAATAAATAATATATATAAATAAAGTAATTATATAATATTAAGCAAATACAAATGAGTATAAACATATATTGATCTGCGAAGATAGATGGCATATTACAGTTTATCATTTAAACCAGGTGGAAATAGACCACCTAATTTAACAATCCATCTCTTTTCTTTAATATTTAATAAATTATGCCATCCAGTCTTGAAAGATCTATTTCCTGAAATTTTATCAATAACTGTGAAGGTGAAAGTGGCTGTTTTATGCGTCAAATGGTGTCTATATAAGGCATTGGTGGGTCTGGCATTTCTGATGTCTCCCAGATGTTCAGACATGCGAACTCTGAATTGTCTAGAGGTTTGTCCAATATAGAACGCTTGACACGTACATGTAGCCAAATATATAACCCAATCGGTACTGCAATTTGCAAAGCAATTAATATTATACAGTTGACCGGTATTCTTACTGGTGAAATTTTTGGTCTTAAACACGTATTTACAAAAGGAACAATGACCACAAGGGTAACATCCAACCAGTTTTTATCCAGATAGTGTGGTTTGTTGTAATACAGTGTCCTGAGATATGGTTCTCTTATAATGAGAAAAGTGAGACCCAAGAGTTTTGTCTCTATGATAAGAGAAAAGACATCTGTCTCCTAACCAGTCATCCAAACACGTATTGGTTTTAAGTATGTTCCAATGCTTATTAATAACATCTATCAATTGATCAGTATTTCTACCAAAAGTAGTTACAAGCCTAGGCTTCTCCTGGTTGGAACTAGTGACTTTATGTTTATATGTCAACAGGTTATGCCTAGATTTGTTTTTAGTCCATTGTAATGCAGAATTAACATCATGTTTATTGTATCCCCTCTGCATGAATCTATTGGAAAGGTCATTCTGACAAATAGCAAGGTCTTGTTGTGATGAACAGATTCTCTTGATTCTCATAAACTGTGATTTAGGAATGTTTCTGTAATGTGCTTAGGGTGAAGACTAGAAGCATGTAGTAAGCTATTATATTGCGGATATTTTCTATGGACCATAGTACGTAAAGTATTATCAGGTTCTCTGTGTAAATGAACATCCAAAAAATCAATATTATGTGGGTTATGGTTTACAGTAAATTCAACCCCCCACTTATTGCCATTGAGATATTCAATAAATTCCATAAGGTACTCACTGCCACCTCTCCACACAAGCCAACAATCATCTAGGTAACGTCTCCAGATGTCAATTTCTGGCAGATACAGATTGTGTGATTCATTATAAATGATTTGTTCTTCAACATACCCCATAAACAAGTCAGCATATATTGGTGCAAACGATGCTCCCATGGCTGTACCTTGGATCTGTCAGTAACATTGATTTTGAAAATAAAAAACATTCTTGGTGAGAACATGCTCTGCCATACAGATTAATAAGGGGTTAAAGCCCGGACTGTAGATGTTAATTCTGTTGAGCCAGTATTCCAATGCCGTCAGACCAGCCCAGTGTGGGATACATGTATATAGTGATTTAATATTTAAAGTACACATCAACCAATGTGGTTCCAATTGGGATTCAGAAACTATGGGGCGATAGTTTCCAGGATCTGTTGAGGCACCACCTTTGTGGAGAGGGACCACTGTTGCTGTACGCCACTCTTTGGGTACATATCCTGTAGTAAGGCTGAGATTGAACAGTAGTTTTATGTTTGGGTTTAGCTCTTCTTGGAGTTTATGTAGGATGCAGCCCGGAACACCGTCTGGTCCCATTGATGCTGTGTTTTTTGCTTTGGAGAGGGCGGCTCTTACCTGAGCATCTGAGATGTCAGGGGGGCAGCACTCTGCTGGTATAGATATTTGCCCTTTTGGTGGGGAGGGGGGGAGAAGTTTGCGCTGAACCTGTTAGCTAGCATGTTGGCAATGTCTGTGGGTTCGGTGTATTTTTTGTCATTTTGGACTAATTCTGAGCATATCTGGGAATTCCCACCCAGGTTCCTAACATAACTAAAGAAAGCCTTGTGATTATCCTTAGTGTCCTGTGCAATTTTTCTCTCAAAGCTGGCCTTAGACGATTTTATGAGTGCCCGTAGTTTTTTGCTAATACTGATCAGAGATGCTTTCCCTTTTTGGGATTTTGCTCTATCATGTAGTAGCAGCTTCCTCCTTCTATTGTATAGTTTGTTTATGGCTGGGTTCCACCAGACAGGACATCTGCCTTTGGAGGACTGGGTCTTAGTTTTATTTGGGATTGAATGATCCATGCATTCCTGAAGGTGTTCATAGAATGCGTTTATAAAGGATTCTGCAGTCTGGGCCGTATTTTCCACAGGCCCGGGGGCTTTGCAGGATTCCACCTCGGTTTTGAGGAGTGTGAAATTTGCTTTAGAGAAGTTTTTCACTGTGGTTTTCTGGACAGGGGATGGGGTCGGGATGTGAATATCCAGTGAGATTAGTTTATGGTCTGATCTTACCAGTGAGGGATACACTTCTGGTCTGGAGCATAAAGTCCCCATGTTGGTGATGATCAGGTCTAGTATGTTTTCCCTCTTGTGGGAGTGGTAACAAGTTGTTCCATAGCATTTGAGTTTATAAATTCTAGGAACCTTTGTTGCATCACATATGTTGTGTTATCATAATGTACACATAGCAGATACATACAGTGGGATACATGTGGGAGGGTATACACAGCCGTGATGTTTACTCATGACAGGTATATGGTTGAATGCATATCATAGGTTTATAGATGTCTGCATGTACATACACATGTATACACATACATATGTCTATATACACATCTGTATAGTGCTACATATATATGGCCATGTGTACATTTCTTCATATGTACATATGTATACATATCTATACATATATGTCTCTATACATATGTGTATATATAGGTGAATGTATATGTACATATAGATATATGTGTATATAGTTATATATGTCTGCACATCCTATGTGTACAGATATGCCTAGTTATGTTGGTATATATATATATATATATATATATATATATATATATATATATATATATATATATATAAAACTATATGTGCATACATATCTATTCCGATATATCTACTACTGTTGATATATCTGTAGATATCCATACGTATATGTGCATATGTATCACTATCTGTATATGTGTAGACATATATTGCTCTGTATATGTATATATCTGGGTGTGTATATGCATATCTATGTACATATACATACCCATCTATATATGTTGATATGTATATGAGTAATCATATATATAGATATCTGGATAATTATATGTACATATATTTTCATCATATGTCCTGGACATGGAGTGTAGCCCTACCCCAGCTCCTATAGTCCCAACTTCATAGTGCAAGGGGATGTCAGGTATGTATAGCAGGCATATTAGTAGACTGTTGCTACTGTACTTGGGATTGTCTTCACAGACGTGGTGTGTGTGGGAGGTCACATCTGCTTTCCACATGTGTGCCATTGGCTACTGACAGACATCCTAAGGACATCATAGTAAAGTACCACTGGTAGCACATAATGCCCCTGTGGACTGCAGCAGAGATATTGGCCAATATATGTGGGCATTCTGAAATACTCTGTACAGTCCAGAGGTATACACAGAACCTCTTAGTGCTAAACATGTGTACCATGCCTGACAACATGGATGTTAACAGCCATGTAGATGGGTATAACACATAACAACTGGTATACATATGCCACCATAGGTTATGCAATCACACACCCCTGTCTGGCTGACACATAATAACCATTGGTACAGGGGTGCCATGGTCACATACTACCCACTAGATAATGACATACAGCTGTACAGCACCCTACTATTTTGTCTGACATACATGACTGTTAAGGGAGGCCTGGCAGCAGTACATCTGGCAAGTATCTGCACATGACATCTCACTGGGTAAGTACACTAAGCTGCTAGGTATGTAACAATGCACTGTGCAAGCTACAGGCAGACTGGCGCAACACTGGCCTACATCTCCTATGGGGAAATGCACATGTACCTGCATATATAGCAGGCTCTGCAGACATGTCACAGCACAGAGTAAGATACACCTGTGTGAAAGTGCATAACCACAACCAATGTGAACACAGCCACAGCCACATATGTTAAGCTAGCATGATATTACAGTATATGGACTATCTGTTCGACACCATCCTCATATGTGCCACTCACAGACTGACCCTACATATACTGGGCAGCTATACAGTTTGGTCTGATGACTGTCTGTGTTATGGGACATGTGTGTGTATGACCCTACAACATGTAAGCCAATACGGTAACATACAGTGGAGCAGCATGTTAACATCAGATAGGACGGGACCTAGAACACTGACATCTACCACAGTCTGTACACAGGCTAAAGTACATATTAACAATACACACACTGTTGACATTCACCATAAGAACACAGACCTCAGTACTGTACAAACATCCACAGATTGTCAAGGTTATGTCATCAAATGTAACCCCTACTGTACATAACACGTGTAGCAGTCTGATATCTCACTGGCTTATCAGATATGATGACACTAATTATGGTGTACAGCACATATGCACCTCTTAATGCATGACATATGTACAAAGATTGACAGAGTTGTGGCTGGAAGTACATACACAGGGCCAATACTGACATGGTTCTGTGATAACCTCATACATTTACTGTTGTAACAGGGTGTGTTGCAACATATGTCCTAATGAGGGTTATGAAGTCATGGCTTTCGCCATCTACAAACTGCAATCCTCACACTACCTTCTGCAGTTCACAGATAGATGCTCTGCGGGTAACACATGACACCAAAGGTACAACACACTGCCCAGTCTGTAGATTACCCTACAGATGGGGATTCCTCATAAACATAGAACTGACATGGCAGGTATTGAAACATGTAGGACAGCCATATCCACACATACACTGTTAAACCAACATTACTCCAAATGCAGCATAGCAGCACTTACAGTCTGTAGTCAGGTCAGACACATCCCCTTCCTGTGTGTTGCCCTGTTTCCACAGTGTATGTTGTTAGAGGTAGATCCCCAATCCATCTGAGATGCTGTTTGCCAAACAACAGATCTAGTTCCTGTTCACAGTGAATGAAAAGGGCAAACACCAACATGATGTTCCTAGATATTGGAGTGTGTTTCCATGCAACTGGCTATGGGAATGTTACCACAGCTGTTCCACATGCAATCAGCTAGGGGAGGGCTGCAATTCGTGCAGAGGCCATCAGCTGATCATGAGCATCACTTAAAATACACATGCTGCTGCCTAAGTAAGGCAGGTGTAAGTCTCCACATCGACCAGAGAGGGAGTGAGAGAGGCAGACAGAGGCACAGACAAGTCAGGGAGGGGTGGGAGAGTAAAACTTAAGCATGTTTGTGTCAGACACCTACCAGCACAGGGTAGCAAACCCCTGATGACTATGTAGTGCTATCACAGTTCTATGCGGTTTATGGATGCGTCACATAGGTTACCTGCTCGGGAGCCCTCAGAACATATATGTGATGGTGAGTGACATCTGCAACAGGTATATGGTAGCTATACGGTAGGTGACGTACATGTGCCTGTCCACATGAACAGGTGACAGTGTCACCACAGCCACACTCTCACAGGGATGCACACACACTTGGCAGGGCCAGGATTACATCTCATCAGTAGTGAGATTGCCACAACTCATTATTGTGCAGGTATCACATGCACCACACGGGTCATATGGAGGTGTCTGATATTAGACAGCATGCTTTAGTATGCCAGTGGGAGTTGTAGTGAGTATGGATATGATCAAACAGATCATACAACACACACACACACACACAAACACACAGGTTGCCAGTACTGACATGCATGGGTGCATTTCTGCACGGGTTTGTGATGATCGACTGTGCCAGATGGCTATACAAGGCTAGGTGATGGGTATACCTTGGCATCAGGCCACATGTCAATGGTCTGCATTGTGGCTCAGGGCTGTAGTTTCTGCATTTGCCCACACAGGTGGGTATTGTATCCCCCATCCAGTCACCTGGGTGACTATTGTGTGTGGCCAATGCTGTGCATCACTTGCCATGTATGTGTTCCTTAGTCCATGACATGGACGGTGTCTTGGATGTGCGCACCTCCCTCCCATATGCATGTACAGTGACATGTGGAACTGTACCTGGGGTGTCTGGCCCATGTTGTGGACACAGATTATCATCAGATCTGCCAGTCTTGCCCACCTGTGGCGGGAACTGGTAATGGACAGCAGGTTTACCCTGCACCTACATTGATAGCATGCTAACAGCATTCCCTGGTGTCAGTGGCATCTGTCCATACAGGGCATGTTGTCAGGCATGGCATGTCCTTTGTGGGTTACATGTGATGGTAGCACAGGTGTTGCAGGTGACCACTGGGGAAAATGGAGAAGGTGCACTGTCTGCATGTACATGCATATTGGACAGATGGACAGGGTGCCATGCCCTCTGTAACCCACTGCAATCACTCCATAGTTACTATCAGTGGCCAATATGCAGTGTACTACCCACATACTGGCTGTTGCCTAGGTATGTGTGTGTGTATGAGACATGGGTTGAGAGTTTGCTTTGGGTAAATCTGGGCTTACTAACTGTGATTGCCTGACATTGATGTCACATGTATGGGTATGGATTTGCACCCCAGCCTCTCAGCTATTTCACATCTGTTATCCCTGTATGGTGGACATTGGGATATATAGTAGGGCCTCCATATAAGAAATATGCAAAACCCGCTCCACATTGAGCCCAGGCGTCACACACTCCCTCCCACCTCCACACAGGATACGAGTTACAAACACACACACGCTCGCGCGCACACACCTATCACGTCTGGGAGTAGAACCCCTACCTAACTAGATTATTACACTACAGCACTATGCAGTTATAGAACACACCACAGGGATTACTGGAGAGCTCCTTCCCCAAAGGTGTATTTTACGATGAATGACATCAGCAGGATTGCCAAAGTAGGGCATTTGAAATGTACTGAGTGTGACTAGCCTAAAATACATTGCTCCCTACACAGACAGTGGCACACACACAAAACATCCACAACCAACATGTGTGGGTATAGAACCCCTAACAGAGGTCTATATCACACTACAGCATGGAGCTGTTGTAGGATGCACCATGGGGATTACTGTGGAGCTCCTTCCCCAAAGGTGTATTTCACAATGAATGATTTCAGCAGGATTGCCAAAGTAGGGCATTAGAAATGTACTGAATGTGACTAGCCTAAAATGCATTGGTCCCTAGAGACAATGGCACACATACAAAACATCCACACCTGACATGTGTGGGTATAGAACCCCCAACAGAAATCTATATCACACTACAGCATGGAGCTGTTGTAGGACATACCACAGGGAGTACTAGAGAGCTCTTTCCCCAAAGGTGTATTTCACAATGAATGACATCAGCAGGATTGCCAAAGTAGGGCATTTGAAATGTACTGCGTGTGACTAGCCTACAATGCATTGCTCCCTACACAGACATTAAAACACACATAAAACATCCAGAACTGCCATGGGTGGGAATAGAACCCTACCAGGGTTCTAAATCACACTGCAGCAGTACACGGTTATGGCACGTGCTACAGAGATTACTGAGCTACAGCCTTCCCAGAGGTGTATTTCTGGGAGGATAACATTGGCAGCCTTACCAAGGTTGACCATTTGAATTGTAGGGAGTGTGACTACCGTAAAAAGCATTTCTCCCTACACAGACAGGGTCAGACAAACACACACACTTGCCATGTCTGGGATTAGAACACCTACCTAAGTACTTTATCACACTATAGCAATACACAGTTACATGATGCAATATGGAGATTATTGGGCTACAACTTTCCCAGAGGTATATTTCTAGGTGGATGACATCAGCAACCTTGCCAACGTTAACCATATGAATTGTAGGGAGTGTGACTACCCTAAAAAAGAATTCCTGTCTACACAGACAGAGTCAGACAGACACACAAACACACTTGTCTGGGATGAAACCATGTCTGGGATTAGAACACCTACCTCCCTACTTTATCACACAACAGCAGTATGCAATTACAAGACATGCAACAGAGATTACTGAACTTCAACCTTCCCAGTGGTATATTTCTAGGTGGATGACATCAGCAGCCTTGCCAAAGTTGAGCATTTGAATTGTAGGGAGTGTGACTACCCTAAAAAGCATTGCGCTCTACACAGACAGTAACACACACACACACACACACACACACACACACACACACACACACACACACACAAACACACACAGTTGCCAAGTCTGGGATTAAAACTGATACCTAACTAGTTTATCACACTACAGCAGTACGCAGTTATGGGACGAGCCACGGAAATTACTGGAATACAACTCTAACAAAGGTGTATTTCACAGTGGATAACCTCAGCAGGCTTGTCATAGTTGGGTTTTGAAGAGGGCAGTGTGTGTGCATGGGCCATAGCCCATTCATCTAGGAGTTGAAACGCCACATGCGGGCACACACAGGGTCATATTTCATGGGTACGTGTATACAACTGCTGGATGACTACTTCTTTGTACAGTTATATTGCACAGGTGGCATGTGCACCACATAGTCTGTAATGCTGACAGATACTGGTGTCTAGTATCTGCAGTCAGTGACATCTGAACCTCATGTGGTTGGGGCCCTTTGACTGTGTGCTGGGTGGGACAGGCCTGGATGGCTCCTTGTCACATCCACCCTCTTCCACACATCTATGTACATCTACCTTTGGCTTATTATAGTGTGTTGTCCTTACATATATGTCTGTATTCCTATCCACTGTGTGTGCAAGGCATGAGTGGTGCATATTGACGAGTGTCTGCACTAACAACTGCGACTGCCAGATATGTCTGGTCCACTGGTGTTTGCAGACATGGCCTTCATGTGTTTGTGTGTGAGCATACCCAGTATGACCTTTCAGTATGTTGTTGACTGGCAATGCCTAAGTGTGTGAGCATGCCCAGTATGCCCATCTGTATTTCATGTTTGGATCGGGTCCAAGTGGTTTGTACTGCAGTACACTGACAGGTAGCATGCTGTTTCTGCAGGGTATCCAACAAACATTTGGCATTGACTGTTCCTACATTTCTGCATAGGATGGGGGGGATCACCTGACTATTTCTGCATTTTTACACAGGATTGGGGGGGAACACCTGACTGTTGCTACATTTCTACATAGGTTGGGGGGGGCACACCTGACTACTTCTACATTTCTACACAGGATGGTGGATGCACACCTGACTGTTATTACATTACTATGTCGATGGAGGGGCACACCTGACTATTTCTACATTTCTACACAGGATTGGGGGGGGCACACCTGACTGTTATTACATTACTACATAGGATGGGGGGTGGCACACCTGTCTATGTCTACATTTCTACACAGGATTGGGGGGGGGGGCACATCTGACTGTTATTACGTTACTACGTCAGAATAGGGGGGGGGCACACCTGACACTTGTACACATTTGCTATGACTGTACTGGTATGTCAGATACTCCATTTCATTCTGTATTCTTACCTATCATGCTGATTTTAGGCATACCAGTGTCCTACAGATCGTAGCTTTGGTTGCCCTACATATTAGTGTCTGACTTCCTACCCTTCAGAACTAACATCCCACTGCCTGACCTGCTGTAGTCTGTCTGTGTAGGCCTGGGGGGAGGTTAACCATAGCCATCATTCAGGGGCCATAGTACAGGCTCTGTTTGGGATTGTCTACACCTGTCCTGCTGGCTGGGACTGTTGTTGGGTATGTGAACTGCCCTGACTGGCATGTGCGAGTCATATGGACACACATGTTGCTCAGCACATTTCCTGCAGTGGGTTTTGTCACCCTGTGTAGTACTGGCTACTATGGTGAGTCCAGTATGTGTTACATATGTCATGGTGCCACTATGGGTGTCTATTGTCTGCTGCCATAACATTCAGCCACCCAATTCCCTTGCATGCTCACATCCATACCATAGATACAGGTAATGACACATTCTACTTCATTTCGCAATTGGTAGGTTGATTGACTTACCTTGAGAGTGTGCCAGACTTGTGGATGGTGCTGGAGGGCTGCCTATGTCAGATGCACATAGTACACTCCCTATACATGGTTGAGCACAGGTAGTGTCATGCTTGGCATCCCTTTTACTGTATGTCCAAATCAGAGAGAGGTGTCAGTCCATAGGTCCCTACTGTGTCAGTGTATGTGCTATGCATTGTCTCTTTGCTGCAGCCTTGGCATACTGGGCACACCTCCATCTGCCTACTGGAGCAGGCTCAGGTTGTTCCTCCTCTGAGTCACTCTGTGCCTGTGCAGGCCTTGTCATTGGTGGGGGGCTGTGTGGCCCTGCCCCATGATGTCCCTGCTGCAGCTGTTTCCGCAGGATCATATGGTGTAGCATGGCACATACCATAACAATTTGGGTACATGTAGCTGGTGAGTACTGCAAGGCTCCACCGGATGTGTCCAGACACCAGAACCGTGACCTGAGCATCCCAAACACATGCTCTATTATAAGTCTGGTCTGTGCGTGTGCCTCATTATGGCATTCTTGTTCAGGTGTGTGTGCATTTCTGATGGGTGCCATCAACCATGGCTCCAGTGTGTAACCAGCATCCCCACTAGGTGACCGTAGGGGATGTCCCCACTGGCAAATCTCTGGTACAGCTGTGTCAGATGAAATATGTGGAAATCGTCATAGCTTCCAGGGCAGCCAGCACACACATTCATTATAATGCCTTAGGCATCACATACAACCTGGCAGTTGATGGAGGGGATTCCCCTGTGGTTGATGTAGGCCCTACCCTGATCACCGGGTGGTGCTTTGATGCATATGCATGTGCAGTCTGTAGCACCCACTACCTCAGGGTATTCTGCTATTTGGTGGAAGAGATGCATATTGCTGACCAACACCTCACGAGTGTTGAGGAAATATACATGCTCACTGGCATGTGCTGACATGGCATCCAGAAACTGGTGGAATACTCTTGATGCTGATGGCTGTGAGAGCCCCATGATATCCCCAGTTGAGCTTTGGGAGATACATGTGGCTAGTATTCCTAGGCCTACACATACCTTGGTCTCCACTTGGATGGGTTCCCCTCGGTCAGTTTGGTGCATCAGGTGTGGCCGGCACAGCTCAACAATTTGCTGTAGGAGGTCTCTGTCCACCCTTTAGTGCTCTACTATCTCCAGCTCATGTAGCCCCTGGTAGGTTACTCTGGG
Source organism: Protopterus annectens (assembly GCF_019279795.1). NCBI lineage: Eukaryota > Metazoa > Chordata > Ceratodontiformes > Protopteridae > Protopterus > Protopterus annectens. The sequence continues at coordinate 857,593,292 of NC_056737.1, read as the reverse complement.
TCTGTACACTCTTCTCCATCTCCTCACTGTGGGTTGATCGGCAGCATTCACATCCTCACAACCCTCAGCCTCTTGCACATGTTGTTCTCTGTTGCCTGCTGCAGCCCTTCTCATTTTGTCGGTTTGTTTGTTAAAATTTCCCCACTTGTATACACCAGTGGTGTAGAGTGTGGGAAAAACCAGAGGGGAAGGTGTTTGCATAGTTTATAGTAGTGTTCTGGGCTGGGCTATTCTGCTGCCTTTGTAATTGTCTGATTCTGATACATTTCACCTGCCAGCTAAGCTAGTTCTCCTTGATTACCTTCCTACTGCTGTTTTCCCTTCCCATTGCATTCCTATTTAAGCCCGTGTGCATGCCACACAAACATACTGCTCAAATGTGCACACTGCTGCTATTTCCTGGTTTAACTTCTTTTTTCTTCCTGTAAAACCTGGTGCGTGGCGCGCACACCTGCTTAGGTTTTGTAAAGAATGCTAGGCAGGTTTAGACACACCCCCAAGCTTAGCTGTGCTAAGCTAGGAGCAAACCCGAGCCACAGGGCTCCAATCTGCTTACAGTATGCCTGACACCCCCCCCCCCATGATGTCACCTAACTCCTAGGCTTGCACCAAGCTATTCCTACTCAGACACTGTTGGGACCTGACTCACATGCTGGGGAAAACTGGGATTCACTATTTTTCCCCTCATTTGCATAAGATTGCATGCTAATGCATAGTTACATGTCTCATACTGAGCCTCCCCCCTTAGCAGCCACTACTCCCTGGACAGGTTGTCTTCTGCCTGCCATTGACTTGCATGGCAGAATAGTGATTTTAGTTAGACTGCTTATTTTAGGTTTATTTTATTATTCCCCCTGATCCCGTTTGTGCGCCACTGCCCTACGCTTAAACAGCCGAGATCGACTAAAAAAAAAATAAAAGTTGATTTTTGTATTTTTTTGTTTGTTTGCATTGCCAATGGCCTTATACTTGGCCATTGGCATACTTACCATATGATATGCAGTCTTTATTTGAGGCTGTCACAGCTCCGTTTTGGATTTTGCAGAAATGTACTCGGTTACTAACCGAGTACATTTCTGCAGATAGCACTAGTCTTGCATGGACTGTTGCAAGCTTCCTGTATTGCAAAATCACCACATTTGCATAGATTTCTCCTGCAAATGGGGTGATTTGCATACCAGGGCTTAGCCCATGCAGGATTAGTGCAGGAGCGCTCTTGCATGCCCCTGCAGATTGTTCCTGGATCGCATGGCAGACATATTTCCTGTTTGAGCTCCTGCACCAATCTTACATGCCATGTAAGCCTTCAAGAATCCAGGGGTTTGTGTGATGTCTTATTTTGGAGTTCATACAATGTTGTTGTGAACTTGCTGTCATTATGGATCATGTCATTTCTAAGCAATGTAGCAGAGCAGTGAAAAAGTATGCTGGATAACCGGATGAACTGGAATAGGTATCACCAGAAGGAAAACACAACAATATTCTCCATTGTAAGTAAACAGTAAAATACCATCTAGAGTACTGTTTGCAGTCCTGCAGACTTTATTTTCATAATGTCATATGCAATATTCGTAAATTAGCGAATAGCCACTTGACTTTTTCCTGAAAGCCAGCCTTTTGTCTAGTATACTGTAGTGAGCTATAGCAGTTCTGTGGATCATGAAAACACCATAGATAGTCTAATGAATATGTAGCCCGAGGCTGTTATGAGTTGCCTTGTCAAACAGTTCAAGAGTAATTTGCTATATATAACATTTTTAAAGAGATGCCTGAAGATTTCTGCAGGATTACTAGTTGAGGATGAAGTGAACATGCAACTATAGCTGGTCCTAACACACAAGAAATGGAAATTATATATAACATTCAGCAGCAGTAAATAGTTTCCATTTTATAATGTTCTGATTGGAGCAGTATCCAGATTAGTTTTATCATGCTTTGATTGGTGCAGTGCCCAGGTGAAGTTATTGCTGAGTGGTCAGATGCTATTCCATAACATTTAACACAGAGCTCAAGATTAGCTTCATGGTGCGGAGTGATGAAGCTTTAACTATAACCCAGACAACCTGGGTTCAGTTAGTGGCTCAGGGGCTGGCAACCAGTGATGGGGAAAGATGAAGGTAGGATGTGGGAATGTACCGGGGATGTACCCAAGATCCCCCACAGTCAGTGAGATCAGAGCTGTTGAAAGCAGCAAGAGTCAGAATGTAAGGTCAGTGGACAAAAGACAGAGTGTCTCACTGTTTAGGCAGGAATGGCTCCTTCACAGTGCTATTGCACACCTATCCATTCCACACTTTCCCAGCACATTAGAGGAAGTTTAATTTTTCATCAGAAACACTCAGCGCCCCTCAGTATGATCACTCTATACATAGCTTATTCCATTCCCAGTTCATGGTGACTGCAAACTTCTGCATAGCTTCAAGCTTCCTCCAAAAAAGTGGACCTTTAGATGAAGGGCCTCAGCGAGATATCAGCACATGACAGGTCTGAGGAGGAGAAACATGTGGCTGGTATGGAGATTGAGTTAATGACAACTTAGAAAAAGAATACAGAGTTAAAGTGTAGAATTGTGTACTGATTTTAAGCTAAAAGATTTGTAGGTTTCGGTTTGATTTAGAGATAACAGCTGTTATTAAATAACTATGTTTACAACCATGTCTTTTTTTATAGGTAGGTTCATAGGTAGGTACTAGGCTATTGGCCCTAGGGCCTATATAAGCCTAGCCAAAGGTACCCTGGCTTTCGCCACCCAAGAAAATTATTTTCCTGTGCCACTGTCGAGCAGAGCCACAGAAGTGATCCTCGGGGTGAATTTCCTATCTCCCATCCAGTCATCAAGATTTTTCTTGAAGAGTGCTAATGAGGAGCTTTGTTTGATATAGATAGGTAGCTTGTTCCAGAGTATGGGAAGTCTCTGGGACAGGAATCTATCCCTCCAGCATTTTCTGTTTATTGCAGTGACGAGGTTTAGGTCCCTAGAGCGTGTAGCTCGTAGGGATTGGGATTTCTTTAAGTGGAGCATGTCTAAAAGCTCTGGGTTTGACATAGCTTTGTGTGTTAGGCAGAGATCGCCTCTGAGTAGACGATATGCAACGGAGTAAAGCTGCAGTTTTTTAAGACGGTCTGCATAGGGCATCTTTTTGAGGCTAGTATTCCTCTTTGTGAGGTATTTCTGTGGCCTTTCCAGTTCTTGTAGTTGTCTTGTGAGGTACATACCAAAAGGGGCATTGTACTCTATAATGGGTCTAATGAGTGACGAGTAGAGGGGAACAATGACCTCTTTTTTCCTGGATGAGAAACCTTTTGTGATGAGGTGTGCCACATAGAAGGATTTCCTGACTACTGTGGCGATGTGATTATCAAAGGAGAGACTACTGTCCACCTGTGTCCCAAGGTCTCTTATCACACTTTCAGTGTTAAGTAGACTACCACCTATGTGGTAGTTCATGGGTACTGAGTTTTTACCAAAAGGAATGACAATGCACTTTTTGGCATTGAGCTTGAGGTCATGGCTTTGACACCAGGCATCTGTCTCAGCAAGGCTCTTTTGTAGGATGTCCACATCTTTTTCAGTTTTGGTTATGGCTCCTAGTTTGCAGTCATCTGCGAACTTGATTAGCCAAAGACTTTCTGTGTTGGCCTGTACTTCAAAGAAGTAGATACCAAACAGGAGAGGGCCCAGGACTGAACCCTGTGGTACTCCACTTGTCACTGGTCTGAAGCTGGATTTGGAGTCTGCTACTTTCGCAGTGTGGGTTCTCTCAGTGAGCCAGTTGGCAACCCATCTTGTGACATAGGGATTTATACCTAGTTTAGTGAGTTTATCTATAATTCCAGAGTGGGGGATGGTGCCAAAAACCTTGGCGAGATCTAGATAGGCTGTGTGAACCACCTTACCCTCATCTACGGCTTTTGTGACTGCTTCAAAGAAGTCTATCAGGTTTAGGAGACATGATCTGCCTTTTACAAACCCGAACTGGGTGGGGTCCTGAGTTTGGAGATTACCAATGTCATTGTTTATAAGTTCCATGATGATATGCTCCATAGCCTTGCAGATCAGGCTCATTAGGCTAATGGGGCAGTAGTTTCCGGGGTCTGTGGTGGCTCCCCCTTTGTGGAGTGGGATAACTGTCACTGTGCACCATTCAGTGGGCACATAGCCTGAGGTGAGGCTATGATGGTACTTAGGTGGAGTGCCAGTTCGTTCTGTAGTTCATGTAGAACACAGCCTGGGATGTCGTCAGGTCCCATGGATGCTGTGTTCTTGGCTTTGGATAGTGTGTTTTTTACCTGTGCAGCTGTGATTACAGGAACATTGCATTCTTCTGGTATAGAGATGGGCCCTTTAGGGGATGACAGAGGGATGTTGGCAATATCCATTGGTTCTGTATATTTAGTGCCATTGTGCTGTAACTCAGAGCAGATCTGAGAGTTGCCAGTGAGATTCTTGACATAGCTATAGAATGCTTTGTGGTTGTCTTTAGAGTCAGTGGTGATTCTGTTTTCATAACTAGCTTTGGAGGATTTTATGAGGGATCTCAGCTTCTTACTGAAGCTGACCAGGGAGTTTCTCCAATCATGGGATTTTACTCTTTTTTTGCAACAGTTTCTTTCTTATGTTGTAGAGTTTGTTTATGGCAGGGGACCGCCAGATTGGCTTCCTTTTTTTGGAGGATAGCATCTTGGTTCTGTTAGGGATTGCATGATCCATGCACTCATGTAAGTGCTTATAAAGTGCATTTGTGTAGGATTCAGCAGTCATACCTCTATTGTCCGTCAGCATGGGTGTTGTGAAGTTTGCCACTTCTGTCTTAAGAAGCGTGAAGTTGGCTTTGGAGAAATTTTTTACTGTGGTTTCCCTAATGGGGGGTGGGGGAGGGATGTGGATGTCTAGGGTGATTAGCTTATGGTCGGATCTGACCAATGAGGAATTGACCTCTGGTGTGGAGCACTGGTTGCCCATGTTGGTAATAACCAGGTCTAGGATATTGCTGCCCCTGGTGGGGGTGTGGATAAGTTGATCCATGGCATTGGACTTTATGAATTCCAGAAAACGTTGAGCACAAGAGTTGGTACATCAGTAGTTTTCCCAGTTAATGGTAGGGCAGTTGAAATCGCCCATTATTAGGGTGTTAGGTTGTACCCTAATATTTTCCAGTGTATTAAGAAATGAGGAGTGGGAATCCTGGGACATGGTGGGGGATCTGTAGCAAGCTACAATTTGGATTGCGGTCTTGCCCAGAGTTAGTTGCACTTGGATAATCTCAGATGCATTATGCTGAGCAACTAGCCTGGAGGTGTGGATATCCTTAATGAATATGGACACGCCTCCGCCTTTAGTGTTTCGGTCCAGGTTAGGTGGCCGAAAGGTGTGGTATGAATTATAGCCTGGTAATGCAGGGGTACTCTCTGGAGCCTTGAACCAGGTCTCTGTCACTGCACAGATGTCGATGTTCTCCATTTTAAGGAGTGCCTCGAGATAGTGCATTTTGAGGTTTAGACTTCTAGCATTGAGTAGCAATACCCTCAGATTTGTCTTGCCTGTACCTGTTAAGGTGGTGAATTTGTCATTTGAACCTTGCCTAAAAAAGGCACTATAGGGGTGGCTAGAGCCTTAGCCAGTATACGGAATCCCAGGGGCGACAGGTGCAGGCCATCTCTGGCAAAGCATCGTGGCTTGTCGATCATGTCATCCCAGGCAGACAGATACTGGATCCCCTTAGAATGACACCAGAAGCTTAGCCAATTGTTGACTTAGCATCTCTCCATTCAGACCCCTAACACAACAATCTACACTGTATGAAGGGGCATATGGCATGACAAGATGTTGCAAAAAATTTCTGCTACATTAAAAGTAAAGGAATACGTGCACTGGTGCATGCCTGTTTAAAAATAAAAGTGGATTAGTCTAACTTCCTCTGACTTGCTAGAATACATACAGTGTGTTAGTGTGCAATAAGTTATGGGGAGGAGGCCCCTTGCATTTATAGTTATGTTCCTTTTGTGCACCCACTACCACTACATGCAGACTCCCACTCTACACTGCAAGCCCTTTAGGGTATACCACTACCATTTCCACCCCCCAACAGAGGCAAGCAGGCTTCCGTCTCATGAATTCTCACTCTCTCATCCTCCTGCTCATCATTTTCTCTTCCAGCACATAGACTTACTGTAACAATGACCGCGTCTTCCAATACACATGCACTAGTTTAACCTGGGTCATTTGGGTTGAAGTCATCGGTTCATTCCTGTATGTTGCAGAGCTCAGTAAGCAAGTGTACTTAACCTAGAATAAAAATATCAGTGTAACAACCAGGTCTTCCAATATTTAATACAGAAAACAAATGAAGTTCATTAGGTCCCAGATGGTACAGGTGGATACAGAGACTTGAAAGCTATGTGCTGGTACCAAACTAACTGATGACTGTATTTTAAAAGTAAGGTGTTTCCCTTACCTCGGGAAGTAATATATACCACTTATGATACTCTGTCTAGAGAAATGGTCATGTATCGAAAAATAAAACCAAATGTCTCTACACATCATGAGTCCAAAAACATTCAGTTTGAAATATTCAGTGTTAGAAAAGCCATATGAAAAAGAATAGGCAACTTAGAAATGTACCACGCATGACTGATGACACTTGAAATAAACTGTGGATTTTTAAGCACTGGCAGTGAAATTAATTAAAACACAGATATATCTATTGACTGTTTAAGTAAAAAAACTCTTAGATCATGTCCATTCCCTAAAACACTTGCTAGGAAATGTCAGAACTCTAAAAACATCAGAAATTTGAACAAAAGTTAATGAAAAAAGTTGTTGTTGTTTGTCTTTCGGCTTTTCCCGGTTAGGGGTCGCCACAGCGGAACTCCGGTCCGCTAATGATTGGCAGTAGATTTTCATGAACACCAAGTGCCACCCAACCACGGGGAGGACATGCAGACTCCACACAGAAGGCACTCCCCACACTCTAGCCAAGAATCGAACGAGAGAACCTCTTGCTGTGAGGCAACAACGCTACCGCTGCACCACCGCGGCATGTTAAAAGTTAATGAAAAAAGTATAAACATGAAAACCACACATTACACAACATGCAGTATAAAAAAGCACACAGAAAAAAGCTTCCATCATTATAAACAAGATGAGCAGAGAAAATATAATTCATAGCAATGATCATTTTTAACAAACAGAATCTAAGCCTGATTGGCAGTAGATTTTCATGAACACCAAGTGCCAACTCGACATCCAGCCTTCAATGAAGGCATGCCCATTTACACATGACTTTCAAATGCCACCCAACCGCGGGAAGGACATGCAGACTCCACACAGAAGGCACTCCCCACACTGTTGCACACTAACACACTGTATGTATTCTAGCAAGTCAGAGGAAGTTAGACTAATCCACTTTTATTTTTAAACAGGCATGCACCAGTGCGCGTATTCCTTTACTTTTAATGTAGCAGAAATTTTTTGCAACATCTTGTCATAAATTCTAATAAACTTCAGATTAACACCTGCAGATCCAACAATTTGGCAGGAGACTCCCTCTTCTGCAATTCCATTGGTAAGCTTTGGAATGCTCTACCCTCTGAACTTACAACTCTCTGCTCTCATACTCTTTTCAAAAAGAAGCTTAAGCTTCATCTCATGACTCACTGGTTATGTTCCTGTTCTATCCCTGACTAACTGCTGCTTCCTCTCACCTACAACCTCCTGTTTTATCTAGCCTTCTCTTCTAACTCTGCTCAGGACGTAACTTTTGACTGAAGTCTTCACATAGATACCAATAGTTCATTAATGCTTATTGCTCTGGCCATGCCTTATACAAAAAAAAAAAAAAATCTTTTTGCTGTATTCTTCTATATACTTTTTATGATTGTACTTAATTTGGTGTTTTTTATTGTATATTGTTATTTTGTATATCATTCGTTAATGGCTTGTTGTACTCAACATGGAGCTTTTCTCCCCGGGCCTCTACTGAAAATGGACATGTATCCAGCTAGACTAGCCCGGTCAACAAATGTAAAATAAAATAAAATAAGCCTTCTCCTGCAACATATGTAGGAAGTTATTGCTACAGCTTCCATTTTGGCTTCCCAACGCAGAAAGTCTTACAAGACACATAGCTGGTTACCCTATGTACAACTGTATCTCATTACGAGGAGCGTCCCTCATTTTGCGGCTTAAAAAGTTTGCATTCCTCACAGTTTCACATTGAAAAGGACAGTAACACGTTCATGATGAGGAATTTGTTTAACTGACATCTATGTTAAATCATATTCATTCAGCAAATGAACTCTTTGTAAGTATAAAGTAACACAATAAACCATTCTGTGAGTTTCCTAGTTGAAGTTATTAGCATATGTTCCACATTTTGCCTATTTGTTCCACTTTATGAGAGGAAGTTTTCCTCATTTTTGGAGATGGAAGGTTGAGAGCTATGCTGGTTACACAGATTACCACTGTAGTAGACCTATAATTAAATTAGCACTTTCAGCTAGGGGGATGTCCTGGCATAATGGTAAGGTCTTTACCTACAAATACAAAGTGCAAGGTTTGATTCTGACATCTGTTTATTGACTATACTTATAATAGTATGCAAACTGATAGGGTTATATTTATTTATGAAATAACACATTTAATATAAATTGGACACAGTCAGTATAGGACAGTTGCTTATAAGCAGCAATATTTGTAAAATCTGGATGGATATTTATTCAAGCATTTGTTTGTAATGATATTTTTAGACACAAAAGTGTCATTATTCAAATGTGCCTTTGAATTACAAATTTTTTTGTCAACAAGTAAAGATACTATACCAACATCTTTTGCTAAGTCTAGGTGACCTTCAATAAAGTTTCAGTTGCCTCTTAATAATGTCCTTAAAATATTTGGCACCAACACTGCATGCAAGAGAAAATCTTTTTTTATTAATGTCTTTACAACAATTCATTATTTTATAATCTTCATTGCTTAATACATGTGTATATTTTTTCTCATTCTTTTTATAAAAGATGATAGTGACATGGTTTCAATTTCTTTTGACAGCTAAATTTCTCAGTTTACTTAATGCTTCACTAAAGACATATTATGAAGCTGTTTAAGTCTAGAAAGATGAGCTGACTGACGTCTAACAATGTTGATTTTAATACATTCAGAATGGCCACTTGAAGCATGCATGTAATTATTAAGTAAAAGAGATCTATTTGTAAATTTTGGGCCATAGACTCTCTCTAGTGGTGGCAGCCTATATTTGCACAGCAAGAAAATTTACACATTTCTCACCAGTTTGCAGTGAATGAAAAAATAATAATAATAGAATAGAATTAACGTAAACCAACCATACATTTAGTTGACTGTTATGTTGTACCTATCCAGATTAAAAAAATAAATTATCAGTATAACATATTAAAAGAAATGCCTATAATGTGGTGAACAATGCAAGTAATGCCTTTCTATTCAGCAAGTACTAGATTAAAAAAAAAGATAGAGCCATGATAGACATATAATGACACACTAAAGCTGTTGATAAAAAATATTGATTAAAAATAGTAAAAAATTGCATAATAGTCATTCCATCAGAATACAAGTTAGCTTAATTTCATCACTGTGGTATGGGGTCACATTGGTAAGCTAATTACATAGTATCCATAGTTTTTGCTTATGCATAGGTGTACATAAAGCAACAGTGTCAATAGTTACAAGAAAGAATTGTCAGACTATACTGTGCAGAAATTGTTTTTATCTTTCTAGAGAGTTAGAGCTATAGGACTAAAATAAATGTTTTTCATTGGTTCATGTAGATGAGTAGATCATGCGATATTTGGGTTGTATCAAAGCACACATGGTGTTAGTTCTGAGTTTTTAGCATTTTAGAATTACATAGAGTTGAAATGCATGTTTCCAATTGGCCCTGTAGATGATGTGACTTGTTTTACTTATATTTAAATGGGTTGTTTGTTGAATGTTATTTTATTGTGTAGGTGTTTCTAGGTTCTTGTGAGATGAAAGCACCAAAACATATTTTACATCAGTTCTGACTGTTCAAGTGTCCTTTTTCAAGCAAAGATAAGCATCAGATATGACACAGGATGAGTAGGAAGAGACTGCCAAAGTTAAGGAACTTCTGACTAAAAGCAAACATGTTGAGTGATGCCACTAACTTCATCTGTCTGGTAAGCAGTGCAAGAACAGGTAACTGCAGAGATCACACCAGGATCTGCTCCTCCAGCAGGAGAAAGAGGTTCAAGAAATGGAGACAACTTTCCACTGTCAGCATTTTATACTTGGTTTATCACCGTATATGTTTCCCATCACCTCTTGCTGTAATTGCCTTCTGTTGTCAGGGATATGAAATACGGATTACTGCCTGTTTTACATTTTACAGGGTCCAGGATGATGGAATTTGACTGGGTAGCATGCCTAATGAAACATGACAGGCAGCACAACTTCTGAGGAACATGTACTTTATAACTATCTGTACTGTAATATTTTAAGCATGGCAGTTCCCACTATGTATTCTGTCCTAATGTGATTTTAAAATTTGTAAATCAGATCACTAGAGTGTTATTGCTGTATTAATTAAAATTATAGAAAACAATAGAAACACATTATGTATAGCCTGTTAGACATAGTGTCACATGACCAGGATTTCTCTGTTATCTTGTGGACGTCCATTTTGGCCAGCGGGGCTTTGAAGAGCTTAGTTTTTGAAAAAAAAGGAAGGCAAAAGGAAAACATAACAGACATACTTACAGTATGTATCTCAAAAGAACTGTAGTATCCAGGTGAGTTCTGTGTTCCAGAAAGTAATTATTTATGAAAACAGGAGGGCACATCTGAAAGATACAAGGTGGATGTTTCAGAGGAAGCACAGAGAACCATTATTTCATACAAGTAGTGAATTGCTGAACCAGCCTTTTTGAAAGGTAGTACGGTAGAAAGCTATGAAAGAATTCAAAAATGTGTGGGACAAACATAAGGCGATCTTGAATGAATGGCCGAGCTGCTTGTTTTTTTAATGAGGAACTGCAATGTATACTAGAAATGTAGATAAATCACCTGTACTATAGCCATTATCTGTGTTTCTATTTTTGTTATTTTGAAAATGGTACATAGACAATTCATTGTGACATGTCATTTTATATTTGTCATATCTGAATACAATTCACATTTAAAAGGAAAGTTAATCACCATGAAGGATAACTTGAAAATTATCATGTTAATACAACCAAACTAATGCCTAATAACATTTAATTAAAATGCCCTAGATATGTTTTGTTATGAAATGGAGCAATATATTCATGGTAATTCAGATCTATAATGAGGCATGTCCCAAATGTGTATGTTAAATCAGAATCAGAATCACATTTATTGACCAAGTATGCACGCATACAAGGAATTTGACTCCGGTTTCAGTGACTCTCCAAGTATGAATTACATAAATGGCAAACATACAACTATTAAGAACAAGACAAACGACATACATGCAACTATTAAGAACAAGATAAAAAAGTAAATATATATATATATATATATATATATATATATATATATATATATATATATATATATATATATATATATATATATATATATATATATATATATATATATATATGCAGAATCCTCAGAGGCTTGGGAAAAAGAATACCGCAAACTAATAAGCTGAGTTAACCATTTATGAACTTGATGGCCTGTGGGAAAAAACTGTTCTTCTATCTGCTTCTTTTGGTGTGTATTAATCTATAACGCCTGGCTGATGGTAATAGTTCAAAAGATAGTGGCCTGGATGTGAAGGATTGGTGAGGATTTTCCCTGCCCTTTTCATGACTCTGGAATAGTACAGGTCCTGTAAGGAGGGCAAACTAGCACCAATGATATTTTCGTCAGACCTGACTATTCGATGTAACCTATTTTTTGTCATGTTTATTTTAGTTAAATAATAAATGTGCCAATTTTTTTCTTTCATCCCTCATAACTTTCCCTGTCTCTCTACATCTCCTTGCTGCTAATTCTTAATTTCTTAATATACACATCTCACAATCTCCCTAACAACTTATCCTTACATTTAAACATCACTTTTACTTCTACCCTTTTAGTCCTTTCACTTGCACTAATTTCCTTAAAGATTAACCCTTCCTCTCTAGAATCATCAAAAGTTTTGTGTTTTTTCTAATAAAAACTCAGCCCAAACATTTCAAAACAGTCCCAGTAAACAAATGCAGCAAACTCCAAATGCCAAACAAACTTGTCCCTAATGGAAGGTAGCTGGAATAACCAATAACACAGCAAAGTAAAATAAATACATTTTATTGTACAAAGGTAAAAGTAAGTGCTTTCGCAGTGACAACCACTGCTTCATCAGACGTGTTTTTTCTAATGCCTATAATCCAACCTATTATTTATACTTTGTAAAAAATATATTTTATGGGATGTTAATATGTTGCAAAAATCTGGACAGAGAAGAGGTATGTCTATTCCAGATAATGCATTGCTTACAAAATCCTATGCAGACAGTAATTTTTTTTTCCCTCTTCTGTACACTGTATGAAATTTGGATTTCACAGCAGCAAATATTTCAAGCTGTACTTGCAAAACTCCCAAGTGCTTTTGTGAAATAGATGCTGGGAATGTTTCCAATGATACATACAGGTTTTCTTTTTGGTTTTCTGTTTGATTCTGGTTCCTAGATTATGGTTTCACTAAAACCTCTGTACTGGTTTCCCCTAGCTCTGTGAATTCCTGGTACTTATGTCCCTGTCTGAGAAAGCCAACTAGCATTTCTGGACGTTTTGTCAAAAAGAAAAAAACTTGTAGCTCACCAGCTACAACCCTGTCACAAAAAACATACACCTAAATACATTAATAGTATACATACATGTAACAGAACAAATAAGTATTTTCAGTATAGTGGAAGGCTATATAAAGTTTCTGGTGCGCATTCAGAGCTGCCATCTGTAAATAACAGCAACATAATACTGTATGTATAATATGAGGTATCCCTTATGAAAATTCACTGATAATGTCAATATACAACAGCTCAGTGTTTGTGCAGTGCTGTCTCAATGCTTCAGAGTTTCATTTCCATTATATAATACAGAATAACTGGGAATCACAAGGTACTGTTTACAACAAATGGGTGGACAATTCCATATCAAACGGAATTAAGTGCCTGCTATTACTCATTAAATCAACATCAGTGAAAGCTACAGCTAGATGAAACTAACTGTTTGAAGCTTTTACCACTCATAAACAAATAAAATGTTTTCATAAAGGGAAGACTGCTATACCTCATTCGTTAAATATAGTAAGTCAGTAATGCAATCTGTTACTATGGGGGCTTCTTCTGCCCAAATAAGCTGACTCATTCAAGGGATACCTACAACAGGGGTCTATATTAGATCATTGAAAACTAACTTCAGTGAATGGCCATTCATAGAACGTTCACATCAGCAAACAGTGAGTTACTTGGCTAGCATTAGGAAATTTGCCCTTTTCCCCACTGCAGTGCGATCTCAGAGTTGGTATGGGGATGGCGTGGGTGGCATAGCCCGCTACCTTGGTGGATTTGATATACTGCAGTGTGTAACAGTCAGTATGTTGACTAAGTAACTCACTACCCTGCAAAACATGTTTGCTTATGTGAACATCCGAGGAACGACCATTTGATGATTTATGTTTAATGAACAGCCATTTGCTGAAGATAGTTTTTGACAAAGTAATATATACCCCTAGAACAGTAATTCAGTTATGACTCTGGAGACAGCATTTTATAAAGGACATGGATAGGTTTTGCAGATCTTTAAATAATTGTTGGCTGGTTTGGAAATCAGATATAGAAGAACTGAAGAAATTTGTAAAATGTGTAAATGCAAACAAATAGAGGAATTGAATTTACTGTTACAACTTATCTGATAAATATATCTTGAATGTTTCAGTAACAAAAACACTGGATGGTATCATCATGATTTCTTTGCATAGAAAGCCTTTTAGTACGAATTCTATATTACAGGCAAATAATTGTTGCTCAGCTTATATTACAAATAGCATTCTTTCAGAATAAAATAATTCATCGACTTTGTTCTAAGAAGGAAGAATGTAATACATTTTCTATTGATTTAGCAGATTGATTGTTTACAGGGGTATTTCAAAAATGTATTCCCCCAGATTCTCAGAAGCTTGCACGGAGTGCAAGATGAGTGCAGGTGCTCACGCAGGCAATATGTCTGCTGTGCGATCCAGGAACAACCGGCAGGGGCGTGCACAACTAATCCTGCACAGACTAAGCCCTGGTATGCAAATCATCTCATTTGCAGGAGAAAACCATGCTAATGAGGTGATTTTGCAATCCAGGAAGCTTGCAATAGTCCATGCAAGACTAGTGCAATCTGCAGAAATGTACTCGGTTAGTAAGCAAGTACATTTCTGCAAATTCCAAAATGGAGCTATGACAGCTCCAAATAAAGGCTGCATATCATTGAGGAAGCATGCCAATGGCCAAGTATAAGGCCACTGGCATTGCAAACTGTTTAAAAAATAAAAAAAATCAACTTTTATTTTTTTTTCACCAAGCTCGGCTGTTTAAGCATAGGGCAGTGGCATGCAAACGAGATCGGGGGAAAATAAGAAAATAAACTTAAAATGGGCATTCTAACTAAAATCAGTATTCTGCCATGTACGTCAATGGCAGACAGAAGACAACCTAGCCAGTGAGTAGTGGTTGCTAAGGGGGGAGGCTCAGTATGAGACATGTAATTATGCATTAGCAGGCAATCCTGTGCAAATGAGGGGAAGGATAGTGAATCCCAGATTTTACCCAGGGTGTGAGGCAGATCCCAAGAGTGTAAGAGTATAAACAGCCTGGTGCAAGACTAGGATATAGGTGACATCATGGGGGTGTGTGTCAGGCATGCTGTAAGTGGATTGGAGCCCTGTGGCTCAGGATTGCTCCTAGCTTAGCACAGCTAGGATAGGGGTGTGTCCAAACCTGCCAAGCACTCTTTACAAAGTGTAAGCAGGTGCGTGTGCCGCACACCAGGTTTTTCAGGAAGAAAAAGGAAGTTAAACTAGGAAATAGCAGCTCTGTGCACATTTGAGCACTCCTTTTGCACGGCACACATATGGGCTTAAACAGGGAGGCAATGGGAAGGGAAAACAGCATTAGGAAGGTAATCAAGGAGAACTAGCTTAGCTGGCAGGTGAAATGTATCTGAACCAGCCAATTACACAGACAGCAGACCAGCCCAGCCCTGAACACTACTAGAAACTAAGCAAACACCTTCCCCTCTGGTTTTTCCACATTTTACACCACCGGTGTATACAAGCATGGAAATTTTAGCAAACAAACCTACAAAATGAGAAGGGCTGCAGCAGACAACATAGAATAACATGTGCAAGAGGCTGAGGGTGGTGAGGATGTGAATGCTGCTGAACTACCCACAGTGAGGAGACTGAGAAGAGTGTACAGACCCAGGGTAACCTACCAGGGGCTACATGAGCTGGAGATAGTGGAGCTCTATAGGGTAGAAAGAGACCTCCTTACAGCAAATTGTTGAGCTGTGCCAGCCACATCTGACACAGCAAACTGGCCGAGGGGAACCCATCCCAGTGGATAACAAGGTATGTGTAGGCCTAGATATACTAGCTGCAGGTACCTCACAAAGCACAACTGGGGATATCTTGGGGATCTCACAGGCATCAGTGTCCAGAGTATTCCACCAGTTCCTGGATGCCATGTCAGTACATGCCAGTGAGCCCGTATATTTCCTCAACACACGTGAGGTGTTGATCAGCAATATACGTCTCTTCCACCAAATAGCAGAATACCCTGGGGTAGTGGGTGCTATAGACTGCATGCACATACGCATCAAAGCACCACCCGGTGAGCAGGGTAGGGCCTACATCAACTGCAGGGACATCCCCTCCATCAACTGCCAGGTCATATGTGTGCTGGCTGCCCTGGAAGCTATGATGATTCACACATATGGCATCTGACGCAGCTGTACCACAGATTTGCCAATGTGGACATCCCCTACAGTTACCTAGTGGGGGATGCTGGGTACCCACTGGAGCCGTGGCCGATGACACCCATCAGAAATGCACACACACCTGATCAACAATGCCATAATGAGGCACACGCACAGGACAGACATATAATAGAGCATGTGTTTGGGATGCTCAGGTCATGGTTCTGGTGTTTGGACACATCCAATGGAACCTTGCAGTATTCACCAGCTAGATGTACCCACATTGTTATGGTATGTGCTATGCTACACAATATGATCCTGCAGAAACAGCTGCAACAGAAACAGCATGGGGGAGGACCACACAGTCCCCCACCAATGCCAAGGCCTGTACAGGCACAGAGTGACTCAGCAGAGGAACAATCTGAGCCTTCCCCAGTAGGCAGAAGGGGGTGTGCCCAGTATGCCCTGGCCTTGGCAAAGAGACAACGCATAGCATATGCACTGACACAGTAGGGGCCCAGGGAATGACACCTTTCTCTGACTTTCACAGACAGTAAAAGAGATGCCAAAAATGACACTATCTTTGCCCAACCATGTATAGGGATTGTACTATGTGCATCCAACATAGGCAGCCCTCCAGCACCATCCTCAAGTCCGGCACACCCTCAAGGTAAGTCAATCTACCTACCAATTGCCAAATGGAGTAGAATGTGTTTGTACCTGTAGCTATGGTATGGATGTGAACATGCAAGGGAATGGCGTGGCTGAATGTCAAGGCAGCAGACAGTAGACTCCCATAGTGGCATCATGAGATCTGTAACACATACTGAAGTCACCATAGTAGCCAGTACTACACAGGGTGACAAAACCCACTGCAGGAAATGGCCTGAGTGACATGGGTCTCCATAACAGCCACACATGCCAGTCAGGAAGGTTCACATACCCAACAACAATCTCAGCCAGCAGGACAGGTGAAGACTAACACAAACAAATGCTGTACTATGGCCTCTTAATGTGTTCTCTAGGTAACTCCTTCCCCAGGCCTTCACAGACAGACCACAGCAGGCCAAGCAGTCAGATGTAAGTTGTGAAGGCTAGGAAGTCAGAAACTAATATGCAGGTAAGCAAAGCTAGGATCTGTAGTACACTGGTAAGCCTCTAGCCAGCAGGACAGGTAAGACTACAGACTGAAATAGAGTACCTGACATACCAGTACAGTCCTAGCAAATGTGAATAAGTGTCAGGTGTGCACCCCATCCAACGTACACTTAGAGTAACAGTCAGGTGTGCCCCCCCCACTCCTGTGTAGAACAGTAGAAACAGTCAGGTGCCCCCCCCCCCGCTATGCAGAAATGTAGCAACAGTCAATGGCAAATGACTGATGGATACCCTGCAGACACAGCATGCTACCTGTCAGTGTACAACACAAAGGTCAGCACCGCAGTACAAACTACCTGGACGTGATCAATACATTCAACACAGATGGCCATACTGGGCATGCTCAGACACTTAGAGGAATGAAGGCAATGTCAGTCAACAACATACTGAGAGGTTATACTGGGCATGCTCACACACTTAAACACATGAAGGCCATGTCTGCAAACACCAGTGGACCAGACATATCTGGAAGTTGCAGTTCTCAGTGTGGACACATGTCAGTATGCATCACTCCTGCCTTGCACACACAGTGGAAAGGAATACAGACAAATATGTAAGGACAACACACTATAATAAGCCACAGGTAGAGGGTGACCATGACAAGAAGCCATGCGGGCCTGTCCCAACTGCCACAAGTAATGAATGTCCCCCTAAGGCTTGACTACAGGGTGTAATTGGAGGCTGCTGAACTACATCTAATATTGTTGAGTGTTACGTATCGTGCAGGCAAATCCTTTGTCTATTGTTGTACGAAATGAAGGGCATGGCCTGGACACCATAGTATGTTATATATCCGCACATCTATGTGCTGTCAGTAATGGCATACATTATTGTATGATACACAAATAAAGGTTGTCTGTGTATACATACCTGTGTGTTGTGTCATGTCCTTTGAATTGTGAGTGGGTATATGTGTAATGTAAGTATCTCCTTTGTGGGTCTGGTTGCCACACCACACATGTCACATGTACCAGTTACAGGGCTTGTGGCTGGGGATATACATTGAACCCAGTACGTCCACACTACTTCTACATATGTATGGCTACTAATACCCTTTGTCTGTGTATATGTGCATGTACTCATATATCCCATATATCTTAAATATATATATATATATATATATATATATGCACATGTTTGTCAATGTATAGATGTGTGTGCATATCTGTACCATTGTAATGTGTACCCCTTCAATATAGTACATTCCCTGCGGTATAATGGCCTATCTGCATGATATGTTACAGATATTGCCCTGACATGTACAGGTGACTTGGATTACTGTTGGAGCATTGTAGCTGTGTTGTGTGGTGGGTCCTGCCATCAAGTACTGCATGTACTGGATATTGAATTGCACAGCATATCTGTTAGGGCTGGGGGGGTTACATAGCAGTAATTAGCAGGTGTCCCTCATTTGTGCCCCCACCCCCATTAAGTGTGCTCATGGTCTGTTATGTAGTACGGAGTGGGCCAGGAGTCCGTTCCCATGTGGAAATCATATACACATGTCTATCTGTTTATATATATATATATATATATATATATATATATATATATATATATATATATATATCTTTGCATAATTATATATGTGAAACCCCCATATATAAAGGGATAGAACTGGACATTGATATAGCTCTAGCTATGTATATATATATATATATATATATATATATATATATATATATATCTATATATCTATATATATATATATATATATATATATATATATATATATATATGTGTGTGTGTGTGTGTAGATATATATATATATATATATATATATATATATATATATATATATGGTTACCTATCATTCCATCGAAAGTTCATTCCATCTAAAGTTCATTCCATCTAAAGTTCATTACATCGAAAAGCATTCATTTTGTAATGAACTTTAGATGGAATGAACTTTAGATGGAATGAACTTTCGATGGAATGATAGGTAACCATATATATATATATATATATATATATATATATATATATATATATAAAAATATATATATATAGGGATATATACACTGAACATATTAATCTGTCTTTGTATGATTGCTGTTATATGGTTATTTGTGAGTCATACATACACATATATATACCTATAGTTGTCTGTCTACATTTACAGATGTATATCTGTCCATATGTCCATGCATGTTCGGCCTATATGTGTGGCCTGTACCTCATTCTCTTGGCAATTGACATGGATGACCTTATGGCTGAGGTCAGTCATTCGTGCCAACACGTACATGTTTCAGACTTATCATCTCCTTAAATATATGTGTTCTACTACATATAACTGTGTAACTTGCAATGTTTTAAGTGTATTAGAGCAAGATATGACAGATATCCCTATATGTACCCACATTATGGCGCACTATGTCCGGGATTCATGCATTAAGAGGTTGTGTGGTGTGTTATTACTACATTTCCTGTGCTGTTAACTGATTTTGCTGGGATGATATGTATGTGAAATGAGTGGGTATGTACATCTGCCATAGTTTACTGGTAAATCATGTAGTGTATGATGTGCAGGGTCCCGGCTTTGGGCCTTGCAGAGGCTGTATATTTTGTTTCAGGGCAGAACACTGGCTGTCTGATACAGAGTGAGTTAGGGACATTTGAGTGGGTGTGCGTGGGTTTGTGCAGAGCTAAGCAATGCTAACCACCGGTTGCATTTCCTTACACTCAGCTAGCATCTACTTAGTTCAATCTATGTAGGCAATGCTTACCCCCATGCAAATACACGTACACACACTTACAACTGCTTATCCATGAGTACTACTGCTGTTATGCGCTTACATATGCTTACTAGTGCCTTAGTCATTATGACACTTCACATGTGCATTTAAGGCAGTACTCCTGTGCAAATATAAATGTTATTTAGTAGGTTATACAGCACAATGATGCTAACATATGGATTTCACATGGAAAATAGGATGTGCTGCAGTGGGACTCGACCCGGGAATGAGTGCACATTAGGCGGATGCTCTGGCCACTACACTGTTGCTGTTCTGCTTCATTTGCATATGTCTACCATACTGACATACCCATGTTCCCTTCCCCCTGCCCCCGAGCTCCACATACATAGCATCCATCCATTCCCCAGTTGCTAGCCCTGCCATACCACACCTCCACACACTTCCCTCTCTGCACGTCTCGGTACACCTCCAGTATACTGCCCCCATGCAAGCGTCTGCAGGCTCTTCATCAGTTTAGTCCATGTACGTACCAGCCTTCCCTTGACCCTCATCCGATACTGGTGGAGACATCGATGTGACCCACAACTGTTGGTTCATCCCGCCAGGGATGGACCTGTTGTTGTGTCAAGAGTAGACCTAGCTGGTCTACAGTGTTTCTCCCACTGGTATCATCCTGCCAGGGTTTTGTGTAGCAGCGGTTTGCTCACACACCTGGCCAGCCTCATCTCCTGGTTCCATGGAACCAACGCCCCATCTGTGACATACTGTGCATGAAGCACGTTCACATGCCCCCACCGTGTGCACCGTATATCACTATTCCCTTTGGTATTATGCAGGACAAATGTTCTCACAGTATGATTGGACAGGCACTGTTCTGTGCTGCACATAGACTGCTCATAATACTGTGGTTGAGCAATGGACACGTATTCTGGTATTAATCTACACACTTATATACATTTCCTATACTGTTGGATGACTGTGCTGGATGATGTGTTTGTGATCATAGCAGCTGAATGTGCATCCACCATGGCTTAGTGGAACTCATGTTGACTATAGTGTGCAGGGTCAGGGGTTTGCAACCTGGCAGTGCAGATTATTTTTTAATGGCCACACCAACAGCTGTTGGCTACAGAATAACTAAGGCACTGTAGAACATTTGTAGGCGGGTATGCACTGCTTTGCTCGAAGCACTGCATTACTGACCTCTGGTTGTGGCATCTTGCAATAAGTTAGCCTCTACATTCCTTCCCCAGTGTGGTAATCACATATCGGCGGCCAAACAGGCTTATACCCACTTACTCCCACATACACATGCGCAACTTTGTGTATTTCGTTCACATTTGTCAACCGGGATAATCCAACTGTATGCTTGTCCATTGTCAGCGGTGGCCTGGGGTGTAGAGCTCCACATTGACCCCAGCTACTTATTCCAGTTAATACTGGGGTGTTCACATTCATAGAGGGTAACAGAAGTAACATAGCTACGTCCCCCATTCTTCATGCTTAGTTTACGTTAAAATGTCAGTATTATCCATGCTTAGGTTAGGCTTACATGTCAGGTATGACTGTTGACAAAGGTCAGTTTAAGGTGAAGTTGGATTCCTGTTTAACAGGTCTGAATAGGTTACATGCAGGTATTTGGGGTAGGTGTAATTATCCCATACCTGTGTGGTACAGTAGAGGGGAATAGCTAAGGAGTAGGTAGGTAGGTAGTGGGGGTAACATTGTAACTGTTTAGTAGCCTGTAGGTATAATTGGATGTGGAGCAATAGGGAAGGTATGTCGGATGTTGGGATTTGTATGTGAGGCAGGACAAGAGGTGTCGGTATCACTAGTTGATGTAGTGGTATAGAGTGTGAGTTGGGGGGGGGGTTCACAAGGTGGTGAGCCTGTGCTGCTCCAGGTGTGCTTGTGGTGTTCCTTCATGTGTTATTTACATGTGTCCTGTAGGACAGCTGTGATACTACATGTGGATTGGGGTTCCAGATACTGGCAATATAGTGGGGGAAGAGGGTGTCACTTACGTGTAACCGTAAACATTAATAGAAATGGAACAGGGGCTGATAGTTATGTGGTGTGCATGGGGCACAAAGGGGGGAGTGAGTAGGGGAATTATCCAGGGATGTGCAGAACGGCTGCAGGGAAGGTCCACAGCTGGCCATGTTGTATACTACAACAGCTGTGCATATACACTGCGTGTGGTGTTTGCGTTGGACACTCACACCCCTGGGTGGGGGTGAGGACTACAATAATACCTTGTGATGCCAATTAGATCAGCTTACATGCCTACAGTGCGGTATTGCAACCATGTGTTTGTAGGTGTTGTGTAGTGGGTTATGCAACAACACATATGGTTGTACCATACTCTGCCATGTAAACTGGACTGTGCTGCGGTGGGACCCATATCGGGAATGGCTGCCAATTAGACGAAAGCATACCTGTCGACTATACAGAATTAGCAGACTGTCCATTTTGCTTCATAATATTGGAGTATTCCTCTTACAATCTGCACCTGTCTGGCAAATACCTGGGAATTGAAGTAATTAAATACAGATGCGTATTTGGGTTTAAGACTCCACATCCTTCAGACAAGTCATGCTAATGCATAACCTATTATTAGGTTCATAGGTTCATAGGTTCATACTAGGCTATCTGCCCGAGGGCATTTATAAGCCTAGCCCATTGTTTTGTGGCTTACGCCACCCCTTTAGTATGGGGAACTATACCCATTATTTTGCTGTGCCTCTGTCGAGCAGTGACACTGAGGTAATTCCTGGGGTATATCTGCGATCTCCCATCCATTGGTCAAGATTTCTCTTGAACAAGGCCAGCGAGTTGCTCTGCCTCACATGTACCGGGATTTTGTTCCACAGCATAGGGAGTCTTTGGGTGATGAATCTATCTCTCCAGCACGTCCTATTAATAGCCGTGTCAGGTTTAAGTCTCCCCCTTGTGGCTCTGATGGATCTAGATTTTTGAGGTGAAGCATATTCATCAAATCTGGGTTTGACATGGCCTTGTATGTTAGGCAAAGGTCACCTCTGAGCAAGTGGTAGCGACTGAATAGAGCTGGAGTTCTTTCAGTCGGGCAGCATAGGACAGATTTTTGAGACCCTTTATCCTTTTGGTGAGGAACTTTTGTGGCCTCTCCAGCTGCTGCAAGTGTCGGGTCAGATACATTCAATGGGGCATTGTACTCAATCATTGGTCTGATGAGTGATGAGTAAAGGAGACTATGACCTCCCTTGATCTAGATGAGAATCCTTCATGATAAGGTGGGCAATGTAGAAGGACTTCCTAACTACTTTAGCTACATGGGTGTCGAATGACAGACTACTATCAACCTGGGTCCCCAGGTCCCTGATAACTTCTTCTGTGCTCAGTGGATTGCCACCTATTTGGTAGCTAGGGTAACCTTGTTTTTCCCGAAGGGTATGACTATGCATTTTTGGCATTTAACTTTAGGCGTGGCTCTGGCACCAGTTATCCGCTTCTGTGAGACCCTTCTGAAGGATATCTGTGTCAGATGTGTTTTCTACTATGGCCAGTTTGCAGTCATCTGCAAACTTTGTCAGCCATAACCCTCCTGTGTTTGCTTGTACTGGAAAAGTAGATGCCAAACAAGAGTGGGCCCAGGACTGAGCCCTGTGGGACACCACTTGTGACAGGCTTTGAGTCTGACATGGCGCCAGCAACTCTGACCCTGTGGGTTCTGTCACTCAGCCAGTTTGCAACCCATCTTGTGATGTATGGGTTAACATTTAAGCTGATGAGTTTTTCAATGATACCGAGTGGGGTATTGTATCAAGGCCTTAGCCAGATCGAGGTAGGCTGTATGGACTGCCTTTCCTCATCAATGGCTTTGGTGACTGTTTCAAAAAAGTCAACCAAGTTTAAAAGGCATGATCTGCCTTTGACAAAGCCAAACTGGGTTGGATCCAAAGTCTGAAAATTCCCTATGTCTTTATTTATGAGGTCCATTATGATCCTCTCCATGGCTTTGCAGATAAGGCTTGTCAAGCTAATGGGCGGTAATTTCCAGGGTCTGTGGAGGCACCGCCTTTGTGAAGTGGGACCACAGTTGCAGTGCGCCACCCCTGGGTACGTATCCAGAGGTAAGACTTTGATTAAACAGCTGTCCTAGCTGTGGGTTTAATTCCTCATTGAGTTCGTGGTGCACACAGCTCGGGACACCATCGGGTCCCATGGATGCTGTGTTTTTGCTTTGGAGAGAGCAGTTCTCACTTGGGCTGGAGATGTTTGGGGGCTGCACTCATTTGGTATAGATAGCTCTCCTTTGGGGAGGAGAAGTTTGCACTGAACCTGTCAGCCAGTATGTTGGCAATGTCTGTAGGATCAGTAATCTTCACATCATTTTGAACTAGTTCTGAGCATACCTGGGAGTTTCCTCCTAGGTTTCTAACATAGCTAAAGAAGGCCTTATGATTGTCTTTTGAGTCTTTAGCTATTTTTCTCTCGAAATTTGCTTTGGATGATTTTATGAGAGCTCTTAGTTTTACTTATAGTGATCAAGGGTGTCTTACCTTTTAAGGATTTTGCTCTATCTTGTAGTAGCTTCCTCCTTTTGTTGTAGAGTTTGTTTATGGCTGGGGTCCACCAGACTGGACGCTTGCCTTTGGTACAAAGAGTCTTTGTTTTGCTTGGGATTGCCTTATCCATGCAGTCCTGCAGGTGCTGGTAGAAGGCGTTTGTAAGTGATTCAGCGGCTTGAGTATTGTTTTGCTCTCACGCCCGGGGCCTGAAAGGAGACCACACTAGTCTTTAGAAGTGTGAAGTCGGCTTTGAGAAGTTCTTTACTGTGGTCTTTTTATTTCAGGTGGGGTGGGCTGAGGACCTCCAGCGAGATTAGTTTGTGATCTGATCGCACCAGTGAGGGGTATACGTGTTGAACATTGTGCTCCCATGTTCGTGATGATGAGATCAAGTATGTTATCTCCTCTTGTGGGGATGATGACTAGTTGTTCCATGGCATTTGAGTTTATGAATTCCAGGAACTTTTGGGCTAGGGTGTTTGGGCTTGAGTAGTGTTCCCAGTCTATATTAGGGTAATTGAAGTCACCTAGTATGATGGTGTTTGGTGATACATTTATCCCCTCTAGTGTTTTCAGGAAGGCCATGTGAGTTTCCTGAGTTTGTGAGGGTGGCCTGTAACATGCTACAATTTGCAGAGCAGTCTTGCCTATGGTTAATTGCACCTGGATGGTCTCCGATGCATCGTGCGTTGCCACCAGTCTTGAGGTGTGGGTGTCCTTGATGAATATGGATTACCCCCCCTCCTTTCTTGGTATTGTCCGGATTTTATCAGCTTTCTAAAATTGTAAGTGGAATATGTAATTTCTGTCCCTATTTGTCCCCCCAACAGTTTAGGTTCTGCCCAGTGGTTTTGCTCTTAGAGGTTGAGAGGTATGGCCAAAAGCTCTGCCCAGTTCGAAATATTACTTACATCCCTGGGGCGGTCCGAATACAACTGCGCCAGCCAACACCTGCACGCCTAGGCCCATAATTGCATACCCATAGTTCCCCCACCTGCCCCTCCTCTACAGCACTCATCCTTACTGTGGGTGCAGGTGGGGCCTAACCACACCACTACACACTGCCCATGTCGTATGTTGTCTCGACCCATGGGTCATCAGGCTTGCCCAACCAACTGGTCCGTGTGCATAAATGGCCTGGTTAGATAAATCGTTACAGGGACTGACTCCGATCATCATCAATTTTTGGGGTGTCCTACAAGGGACATTGATGTCTTTGTTTCAAGATTAGAGTTGGCAGGTCTCTTCCCACTGATAGTATCCTGCCTGTGGTCTGGGAAGCAGTGGTGTGTTTACTTGTATCATGTGTTTGTATGTTTCACCTGTCTAGCTGGAGTGGGGGGGGTTGATGCTACGCGTTACACGTTTGTTGATTGGACCCCTCACCCCCATTGGCATAGCCTGTGAACATATGTAATTCATAAGTGCTGTATCATATCTATATATATATAGATCTAGATATATATATATATCTCTGCTATATACTAAAATGTAATAAATTGTTTTCTAGTCCTGAGGAGCTTTCCTGCCCGGGTCTCTGCTGAAAATGAGCCAAAAGCTCAGCTAGACTTACTTGGTTAACAGATGCAAATTAAATAAATAAATCAATAAATATCCTAGCTATATATACGTGTATGTTTACACACATATATATTTCTACATATCTATATATATATATATACATATATATATATATATATATATATATATATATATATATATATATATATATATATATATATATATATGTCTAACGACATATGGATGTATGGGTGTCTGCATATGTATATATCTATATGTGGGTATTTAATTATATTCTGTCTCTGTATATATACATTTGTACTACGGAGAGGGGGAGGTTTAACTCCATGTACGTATGGGTATATATACACACACACCTCTACATTTTTACATCTACATCTGGTTATTCCATTCTTTGCCATGTACAATAGACTGTGCTGCAGTGGGATTCGTAGCGGGAGTGGCTGCCCGTTGTGCAGCGGCCCGGGCCAATGCACACTATTGCTTATATCCCTGGGGCGGTCCACATAGATCCACTCCAGCCAACACCTGCAAAGCTAGGCCACCATAATTTCATAGCCATAGTTCCCAAACTGCACATCTTCTTTGGCACTCTTCCTTATTCCGGGTGCAGGACGGGTCTGGCCACACCAGTACACTCTACCCACTCCCCACTTCATGGGACCCATCACGTATGTTGTCTCACCCCATGGATCATCAGGCTTCCCCTACCTTGTAAACGGGGAACATGTGTGGCCTGCCGTTGTTGGACATCTGTGTAATGGCAGGAAGCCCAAAAATCATTGCATTTTTGGGTGTCCCACAAGGGATACACATGTCTTTGCTTCAAGATTAGACTTGGCTGGTCTCTCCTACTAGTAGTATCCTGCCTGTATTTCGGGAAGCAGTGGTGTGTTTACTTTTATTGTGTGTCTGTATGTTTCACCAGTTGAGCTGGGGGTGGTTGATGCTATGTTTTACACGTTTGTTGATTGGACCCCCACCCCCATTTGCACGGCCTGTGAACATATGTAATTCATAACTGCTGTATCATATCCTAGCTATATACACGTGTATATTTCCACACACACACACACACACACACATATATATATATATATATATATATATATATATATATATATCTACATAACTATATACATATATATCTATATGTATGCATACATATATATATTTATATATTGCTGTATGTATATATATATATATATATATATATCTAATGACATATGGATGTATGGGTGTCTGCATATGTATGTATATATCTGTATGTGGGTATTTATCTGTATTCTGCCTCTGTATGTATACATTTGTACTACGGAGAGGGAGAGGTACATCTCCATGTAGCTATGGGTAGATATACACACACATACCTCTACATATATACATCTATATCTGCTTATAACGTTCTTTGCCATCTAAAATAGACCTTGCTGCAGTGTGACCCGTAGCAGGTGTGGCTGCTCATTGGGCGGCGCCTCTGCCCAATGAACACTATTCCTTACATCCCTGGGGCTGTCCATATAAACCCACTCCAACAAACACCTGCTCTCCTAGACCAATAATTAGCTACCCATAGTTCCCCCACCCGCACCTCCTCTACAGCACTCATCCTTACTCTGGGTGCAGGTCGGGTCTGAACACACCACTACACACTGCCCACCCTCCACTTCACGGGGCACAAGTAGAACACAGTACAAAAAATCCAAATGGTATCAGCAGCAACAACTGTGTGGTTCTTTCCAAAACACAGCTCAGCACAAGTAGAACACAGTAGATAAAATCCAAAAATCAGGTTTAATGAGTGCACACAGTAGGTAAGCGCTTTCACAATACAGCTTCTTCAGACCATTGAAAAGTGCAATCAACTAAGCAGCCTTTATATACTCAACATCAATTAATTCTGATGTCATAATCACAATTTAAAGAAACAGAACCATCATGCAAAAGTAGTGATTCCTATATACACAATAAAATGAAAAAAGAAGCCAATAACTAATAAACATATATTAATATTTAACATATATATATATATATATATATATATATATATATATATATATATATATATATATATATATATATATATATATATATACATGTATAAATACTAACAAAGCACAATAAACCACTGTCAACAACAATAAAAAATGCATCACTACATATCTAGCCTAACCAAAAGTATGCGAGTTAGGTGATTTATTGTACTTTAATTTATGAGTAATATGTATGAGTTTGAGGCTAGATGTGTAGTGATACATTTTTATACATTTTTCTGCATGTTGGATCGCTCTATTTTATCTACTGTGTTCTACTTGTGCTGAGCTGTGTTTTGGAAAGAACCGCATGGTTGTTGCTGCTGATACCATTTGGATTTTTTGTACTGTGTTCTACTTGTGCTGAATTATCCTTTGGAAAGAACCGCATGGTTGTTGCTGCTGATACCATTTGGATTTTTTGTACTGTGTTCTACTTGTGCTGAGTTATCCTTTGGAAAGAACCGCATGGTTGTTGCTGCTGCTACCATTTTGATTGCTGTTTTACTTGTTTCATTCAGCAGCGTGATATTTACCTTGTGGAGTGTTGGTGTGCTTTTCTTTGTACTAATATATATATATATATATATATATATATATATATATATATATATATATATATATATATAGATTCACTTTATAATTTCGAAATGCTGAAATACCGAATTTCAGTATTTTGAAATCATAAAGTCGAACGTCCATAATCCCGACAGCACACAATCGCGAAGCACACAATCACGAACACATACAAACCATACACCACACAACACATACATCATCCAACCCACACTACAACAAACAAAACACACAAAAACACAAACAAACAAACCTACACTACATGTAAGCAGGGGGGCAAGCCCCCCTGCACCCCACAACCTCCCTACTTATATATACTAATTCCGAGATCGCACAAACAGATGCAAAAAGGAAACACACATCCACACATTTCACAGTCCCTCACACATACACAATCACACATATACATACATCCACACAATCAGAAACACTCAAACACCCACACATAACCCTTACAAAACACTCACTTACCTTCAATTGCACCTACATCTAAACACGATACACTCCCAAGACTGCACGCCACGTACCATAAGCCATAACCCCAAATTTGAGATATTCGAATTCGCGATTATGCACTTTCGCTATTTTCAGTTTTTGACTTTATGATTTTGAAATACTGAAACTCGGTATTTCAGTATTTCGAAATTATAAAGTGAACCCAAATATATATATATATATATATGTGTGTGTGTGTGTGTGTGTGTGTGTGTGTGTGTGTGTGTGTGTGTTCATAGGGTATATTCAATAAAAAATTGCAAGAAAGATTGTATACTACCTTAAATCTCTTGTAGTGGATGGCCACGGCACATATGCAAATGACCCCTGAAAGATATACCAATGTTACAGCAAGTGGGTTTTGGTTTCATGGTTGTGAATGTACCATACAGACATAAAAAGGAAAAAAGGCATGAGCATTCAGAAGCCATGTAACTGAAACACTGCTATACCCTTAAAGTGTCATTTGCATATAATCCATGGCCCTCTGCTATACGAGGTTTAAGGTATTATAAAGTGAAAACTAGCTTGGCTGAGTTATTTTATGTGGTCAAGAACTCTAAATTGTTTAATTTTCATATTACTGAGAAGTGCATCTGATATCAGATACAAAAGAGCAACTAATGTGCTTTTTAAATATTTGGTTGTATATCAGGGCCAAATTTATGTTTACAGGTTTACAGAAAATCAGAACTAGTTGTACAAATAAATTAGGTTGGCAAAACAGCTTAATGAGAAAAGTATTTACTGTTAAGTTAGTATTATTATTTCACCTGTCCTTAATGATTTTTTTCTTAATATTTTATTAATAGTGATATTTATTTAAGGTCTTTACTGAAACTGATTTGCTATTTTTTGTTCTCATGATTGCAACATATTTATAGATAGTAGTAATAAACTGGAAATTATATTAAAGCTGCTATTATGGACTGAATATTTTGGGGAGGTTGGACATTAACATTCTTATCCAACCATATATCTCAGAGGAATCTATCTGCTGTCTGTTTGATGTAAGGAAATATAGGTCCAATTTTTCCATCTTAGATTAATTCACTCTCTATCATTTTTAAAATGCAATCATTTCTCTAAACTTCAGATTTGCTGTGCTCTGGGAAATATGATCAAAATGTTGAAAGTCTGCTTAAAAGAAATGCAGCTTTCTAACAGCTCTGCCTTTGTACAATCTATCACTGCTAACCCTAACATCCTAGTAGGAGGTATAGTGATAAAGATGCCCAGTTTTCCATATATTAACTGTTTCTTCATTGCTGAAACCTTAATTCCTGAATGTTCTTCCTCTTCAGAAAAATAAAAATATTGGGGGAATTCAATAAAATCAAACAAACAAAGCCAGCAGCTGTTGGTAACAGAATAAAAGTAATTTATTCAAACATAACTGAGAGACAAATCCCTCAGATATCTGATATCAAATATCTAATACAGACCGGTTTCGGCTCAGCAGAGCCTTCCTCAGTGAAAATAAAAATGCATGTATTCTCATGAATGCTCAAACCCAGTATATATATGTATCAAGAAATCACCAAAAACCAATCACAATACATGATTAACAAATCACAATTGGTCATTAAGACCAGGTGGAAACATTGCCCCAAGTCTAATTATCCATTTCCTCTCCTTTGAAGTCAGCATGTCATGCCACTTCAATTTATCTTGGCATTTACCCCTAATATAATCAATAATACAAAACATAAAACTAGCTGTAGTATGTTTTAAACTATGCTTGTATAATGCATTATTACTACGTTTATTTTTAATGTCACTGATGTGTTCACCAATTCTAAGACGGAAAGCCCTGGAGGTCTGGCCAACATAAAACGCAGAACAAGTGCAGGTCACCAAATATATAACCCACTCTGAACTGCAATTGGCCCAAAACCTAATCTCAAAAACATCAGGTGTATTTTGACTGCTAAATTCACCAGTACGTGAGACTCTATTACAAAATTTACAGTGCCCACATGGAATACAACCAACCACTGGTGCCCCTGTCAAAGTTAATTGAGTGAAGACTGTGGCATCAGACAAAGACCTCTTATAATGGCTCAAATGTGACCCAATGGTGCGTCCCCTTCTGAAAGAAAAAGAACATCTGTCCCTAAGAATATTATGTAATCTATTGTCCGCCAAAAGAATATTCCAATGTCTGTCAACAATTTTCATAAAGCCCCGAGTATTACGTCCATAAGTGGTAACTAACCTCAGTGGCTGCTGAACCCCATCTTGGTTACGATCTTTGTAATGCAATAAATCAATTCTGTTGAAATTTGAAGCCCATTGTTTTGCCATATAAACAGTACCCGAACGATACCCTCTATCTTTAAATCTACCGGTCAAATCATCACTAATCTTAGCATAAGACCCTTGGCTGGAACAGATTCTACTAGCTCTTAGAAATTGGGACTTGGGAATATTCTGGATGATATGTTGTGGATGGAAGCTGGTGGCATGCAATAAAGAATTATACTCTGGAAATTTTCTAAATAGGGTAGTGGAAAGAGTATTGTCCATATTTCTGTTAATTTCCACATCTAAGAAAATCATTTTAGATCTATCAAAACTCATCTTGAATTCAATACCCCATATGTTGTTATTAAGATAATCAAGAAATTCCATAAGATATTGGTCATCAGCCTTCCACACCAACCAACAATCATCCAGATAACGACGCCACATATCCATCTCACACATATAAATGTTATGGCTGGCGTCATAAATTATTATCTCCTCGATATATGCCATAAATAGATCTGCATAAATGGGTGCAAAAGATGCACCCATAGCAGTTCCCTTAATTTGCCAAAAGCATTTGTTTTGATAGTAAAAAATATTACTAGTTAGCACATATTCCGTAAGACAAACCAAAAAGGTATTAAAGCCCGGTTTATATAAACCAGATCTAGCCAGCCAATAGTCTAATGCTTGTAGGCCTGCCCAGTGTGGAATATTAGTGTAGAGGGACGTAATATCAAGGGTACATAATAACCATTCGGGCTCCAATTGTATTTCATTAATAATATCCAAAAATTGTGTGGTATCTTGGATTCTGGCTCTGATCAACCCAAGTAATGGTTTTAAGTAATAAGTCAAATATTCAGATAAAGGTTCCGTCAAGGAACCATGTCCAGAAACAATAGGTCGGCCAGGGGGATTATTAGCATGTTTATGTATTTTAGGAAGCATATAGAGATACTGTTTTTTGGGGGACAAGACCGTCAGTTGTTCCTTGGTGGCCTGTTTAATTATCCCCTCCTCTACTGCTGATGTAAGAAACTCATCAATCTTGCGTTGTAAATTTAAAGATGGATCCAAAGGCATAGCCATATAATGATCCCTGTTCTCCAGTTGTCTCATAGCCTCCTGATCATAAGAATCTTTATCTTGAATCACCACTGCCCCACCTTTGTCAGATTGTGTGATAACCAAATTTTTATTTTTGGCTAGCTCATCCAGACTACAAACTTCATCCTTGGATAAATTATTATAAGACATTGGAAAATCCTTGTAGTAATAATGCAAATCATGTAATACATTCCTTTGAAAAACACCCACCAATTGTGTCATAGGTGGACTAAAAGAGGATTTCTTAAATCTAAAATCCTGGGATTTATCACCACCAGTATCAGCAAATAGCAGTTTCAGATTTAACAGTCTACAAAAATTAACTACATCTAGGGCTAAAGACTGTTCAGGTACAAAAAAGCCCGGGACAAAATTCAATCCTTTATTTAATAATTTAATCTGTGTAGCAGTTAACTCAGTAGAAGAGATATTATGAACATTAGAATTGACTATTAATGTGCTGTCATTAATTTCAGTAGTGCCTCCATGCTTTGTTTTGGCGTTTCCTTTCTTATGTTTCCGCTCGCCTGTAAGTGCAGCGGAAGGGTGTGACAAATTGTCACGCTTTTGCATTTGGCAAAACCTCTGACTGGTTCTCCTCAAAGCCCTCTGTATTAGATGAAGTCTCATCACCTGAAGTAAAATTTGAAGACTCAAAACTATTCTTCAGAATAGATTTTGGTCTTTTCTTTTGGGGTAGAAAATCTCTTATTTCCCTTATCATACTCTCCAGGTAACCTAAATGAGACATTTTTGGAACTATCAAAAGGTTTACCCCTTTCATAGTCACCAACATCTCTAAAAAACTTTTTAATTTTCCTTTCTTTAAGTATCAGTTCCATCTTTGAAAGATCTGATGTTAATTTTTTGATCTGTGCTTGAAAGGAATCACAAGTTTCAAACTTGCTAGCATCAACACATATGGTCTCCAAATCTTTGACACCTTTCTGTACTTTCCGTTCATAAAAATCTGTCAGTGCATCAACAAACTTGCAAGTAGCCAACTGTTGAACCTGTCCCCAATCCTCTAATAGTTTATCATCAATATTCGAGACCAAAGGTTGCACCTTAACTCTGAGGCCCCGTGGGGTAATATTTTTACGTTGATATGCCTTAAACAAACGTAAGTGCCAAACGTTAGTCCTAACCATTTTCATGTTTTTGCTAAGTAAGCCAAAAAACATATCACATTCACTATTTAGATTGGATACACTAGGAGAGGAAAAATGTGTAGAACCATGTGGGCCCAAGCCAAAAACAGATAAATCATCCATATCAGATGATAATCCCTGGATAAGAGGTGATAATGCCATAATTTAAACCAAAGGACTCAGTCACAAAAGAATATCATAAGTGATAATTAGACTTGGGGCAATGTTTCCACCTGGTCTTAATGACCAATTGTGATTTGTTAATCATGTATTGTGATTGGTTTTTGGTGATTTCTTGATACATATATATACTGGGTTTGAGCATTCATGAGAATACATGCATTTTTATTTTCACTGAGGAAGGCTCTGCTGAGCCGAAACCGGTCTGTATTAGATATTTGATATCAGATATCTGAGGGATTTGTCTCTCAGTTATGTTTGAATAAATTACTTTTATTCTGTTACCAACAGCTGCTGGCTTTGTTTGTTTGAT
This sequence comes from Protopterus annectens, assembly GCF_019279795.1. Lineage (NCBI taxonomy): Eukaryota > Metazoa > Chordata > Ceratodontiformes > Protopteridae > Protopterus > Protopterus annectens. Next base: position 857,559,266 of record NC_056737.1, on the reverse strand, counting down.
TTCCAGTTGGATTATCAGCCGTGCAGCGTCTTTCCGGGCATCTGTTTTTTGGACTCATGGTTATATTTTTTGGATGCTGGTTACTTTCGTTGGTTTCCGGTTGCTATTTCAGCTATTTCTATTAATTTTTGTCAGTTCGTGAAAGCTTTAAACCCAGTTTGCTATTGCGTTGGGTTTTTTTGCCAGTGGATGCATTGCCGGATATATGTTGATCCATTTCCGGCTTATCTTTGACTTGTGTTGCTGTATTACGTACGGAGAGCCAAGCTAGAGTTCTAGCGTCTTTTTGGAGGCGAACCGTTGTTCGTTTGGTGTGTTTTTTTTGTGGACAGCTGTTTTATGAACGGAGAGCCAAGCTAGTGTTCTAGCGTCTTCTTGGAGGCGAATCGTTGGTCGTTTGGCGTATTTTCCTGGACGTGAACAGCTGTTTTTTTCATGGACAAATTGAGTATTTCTTTATATATGGAGATGTTCGCTGGTTCTTGTTGACCGCTCCATGGTTGACACATGCATGGTTGTGCATGGTTTACGGGACTTTCAAGACACTGAATATTGGACTATTGTGGCCTTTTGAAAGGTGAATTTTTGTACCTGTTTGTATATTTGATATAGGTTGGCCCTTTTTCTTTTTGGGTCACCAATATTCAATCATTATAGGTAGCAGTTATTTTGTTTATATGTGTGTTATTTCAACAGTGGGTGTTGGGTATTAGTTATTTTTGTACAAAACATATATTTTTTTGATTTATTTTTATTTTATACATTCATTTTATACATATTTGGTAGTTGTAATATATGTGTATATATGTTTTGGGGATTATATGCTGTGCTGGTTGAATATTGTATTTTCTGGTTCTCTCTAGCTATATCCATGTTGGATTCTATCGGATACTTGTTTATAAGTATCTGGCAGTAATTTGAATATAATATTCATTCTTTTGATTTACAAGATTTATGGGTTTGGTACTTGACAGGTAGGACAAGCAGGAGAGGTATATGGTTGGGGGACTTGTGTTCAAGTGTCCCTAACTATTTGAGGCCCTATTGCTTTGATTTTCATTACCATTCTTTATCCATCGGACTTTGTTCACATATAGATATATCTTTTTGGCAACTGCCATGATTGCATCTCAGATAATTTGGGGTTGACTTCATATATGTCTTTTGATTATTATTTTTATATTTCTATATTTGGGATTTTGGATTTTGGGCTTATATGTTCATTGCATTTCATTATAACATAGTGGTTTATACAAATACGCAGTGTGTTTATTTGATTATTTATTTGGCTGCTGATTGTATTTGTATAGATAAGAGAATTTTTTTATATGTAGTAAACCTATACACAGTATGAAGTGCTTATATTATGTACTTTATGACTGTTTATGGTATTAGGTTTTTGTGTTTCTTTTGATTAATGCAAATGAACAGGCCCAAACCATATATCATCAAATATTGTGGAGTTAATTGGTGAATACCCCTTGTTATTTTGATGCATGTGTGGCTGGTGAGATATTTAATGGTTTTGTAATATATAGTCACTTATGATATTCTTTTGTGACTGAGTCCTTTGGTTTAAATTATGGCATTATCACCTCTTATCCAGGGATTATCATCTGATATGGATGATTTATCTGTTTTTGGCTTGGGCCCACATGGTTCTACACATTTTTCCTCTCCTAGTGTATCCAATCTAAATAGTGAATGTGATATGTTTTTTGGCTTACTTAGCAAAAACATGAAAATGGTTAGGACTAACGTTTGGCACTTACGTTTGTTTAAGGCATATCAACGTAAAAATATTACCCCACGGGGCCTCAGAGTTAAGGTGCAACCTTTGGTCTCGAATATTGATGATAAACTATTAGAGGATTGGGGACAGGTTCAACAGTTGGCTACTTGCAAGTTTGTTGATGCACTGACAGATTTTTATGAACGGAAAGTACAGAAAGGTGTCAAAGATTTGGAGACCATATGTGTTGATGCTAGCAAGTTTGAAACTTGTGATTCCTTTCAAGCACAGATCAAAAAATTAACATCAGATCTTTCAAAGATGGAACTGATACTTAAAGAAAGGAAAATTAAAAAGTTTTTTAGAGATGTTGGTGACTATGAAAGGGGTAAACCTTTTGATAGTTCCAAAAATGTCTCATTTAGGTTACCTGGAGAGTATGATAAGGGAAATAAGAGATTTTCTACCCCAAAAAGAAAAAGACCAAAATCTATTCTGAAGAATAGTTTTGAGTCTTCAAATTTTACTTCAGGTGATGAGACTTCATCTAATACAGAGGGCGAATTTGAGGAGAACCAGTCAGAGGTTTTGCCAAATGCAAAACGTGACAATTTGTCACACCCTTCCGCTGCACTTACAGACGAGGGGGGCGGAAACATAAGAAAGGAAACGCCAAAACAAAGCATGGAGGCACTACTGAAATTAATGACAGCACATTAATAGTCAATTCTAATGTTCATAATATCTCTTCTACTGAGTTAACTGCTACACAGATTAAATTATTAAATAAAGGATTGAATTTTGTCCCGGGCTTTTTTGTACCTGAACAGTCTTTAGCCCTAGATGTAGTTAATTTTTGTAGACTGTTAAATCTGAAACTGCTATTTGCTGATACTGGTGGTGATAAATCCCAGGATTTTAGATTTAAGAAATCCTCTTTTAGTCCACCTATGACACAATTGGTGGGTGTTTTTCAAAGGAATGTATTACATGATTTGCATTATTACTACAAGGATTTTCCAATGTCTTATAATAATTTATCCAAGGATGAAGTTTGTAGTCTGGATGAGCTAGCCAAAAATAAAAATTTGGTTATCACACAATCTGACAAAGGTGGGGCAGTGGTGATTCAAGATAAAGATTCTTATGATCAGGAGGCTATGAGACAACTGGAGAACAGGGATCATTATATGGCTATGCCTTTGGATCCATCTTTAAATTTACAACGCAAGATTGATGAGTTTCTTACATCAGCAGTAGAGGAGGGGATAATTAAACAGGCCACCAAGGAACAACTGACGGTCTTGTCCCCCAAAAAACAGTATCTCTATATGCTTCCTAAAATACATAAACATGCTAATAATCCCCCTGGCCGACCTATTGTTTCTGGACATGGTTCCTTGATGGAACCTTTATCTGAATATTTGACTTATTACTTAAAACCATTACTTGGGTTGATCAGAGCCAGAATCCAAGATACCACACAATTTTTGGATATTATTAATGAAATACAATTGGAGCCCGAATGGTTATTATGTACCCTTGATATTATGTCCCTCTACACTAATATTCCACACTGGGCAGGCCTACAAGCATTAGACTATTGGCTGGCTAGATCTGGTTTATATAAACCGGGCTTTAATACCTTTTTGGTTTGTCTTACGGAATATGTGCTAACTAGTAATATTTTTTACTATCAAAACAAATGCTTTTGGCAAATTAAGGGAACTGCTATGGGTGCATCTTTTGCACCCATTTATGCAGATCTATTTATGGCATATATCGAGGAGATAATAATTTATGACGCCAGCCATAACATTTATATGTGTGAGATGGATATGTGGCGTCGTTATCTGGATGATTGTTGGTTGGTGTGGAAGGCTGATGACCAATATCTTATGGAATTTCTTGATTATCTTAATAACAACATATGGGGTATTGAATTCAAGATGAGTTTTGATAGATCTAAAATGATTTTCTTAGATGTGGAAATTAACAGGAATGTAGACAATACTCTTTCCACTACCCTATTTAGAAAATTTCCAGAGTACAATTCTTTATTGCATGCCACCAGCTTCCACCCACAACATATCATCCAGAATATTCCTAAGTCCCAATTTCTAAGAGCTAGGAGAATCTGTTCCAGCCAAGGGTCTTATGCTAAGATTAGTGATGATTTGACCGGTAGATTTAAAGATAGAGGGTATCGTTCGGGTACTGTTTATATGGCAAAACAATGGGCTTCAAATTTCAACAGAATTGATTTATTGCATTACAAAGATCGTAACCAAGATGGGGTTCAGCAGCCACTGAGGTTAGTTACCACTTATGGACGTAATACTCGGGGCTTTATGAAAATTGTTGACAGACATTGGAATATTCTTTTGGCGGACAATAGATTACATAATATTCTTAGGGACAGATGTTCTTTTTCTTTCAGAAGGGGACGCACCATTGGGTCACATTTGAGCCATTATAAGAGGTCTTTGTCTGATGCCACAGTCTTCACTCAATTAACTTTGACAGGGGCACCAGTGGTTGGTTGTATTCCATGTGGGCACTGTAAATTTTGTAATAGAGTCTCACGTACTGGTGAATTTAGCAGTCAAAATACACCTGATGTTTTTGAGATTAGGTTTTGGGCCAATTGCAGTTCAGAGTGGGTTATATATTTGGTGACCTGCACTTGTTCTGCGTTTTATGTTGGCCAGACCTCCAGGGCTTTCCGTCTTAGAAGTGGTGAACACATCAGTGACATTAAAAATAAACGTAGTAATAATGCATTATACAAGCATAGTTTAAAACATACTACAGCTAGTTTTATGTTTTGTATTATTGATTATATTAGGGGTAAATGCCAAGATAAATTGAAGTGGCATGACATGCTGACTTCAAAGGAGAGGAAATGGATAATTAGACTTGGGGCAATGTTTCCACCTGGTCTTAATGACCAATTGTGATTTGTTAATCATGTATTGTGATTGGTTTTTGGTGATTTCTTGATACATATATATACTGGGTTTGAGCATTCATGAGAATACATGCATTTTTATTTTCACTGAGGAAGGCTCTGCTGAGCCGAAACCGGTCTGTATTAGATATTTGATATCAGATATCTGAGGGATTTGTCTCTCAGTTATGTTTGAATAAATTACTTTTATTCTGTTACCAACAGCTGCTGGCTTTGTTTGTTTGATTTCCAGTTGGATTATCAGCTGTGCAGCGTCTTTCCGGGCATCTGTTTTTTGGACTCATGGAATTCAATAAAGCCTACACAGTATGAGCATTTTTAGATTCAGTAAGCACTGCTTAGGGGCGTGCATGCACGAGAAAACATGGAAACTTCTGTGGCATGCAAATGGCCTCATAAGCAGGTGAATCTCATGCAAATGAGGCAGGTAGAGCGATCCAACATGCAGAAAGGGATCTGTTCTGACCCGGTGTCAGTGTCTGTAGTGTACATGGAAAAATTCCATGTACAGAAGTCCAGCTAGACAAAAAGGGGTGTAAAAGTGTAGAAATGTGGACATAAACCCCCTGAAAATGTAAGGCCACATACACATATGAGCAAAACTATTAGTCTGTATGTCAGGAAGATTAAAGGGATTAAGTTAAATTAATATATATATTTTTAATAATATTGGCATGTTTGCACTACATGCCAAAGTGTGCAAACAAGCTTAATACAAAAAAAAAACAGGGAAAAAAAGAAGTTTATGGTATGTGACAGAAATGTATTATAGGAGTTTGCATGGGCTCCCCATAGTGATGCATTGCTGCTGTTGCTAAGGTGATAGGGCTATGAAGCATGTAGTTTCTAGGCTGTCAGCATTGATATGTATGCAAATGAGGTGGGGTTACTGAATAGCAGAAAGAAGTAATCATGTCCGGATATACCATTCGTATAGGGTTTTACACCATGGTGATGTTTACACAGGATGTGACTGATATCAGGGGGTGTGTCTCCTCACTTTTAAGCTCTTTTAAACTTAACTGCAATTGTTTGCATGGCATACCACCTGGCTGAGTGTGTTCTCAAAAAAGATGTAGTCAATTAGACATTTTGAACTTTGCATAAGCTATGCTGCGTGGCACTGTGCATGTCATCGCTCAGTAAAATAGGGCCATTAAATGGTAATAATTATATTGTAGGCAGGTGGAATGCATCATAGTTAGCCTGTCACACATTCTACATCTACAGAAGAGCTGTATAAAGTATGCATACACCTTACATTCTGATTTTCCCCCAGTGCTCTGGACAATTGGAGTACAGACCTGGGAATTTATAATGCTAGGGGCTGCTGCAGGTCTGCTACATCTGTATGTGTTAGATGCTGAAGTCAGTGCTGCCGGTGCTGCTGACAATAGGCCTAGGCAGAGAAGGAGAAGAGTGTTCAGGTAACCTTCCAGGAGCTACATGAGCTGGAGATAGTAGAGGGCTACAGGATGGACAGGGACATACTACAGGAACTCACTGAGCTCTGCTGCCCTCAACTCAGACCCAGAGCCAACAGAGCGGGACCCATCCTAGTGGAAACAAAGGTATGTGTAGCCCATAGGATACTAGCTAAAGGTACTTTCCAAAGACCAACTGGGGCCATGATGGGGGTCTCACAGGCATCTGCATCCGGGATACTCCACCAGTTCCTGGATGCCATGCTACCACAGGGTCTATATCATATGAGTGAATCGCGCAAATTGTGAACGCTCATATTATCGAATGTACCGGACCTCGAACTTCCTATTGTGGGGGGGCTATACCCCCACACCCCATGCTAAATATATATTCCAACTCCGAGAATGCACTACAGTCCATTCTGGACAAATATCCCATCCTTCACTGTACCGCAATCTCAGAAAAAGCACTTCGAGGTCCTGTGCCTTTGATATTATGAGCGTTCACAATTTGTGTGATTCGCTCATATTATATAGACCCACTACCAAATGCCAGTGAGCACATATCTTTTCCCCTTATCGCTGATGTGAGGGCCAGCAGTATGCAACACTTCTACTGTATAGCACACTACCCTGAAGTACTGGGTGCCATAGTTTGCTTTCATGTACACATCAAGGCACCACCCGGTGAAGAGGGTAGAGACTATGTCAACTGCAAGGGGTACCATTCCATCAACTACTAGGTTGTGTGCAATGTCCAGGGTATTATCCTGAATGTGTGTGCTGGCAGCCCTGGCAGTTATCATGACTCCCATATCTGGCATGCATCACAGATGTACCAGATATTTGCTAGGGGGGACATCCCACATGGCCATTTACTGGAGGATGCTGGCTATGCCATGGAACCGTGGATGATGACACCCATCAGAAATGCAGGCATGCACACAGAAGAAAGCCATAATGAGGCACACACACACACACAAACTAGGAACATCATAGAGCATGTGTTTAGGTTTCTGAAGTCATGGTTCCGGTGCCTCAATATATCTGGTGGAGCCCTGCAGTACTCTCCAGCCACATGTGCACATATGTTCACAATATGTGCTATGCTACTCAATTTGATCCTGTGTAAACAACTGGAGCAGGATCAGCAAAGAGAAAGGGTACACAGCCCCTAAGCAGTGCCTAGTTCACCGCCGCCACAGTCACAGGATGACTCAGAGGAGAAACCCCCTGCTGATGTCCCTGTAGGCAGACGTAGGCATGCTCAGTATGCCCTGGCTTTGACTAAGAGACAACGCACAACACATTCACTGACAACCTAGGGACCTAGGGACTGACATCTTACTCCTACTCACATACATATATCAAACTTGATGTCAGGAAACACACACAACCAGTACCTATCCACGTATTGGCTGTGTACTGCTTGCATCAGATAGTGCCAGTCCTGAACTACAGTTCTGTCAACTGCTGCATTTGCAAGGTAAGTCTCAATCCTACACAATACTTATAAGGATTAATATGATATGGTACGGTACGTATGGATCTGCTACATTTATGCAAGTAAATATAGTGGGCTGTTTGGACAAAAGTAACATCCACATGGGACTACAGATACCCAGTCACTATCATTCTTTGTTTTCAGTAAGTATTGCTTGATTTGTTTCTAACTTCAGAATATCTGCCTAAATATTTCATCCTTAAATTTTCAGGGTCTGGGAATCCTAGATGGCAGGCATCCAGTAAACACCCTCTCCATGTAGCTCCTGAAGAAAAACAATTTAACTGTATTAATAGCCAATAATTCAGCAAGAGGAGACAACTAACTTCAAGATAATTAATCATCATCCTCTTTCAGCTGTTCCCATTAGGGGTCACCACAGCAGATCACCTGTTTCCATTTCTTCCTGTCCTCTGCATCTTGCTCTGTCACACCAACCACCTGCATGTATTTCTCACCGCATCCATAAACCTTATCTTAGGCCTTCCTCTTTTCCTGTTACCTGGTAGCTTCATCCTTAGCATCTTTTTCCCAATATACTCAGCATCCCTCCTCAGCACATGTCCAAACCAACGTAATAGTGCCTCTCTGGCTTTGTCTCCAAACCTTCCAACCTGGGCTGACCTCTAATATACTTATTCCTAATCCTGTCCACCCTCATCACACCCAGTGCAAATCTTAACATCTTTAATTCTGCCACATCCAGCTCAAACTCCTGCCTTTTTGTCAATGCCACTGTCTCCAACCCATATAACATAGCTGGTTTCACTACCCTCTTGTAGACCTTCCCTTTCACTCTAACAGGTACTCATCTGTCACAAATCACTTCCGAGACTGTTCTCCACCCACTCCATCCTGCCTGTACTCTCTTCTTCACCTCTCTTCCACATTCACCATTACTCTGAACTATTAACCCCAAGTATTTAAACTCATCCACCTTCACCACCTCTACTCCTTGCATCCTCAGCATTCCTCTATCCTCCCTCTCATTCACACACATATATTCTTTCTTAGTCCTGCTGACCTTCATTCCTCTTCTCTCTAGAGCATATCTCCATCTCTCCAGGGTCTCCTCCACCTGTTCCCTACTCTCACTACAGATTACAATGTCATCTGCAAACATCATAGTCCACGGGGACTCCTGTCTGATCTCGTCTGTCAACCTGTCCATCACCATTGCAAATAAGAAAGGGCTCAGAGCTGATCCTTGATGTAACCCCACCTCCACCTTAAACGCATCCGTCACTCCCACTGCAGAACTCAGCGCTGTCACACTACCCTCGTACATATCCTGTACCACTCTTACATACTTTTCTGACACTCCTGACTTCCTTATACAATACCACAACTCCTCTCTAGGTACCCTGTCATATGCTTTCTCTAAGTCTACAAAAACACAATGCAACTCCTTCCGACATTCTCTGTACTTCTTCATCAACACTCTCAGAGCAAAGATTGCATCTGTAGTGCTCTTTCCTGGCATGAAACCATACTGCTGATCACTAATCATCACTCCCTTCTTAACCTTGCTTCCACTGCTCTTTCCCATAACTTCATGCTGTGACTGATCAGTTTAATCCCTCTGTAGTTACTACAGCTCTGCACATCACCCTTATTCTTAAAAATCGGTACCAAAACACTTTTTCTCCATTCCTCAGGCATCCCCTCACTTTCCAAGATTTCATTAAACAATCTGGTTAAAAACTCCACTGCCATTTCACCTAAACACCTCCATGCTTCCACAGGTATGTCATCTGGGCCAACAGCCTTTCCATTCTTCATTCTCTTCATAGCTATCCTTACTTCCTCCTTGCTAATCCATTGTACTTCATGATTCACTATCCCTAAATCATCCAACCTTCTCTCCCTCTCATTCTCTTCATTCATCAACCCCTCAAAGTACTCTTTCCATCTCCTCAACACACTCTCCTCGCTTGTGAGTATGTTTCCCTCATTATCCTTTATCACCTTTACCTGCTGCTCATCTTTCCTAGCTCGGTCCCTCTGTCTAGCCAATTGGTACATGTCCTTTTCTCCCTCCTTAGTGTCCAACCTTTCATACAACTCTTCATATGCCTTATCCTTAGCCTTCGCCACCTCTCTCTTTGCCATGCACCTCATCTCCTTATACTCCTGTCTACTTTCTTCATCTCTCTGACAATCCCACTTCTTTGCCAACCTCTTTCTCTTTATACTCTCCTGTACTTCCTCATTCCACCACCATGTCTCCTTGTCATCCTTCCTCTGACCAGATGTGATACCAAGCACCTTTCTAGCCGTCTCCCTTACTAGCTCTGCTGTAGTTACCCAGCTATTTGGTAACTCTTCACTGCCACCCAGTGCCTGCCTTAACTCATCCCTGAACTCCACCTCACAATTACCCTTTTTCAATTTCCACCATTTGATCCTTGGTGCTGCCCTCACACTCCTCCTCCTCTTCTTGATAACCAACTTCATCCTACAAACCACTATCCTATGCTGCCTAACTACACTTTCTCCGGTCACCACTTTACAGTCTCCAATCTCCTTCAAACTGGCCCTCCTACATAAAATATAATCCACCTGTGTACATCTTCCTCTACTCTTGTATGTCACCCTGTGCTCCTCCCTCTTGTTAAAATACGTATTCACAACAGCCATGTCCATCCTTTAGCAAAATCCACTACCATCTGACCTTTTGCATTCCTTTGTTTAACACCATACCTACCCATCAATTCCTCATCCCCTCTGTTCCCTTCACCAACATGCCCATTGAAATTTGCTCCAATCACCACTCTCTCACCCTTGGGTACAGTCATCACCACTTCATCCAATTCACTCCAAAATTTTTCTTTCTCATCCATTGCAGACCCAACTTGTGGAGCATATGCACTAACAACATTCATCATTACACCATCAATTTCCAGCTTCATAAACATCACTCTATCCAACACTCTTTTCACCTCCAAAAGACTCTCAGCATACTGTTCCTTCAGAATAACTCGTACGCCATTTCTCCTCCCATCCACACCATGATAAAACAATTTGAACCCACCTCCGATACACCTAGCCTTACTCCCCTTCCATCTGGTCTCTTGCACACACAATATACCAACCTTCCTTCTGTCCATCATATCAGCTAACTCAAGATAATTAATTAATAATTAACTAATTATAATTAACTTCAAGATAATTACATTTTCAACAATAAATAAATTAAATAATTAAATTTACAACAATATCCATATATAAACTGTTCTCTTCTCTAAACACCAACTGAGGTAAATAGCTCTAATTGAATGCTGGACAGCTCAGAGACACTTGAGCACGTGTAAAACAGACCATAAAGCTACTGCACAGCATCTAAACAAGAGAAGCAGTGATCGGGCATCGGAACAACAAAAATGTCTAAAGAACCAGAATCTGATTCAATGGATATGCAGACCATGAAGACAAAACTATCAGCAATCGCTTCCCCTGAAAAAGAAACACTAACCAAGAGTCCGCGAACATCCAAACAACACCAGAAATCACCTAAACCTAATCCAAAGCTAAAGCCTGAAACCAATATCCAAATGGAGGACCTTAAGCAAGCACTTCTGCCACTCTAGACAGCAGTACAAAAATTCTCTGAGCAACTAACAAGCTTCGGTAGCACTATTAATCAAATAGCAGAATGGATGGATAAAGTCAAAACTAACACACTTGAAAATGAACTTCAGATCAGAAAACTGAAAGAACTTAGAGCCAAAAATACTCCAATTACAGATATCCAACAAAAATTTCTAGACTTAGAGGCTAGAAGTCGAAGAAACAATGTTTTACTAAGAGGAGTCCCCGAAAAATACGATAATACACAACTCATGACAGTCACTAAACAAATATTTGCCAAACTGCTCCCCTTAGACGAAAATACTAATGAAATCATGGTCGAGAGAGTACACAGAGCTCTGCGGAAAAAACAGGAATCCGATACCCCAAGACAGATATATGATAAACTCGTGAACTATCAAGACACTCAGAAAATACTTTCAGCTGCTAATCAAAAGCAACTCATATGGAATGGATGTAAAATTACTGTAGCACAAGACCTCCCCTTAGAAATCAAACAAAAGTGGCAAACTCTCTCACCCTACTGTGCTGAGCTTATTAAATGGAAAATTAAATTTCAGATGCGTTACCCAAACACTCTCATCTTTTACAACAATGACATCAAAATATCTGTAAACACACTAGCTGAAGCAAAGGCAGCATTCATCAAATTATTTGGCAAAGCACCAGAAAACTAAAGATCAGCTAATGCCATATCAAATACATTACATGAGATGGACTTTATTGCAATTACCTTACACATTCCATGAAAGAAGCGATCAAAACCTCAGATCTTTATTCCTTGCCAATCTGGAAGTACATCTAATAATATACACTAGCCACACAGGAACAGTAACCTCAGCTACTGTACTCAATAGGATCGAGGAAAGGTGACAACTTCCTGGATCACCCTCAAAGCTTCCTGGACACACACCATAATCCGAATGAAGAAACAAGATTTGAACCCAGCAACTTCCGGACATTACCTTACCTATCTTCTTATAAGTTGCTAACAACTGGAAGATATCTCTGGTAAAATGCTAACCCTTACTGTTCTCCTTTGATAATTACATTGAGTTTTATCTCAACTGCGTATGTTTTTTTTTTCATACATATGTGACTGTAAGACCAAACCATTGTTCACTGATAAAGGGGGAACAAATGAAGAGAGGGGGAAAAGAAAGGGAAAGAAAGGGTTGCAAAAGGACATACTTAATATCTAAGAAGGGTGAAATAATGAAGAATCTTTGTCACAAACTGAGAGTAAGCACAACATGTGAATGTAAGAATGGATATTATTATTTTACTAAGTTCATCCAGTACGAACATGTAGACAGTGCTCTTGTAGCTAACCCTTCCATACCCTGGTACAATCATTGTGAACTCTAGTATTTTTTTTTTTTTTTCCTTTCTTTGGTGATAGTTTATAGCACTTAAACTGTGATACTCCAACTCAAAAAGTCCAAACCAATAAAAAAGAGGACCGTGAGGTACCACTGAGCAAGTTCTTTAATAAAGTGAGTGCTTTTGTCAGGCGTTCACCCCTCGACTTCTTCAGAATACATTAACAAAGTTACACATATTCCTGGCCATTTAAATACAAAATATTGCAGTCACATGATGTTAAAACAATCTATACATTGGTTAAAAATTTACTATATGTTTTAAAATGAACATGACTGAATATATCATTACCGAATTGATAAGACATGAAATCTTAAGTACATAGTTAATAAAACAAGCCGTATCTACTAATTAAATACTGATAATGTGAAACCATATTATAAAACCACTCACTAAATGCATGTCTATACATTTACAACATTAGTACTAAACTATATGGGACAACTTGCTACATGAAACCTTCCTCAAATATTTTGCTTTATTTTATGTTCTTATAAACCTGTTCATCCCCTATTGAGGTAAATAATGCAACATAATAGTGAAAAAACTTCCTAAAAATCAAGACCATGTTGGTGGTAAATCACCCCTTATGTTTATCAAAAAAAATAAAATTCTGATTTGAGTTTCAAATAACTGGAAATGGACAGTGTTTCATTCAACCCATAGTTGTTATCCATTGCATTGCACCTCAATTGCCAGAGCAATTCTCTGTATTCCAAGACTAATTCAACTGCCCCCCCCTTATATCATCACTCTGAACTTGTTCAAGAGCTGAAAATTTAAAATGGTGTTGTGGGTGCTCTAAAATGTGTTTGGCCAGTGCATTCTTTGAATTGTCTTTTCTGATGTCATATACATGCTGGTATATACGTTTATGTAATTTATTAATGGTTTTACCTATATAAAATTTTTCACATGGCTGATAAATCTCTATGTACACCAATCCTTTGCTCTGGCAGTTGAATTTTTTATTGAGGTGCACATTCCCATAACCTTTTATGTGTATTCTCTTAGTCTCTTCAATAAGTGGACATTGTGAACAATGTCCACATTTTTTCATCTGTCCAACTTCTCTTTTAATATTGTTGGATTCCAATATGTTCTTAATACTTCTATCCTTTTTGTAGATCACTTTAGGTTTCTAATTTAACAGGGATTTACATTTGTCATCTAATGTCAACACTATCCAATTATTGTATACAATTTGTTTAATGTAAAAAAATACACTATTGAATGTGAGCAGCATCACATCGGTATAAGGGGTAGCTATCCTTCCTAGTTGAGCATCATTATGGATGTTCCCTAAAGGGGGTCTATCCATATTACCCCCAGTACCTAGGAGTGGAAAAAACTGCCCCAACCTTCTTTTGTTGAAAACCTCCTCTAAAATAGGATCAATAAAGCTAATGGGATAGTCTCTTTGAATCAACATATCTCTAAGTTGTCGCATCTCATAAGTAAAGTTGGACAACTCGCTAACCATCCTAGAAACTCTAACACCCTGTCCTTGATTAATGATTTCTTCTGATAAATTGGATGGTGACTATCAAAATGTAACAGGGTGTTAGAGTATGTAGGCTTTCCATACAAAGTTGAAGAAAATTTCTTATTGTACACATCTTTGCTAATAGTAATGTCCAGATAATTGATGGACATTGAGTTACTTTCCATGGTAAAAGTGAGAAAATCAGTATTTGTGTTCAGATAGTTGTAAAATTCAACCAACTGTTCTGATGTGCCATCCCATAACACCAGAAGGTCATCTAGGAACCTGCCATAAAATTTACATTTTTTAAATAAGTCATTTTAAAAACATAATTGATTTCCCATTGTATGAGAACAACATTGGCAAATAAGGGGGCCCACGCTGCCCCCATTGCAACCCCCATTCTTTGCCTAAATAACTGATTTTCAAACCACAAAAAATTGTTATGCAAAATAAGTTACATCAATGTTCTGTACATTAATATTCTTGAATGCCCCTGAGTTGTAAAAGAACACAAATAATCATAGAACATTTCAAGTCCTTCTTCATGAGGAATGGCAGTAAACAAATCTCTGATATCCATGGTTACTAAAAGCAAATTTTCATGATACATATCATTTTGAATTTTTTAAAGACAATCCCATGAATCTTTCAGAACATGTGCGTGTTGCTCCAAAGTGTATTTCAAGTTATTGTCAATAAATTTATCTAAATTAAACATCTTGGATGCCTTTGCATCCATGATGGGTCGGAAAGGGGGGTCATTTAAACATTTGTGGAGCTTGGGGATGCCGAAAATGGTAGGAATCCGGGGATTTTTTTGCAACAAAAAAGTATGTTCATCAATAGAAATTTGATCATTTAGCAATATATCTTGTAAAATAATATCTATGTTTCTGTATGATATGTTTAATTGATTCCTTGAAACTTTTTCATATGAATCAGTATATAAAAGTGCAAACATTTTTTCAACATATCTGTTTTGGTCCATTATAATCAACCCACCACCCTTATCGGGTTTCATAACCCTTATGGATTTATTATTTGCAATCTCATTTAACAATTCTATTTCCATATCTGATAAATTGTTTCCATCATCATCAGTTTTTCTTTTATGTATTTTCCTCATTTGTTCCGTGCAAAGATTTTCAAATACTTGAAGTGTGGGATATAAAGGTGGGTTATAAGTACTAGTTTTTCTACATATAGAAATGTTACTAGGTAGAATAGTGCTCTCAAATTGCATCCTTAAATTAAGTTTTCTAATGTAGACTTTTAAGTCAAGTAAAGAATGCTCTATTCTAGGTCTCCTCTTAGGCACAAAATTAAGCCCCTTTTGTAGTAAGTCGGCCCATGCACCAGAAATATTCATGTCAGTGTAACTGAAAATTTTAAAATCCCCGGCCTTGTTCAAAATAATGTTATAAGTCTGGTCTGCCACTTCCTCTAGTTGATCTACCATCTGTTCACATATCCCCTCCCCCTCCCCCTGTAATTCCTGCCCCTGTTCATGTGATAATCCTGATAATTGCCATTGCCGTCCCCCCCCCCGGTTGTAATGTTGTCGGTTTCGATTTTGGAGGCGTTCTGACCTTCTCGGTCCTACATCTAAAGGGACCATGTCTTCATCAATATCACTGTTATTATTGTCGACAATCCTAGTAGTCACCTCATCATTACTACCATACTCGTCTACATGCCCCCTGGTATTAACCAGAGGATAAGCTCTCCCTTGTTCATATTCCCACTTGTCCCTATAAAGCTTTTTCATTTTTTTATTTTTTATAGACATGATAATTTTATCCACATTCACCAATACTGCATTGTAGTCATTAATTTTTCTCTGAAATAACAAATCATTACATAAACCCTCATTTATACAGTCAATTGTAGATTTCAAATATTGCATTTTTTTATCATTGTCCCGTATCAAAGCTTCCAATAATTCACATCCATGTCTATTGAACATGGCGGTCAATTCTATACACAGTTCAGAGCCTGAAACAGTACCTGTAGGATACTTCCATGCCCTAAGTCCTTTGGGTACCTGTTGCCTTCGTAGGCACTCTTTTAAATAAGAGTTCTTGACCTGAAGTTTGCAAAACTTCAAGACTTCTTTTTCAAAGTCTTTTAGTTATTGGTCTATAGTACCTTTTTCGGACCTGCTGTTACTTCTTGTAATGTCCCATTCTCTCCCTTCATTAATCCATTCAGTTAAAGATCGAACACTCACTCCATTGTCACCCACCTTTAGCAGCTCCACTATTGCCACTCCCCATGGCCGTTGAAGTCATCATGGGTTTGTTCAAATTTGGTGACGTACGTATAGGACTCCCTTGTCCCGGTGGAATCGAGTCATTTAAAGAAGAAGCGGGCACTTGCGAATAAGTTCCTACCCAGCCAGGCTGGTTTTGTAAAGCACTTAGATTCCTCCCAAAGGCAGTCATCTGGATAGTCAGCACTTAAACTGTGATAGTGATATGTTACTGCTGGAATAATGGTGAATGTAGAAGCTAGGATAAAACTCTGAGGCACACAATAAAAAAAGTGAAGATAATCTGGTGTTCCAGTCTAAATTTCTTATTATGTGAATGTGACTGACTGAGAACAACGAGTGAGGGAAAGAAATGTCAGTTCTTGATATTTTATCTTCCAGTTTTCTGGTATGTTTTCTCTTCCTTTTTATTAAGGCAAAGCTTTCAGTATGTTGCTTTGTTATAACCAGGATTCGGTAATATGAGGGGGATAATGGGTATACTCTTAAAGAACAAATGTACATGTGTTATTAAATTAAGGATTAATGCAAGTATATCAAATGTTATGGGGCAACTGTTCATATATTGAAGTTTACTCTTGTATTAATTCTAATTATATGTTTGCTAAAGTTCTGTTTTTCTCAGACTAACTATTTTATGTCATGGGGAACTGCAAGTAATGACAAGAATTTTAAATCTATGGAACACACTATGTAATTTGAATATACCTAGCTGTTCTTGCTATGCTTGTTATATATCACAATAGCCTATTTTCAAAGATGTTTCAAAGGAACCTGTAATAGATTGGGAATGCTGTCACTATAATTAGAATTAAGATTGCATTGTACCTATACGCGCACTGATTACCAAACCTGAAACCAAGGGAGAGAAGTAAGCTAAATAAATTCATAAAGTAAAGCCTTTAGATTGTAATTCTTGGTAGACCAGTAGATCCTATATATCATATACCCTGGCATTTATCTTTCATTCCAGGTAATACAGATAAATAAATTTGGAGAATATCAGTTCTTAAACTATAACTAATGCAACTATTATTTCCTTGAGTTAATGTGAAGCAAACATACTCGGTTTTAATCTGGCAACATATTTATCGAGGAGATGAGTGGATCTTAAGTAGGGTACAGGATGATGTATCTTAGAATAGATACACTGATGTATTATAGTTTTAGACAGGTTGGGAAATTTGTTAGTGCAAACTTAAATTTTAGAGGTTTTAATTTCACTTTAACAGAATTTTAAGATTATTCTATCCTATGGCCTTTTACTTCCATACCTTTCTGCAAATGGGAGTTAAGTGGTTAGGCACAGGATTAGTCCAGAAAGGATCATATGCTGGTAAGCTAGACGATAATTCTGAAAATAATAATAGAAGGACATTCTGGGGACTTTATTATCATAACCCCTTCATGACAAAAAATGTATTAGTAGTCAAAATTGTGGTAAGAAACTGGATATACCTATGGTGTCAGATCAAATATTGGTTATCCTATTAAAGAAGGGTGATATACACACACACTATAAAAATAAAATCAAGAATAGAATGCAGATCCCAACTACAGACCTGGGGGATAAAAAAGCTTAATGCCCAGACCTCATCAAAATAAGTCAAAAATGGACAGTTAATATGTGGAATGTAAGGGACCTACAAGATAAGAAAAAAAGGAAACTATTGATGCATTCAGTATTCCAATCCAAAGCAAATATTTTTTTCCTGCAGGAAACCCATTTAATAGAAGATGAATGGAAGGGGGACACATATAGAAAATGGATCAAAACCATCATTGCCTCGGGAGATAGCTCAAACTCCAGATGAGTTGCCATCATAGTTAATAAATCATTTAGAGACCCTATAATTGACTTTAAGTCCAATACAAATGGCAGATAGTGCTACTTCATAACAGTAAATTTCAAACTATCAAAGCCAGTCTTATTTCTTAACATATATGGGGGTCTACTTTATTTACGCAAAAGCTTAAAACAGCGAATGCATATGCATTGAACCATATGCATCGAACCGAGAAACCATCGAAACACAATAAAAACGGAACTACATAACAAACATGACATGTAACAGCTGTAGGTAGGGAAGCAAGCCCCCTGTGCCCCCCCCCACTACTTAAATATACCAACTCCGAGATCGCACTACATTGAAGTAAATGGAAATCTCCACCTACGGATATTTCCGTTTACAGTTTTCGATGGTTCACACTTTCAATGCATATGGTTCGATGCATATGCATTCGCTGTTTTAAGCTTTTGCATAAATAAAGTAGACCCCATATATGTCCTATGCTCGAAACAACTAAACTTTATGTCTGAATTACACAACCTAATAAGCAAATTTGCAGACCATTATTTCATAATGGGGGGAACTGGAACGTAGTGATAAGCCCCTACATTGACCGCTCAAATAAATCAATCAGTCACAATCACCAACTATCTCTACCCTTAGCAGACCTGATATCAGACTTCTTCCTACTGGACCCTATTTCCTTCGGAGAAAACTCACAGAAAGAACTTACTTTACACACTACTCTAAATGCCACAACTCATTGGCCAGACTGGACTTTTTCTTAATCTCTGAGGAATTTGCGAGAGGGAAGATAAGATACTCTAGCGAACCGAAATATCTGTCGGACCATTCAAAAATTATGATAGACATCAAATGGACAGACTTGTTCCCTATATCCAGACACTGAACTTGTAATTGATCCCTGAATGATAACATCCTTTTTAATTCTGAGGTTATTAAAAATATCTCTGACATCCTAATAGAGCTCGATACTAACATAAACAATACTGATACCACCCCCCCCAATATTCAATGGGCAGCTTGTAAAGCAGTAATCAGAGGGTTCCTGATTCAAAAAGCATCCTACTTCCAGAAAATGTGGAAACAAAAAGAGACCCACCTAATCAAGGAACTCAAAGAACTGGAAAGGAATTTACAAATAACCCAAGATCATGATCTTGAAAAGCAAATAAGCAAACTACAAAAAGAACTGTGTAACTTGCACCAACAAAATTACTCCGTAGAAGAATTAAAATACATAGCCAAATACTATGAAGGGGCACAAGTCCCATCTAAAACACTTGCAAGAATAATTGATAATAAGCAGGAAGCTTCTAGAATAACTCTTTTACAATATCAGGATATAACATTCAAAACAGATGAACAAATTATAGAAATATTCAAAGAAATTTGTACGGAACTCTGTAATATGAGCACTCAACAATCCTCTAAATGTGAAGTAAATAACCTTTTGAAAAACCTTGAATTCCCCAAACTTACAACCTATCAAGCAAATATTCTATCAGACCCAATTAAACAACAAGACATAATTGAGGTAATTAATAACTTAAAGGCAGCCAAAGCACCAGGCCCTGATGGAGTTACATCAGAATTTTATAAAACATTTAATCAGAAGATTTCCTCAAAACTCTTAAAGGTATTTAATTACATTAGCACAAATGGAATAAATGAACCCCACTTAAATAGTTCCAAAACAATATTGATTCTCAAAAGTAAAACTGACAGAGCCAATCCTCATAACTATAGCCCTATTGCCCTGAGGAATCTAGATGTCAAAATACTAACCTCCCTACTTGCAGAAAGATTAAAGAAGGTCATGCATTCTATCATCTCTCAAGAACAATCTGGTTTCATGGCTAGTAGGCACACTTGGGATAATACACTAAACTTAGACTCTATGATCCCACTGACTAAGTAAGAGAAAAGTCCTAGATATACGTTAGTCCTAGATGCATGCAAAGCTTTCGACAGGGTAAGCTGGAACTTTTTATTTACAACTCTGTCTTATTTTGACATTCCAAAGGATTTCATAAACCTTATAGAACCTTATATAACCATTCGCATACATATTTATATGTAAACAGAACTCTGTCAAGCCCAATTAAAATAACCAATGGAGCAAGACAGGGATGCCCACTCTCTCCACTTTTATTTAACCTTTACATCGAACCCTTGTTCTTTTACATATCACAGAGAACCTTCAACTCAATCCCAAAAACATTCAGCTCCAAAATAACTCCATCTGCATTTGCGGATGACTTAATTATTTACTTTGAACACCCCACTACAGATCTTGGGAAAATTATGACATCAATAAATACATATGCACAAAACTCTAATTATCAAATCAATCAAAAAAATCGCATATATTCCCCATCAATCCTGCAAACCATAAAGAAGGCCTACTTACAGACTCCTATTTCAAAACAATTTACTCCATTAAATATCTTGAGATAAACTATGAACATAATAATTTATCTATGCTTCAAAATAATCTACTTAAAACATGGAATAGCATTATGCAAGATCTTGACAGATGGAAATTACTAAAACTATCTATCACATCAAAAGCAGCAATCATTAAAATTAATGTCCTACCTAAATTGCTATATCAATTTAATGCTACAATGATGAGGATACCAAACCACTTCTTTCATAAAATAAAGATCTCACCAGATTCATATGGTATCCTAAATCAGTTCTTAATAAATATTTAAAGTTAATGTATCCCAAGGAAAAAGGGGGTTTAGATTTGTCAGATCTATTGCTTTATTATAAAATTACTAATGCCCTCACACTTACATTAATATCTAACGTCTCAAAACACAGTGAACATTGGTCACCATTTTGGGTTAAAATCTGGCACCAACATATACTTTACTGTAAAGTCAACCCGAAAGCCATACCATTTATTACTCCAAATAATATTAGAAACTGTAATCTAAATGTTAACTTAATAACCAACATAAAGATCTTTCAAGAATGGCTGAAAACCTTTAAATTGGACAAGGTCTTACCCCTTCTTCAACCACTTCACTTGAATCCAAATATCAAGCTAAATAACAAGATGTTAAACCTACTGGAATACCCATTAATCAAAGACTCCACAGTCTGGGACATATACAAGTATCGAGATAAAACATTACAAGACCTAAGAGAAGTTTTAAAAGTTAATAAAAATATATCATTATCTTAAGGCAGATCAGGGAGATGCTTCCAGCAATAATTAGAGAATCAGATGTTAATGAGAAAGATCTGATGAAGCTCTAGGAAATTTTTAAATCCCTTGTAAGCAAAAAGAAAATAATCTCGAATGCATACAAACTTGTTAGATCTTTCATCTACGAAGACACTTTACTTTTCTCTAACTACTGGGATAATAGGGGTAATATATATTTGAAAGAGTAGAAACTTACAGCTATCAACTCTACCATCAGCTATTCTCCCTTTAAAAAATTAATAGGTACACAATTGATGATCAATAACAATGTGTATTACACACCAATGACTCTAAATAAATTTAACCCCAAAACTTCCCCGGCATGTACATGCTGTCCCCACCTGCAGGCAGACCTTCTGCATGTTCTATGGTTCTGTAAGTACTCATGGAACTTGTGGGACTCACTTAAAGTACGACTAGAAAAGATGGGGTATCACAAATCAACGCTATGCTGGAAACTAGCAATTCTACATATCACAGATCTAAAACTCACCAAGCTACAAATGCATACCTTAGTCACTATATGCTTACTTGAGTGGTCATGGTGGTGCAGCGGTTAGCGTTGTCGCCTCACAGCAAGAGGTTCTCTGGTTCGATCCTCAGCTGGGGTGCCATCTGTGCGGAGTCTGCATGTCCTCCCTGTGGTCGCGTGGGTTTCCTCCTGATGCTCCGGTTTCCTTCCACATCCCAAAGACATGCTGTAGGTGGATTGGACACTCTACATTGGCCCTAGGCATGAGTGCGTGCATGTGTGTGCCTTCTGTGGAAAGTTGGGCGCTGGGCTGACAACTTGATACTGTAAAACTCCACTGCCAATCATGAGCAGACAGGTGATCTGCTGTGGCGACCCCTAGCCAGGAAAAGCTGAAAGAAGAAGAAGAAGTCACTATATGCTTACTTATTAAACTATACATAACTAAAAACTGGTTCGACCGTACCAAGTTATCCTGGAGAGGTTTCCGAGCTATGGCTACAACCTACATAGCATCTCAAAAAATAATTATAGTTAATCATAAGAAACGTATCTACTGCCAGAAACTGTGGAAACTACTTTTTGATAAAATTCTACTTACTTGATTACAATCTAAATATGCATCAGGCAAATTTTGACTACTGGCCACTGACTACTACAGATTGTTCTTATTTGTGACAGTGATCTGGATTTAACAAATGAACGTATATATTGTTATTCTTGTTAAGCTTACATCCCAGAATTATATATAATGAATGGCATACTTTTTATCCTTCTATCCCCCCAGAATTAACTTAGCATCATTAGTGTATATAGTGTACATAGTAAATTATCTGTACTGAAGACATTTTGTTTTTTTATAATGTTTGAAAACCTGCTGCATTCAGCAATGTGTCTAACATTATGTAAAAATGTGCCTATTGTGATTTCTTGATGCACAAATTAATAAAAAGTTATTTAAAAAAAAAATCAGGGTCTACGTATTAGTTTCCCCTCAAGTGTTTGGCAGTGCTTTGTACAGACTCAGATAGCTTTAATGACATTTTTCCTGTAAAAGCACAATTGAAATTTCTCCAATACCTAGTTGCACACAGGACAACTAGTTTTCAGTGACAAGCACTGGATACTCCTGACAGTAATTGATATTCTCACTCCAACAGTCTAATCAATAAAAAAGGGTATGTTGCCATGGATATGAAATTTCCTACTGTCTCCATTACCAGCTTGGTGGATATGGGTATCCTGAGGCAGTGTAGAAATTGCCTCATGTTTACTGACAACCAGTTAATTTTCAAACAAACTGATATGGTATGTGAAAGATGTATTTATACAATGTCACTGGAGGCAAAGCTCTCACGTAAAAGTACTCCTAATGTTAATAAGGTTGTCAGTAGTACACATACTGCACCCATCATGCACAATTCAAAGCAGACATATAGACCCACATATGCTGAGGCACTTACATGTAACCTTCCTAAACCACAAAGACCTCCTTGATAAAGTACACATTAAGAAATACCCTCAGGAGCCCCAAATGCACTCTTTCAAAACAATACCCACATCAACACATAGAGCTACATCTCATGGAGCCTCTACCTCTAACCCCATAAGGCAAGTCACCACACAATCCAACATTCTAGTCATTGGAGACTCCATTGTGAGACACACTGATGTCCTTCTCACCAGGCTAAGTAAGGAGAAAGTTATGGTCAGTTGCTTATCAGGGTCTAGGATCTGCCACCTTATGCATGCACTCAGGTCATTGGACCTCAATTACCAATATGACTCAGTCATAGTCCATGTGGGAGTAAATGACCTGAGATGTATATCCCTTGACTATATGAAGAGAGACATCACAGAGCTCTCGGAATATGTGTCTAAGGCTGGTATGAGCCTAGCACTGAGCAGCATTTTACCTTCTCCAAGGATGATGCCACAATATGAACAAAGGATGACTGACTTTAAAAATTTGCTTAGTTTCTGGTGTCATTCTAAAGGGGTGCAATATTTGTCAGCATGGAAGGAGATGATCAACAGACCATGCTGCTTTACCAGGGATGCTCTGCACCTCTTCCCTTCGAATATTAGCTAAAACATTGTCTTCCCCGATAGTGCCTTTTTAGGCAATGCCAAACTGAAAGTACTTCTAACATAGCAAATGAAAATCAAGAAACTCTAAAGGTATTACTGCTAAACGCTAGAAGTCTAAACAAAAAACTCTACTCCCTAGAAGCTCTCTTTACCCTAGTGAATGCTGATTTCTGTGTAGTCACTGAGACATGGTTTAAAGCCACAGACAGCACACCAACAGTGCAAGGTTGTAATGCCTTCCACACATTTAGACCAGCTACTTCACAGGCAGAGATTAAAGGTGGAGGTGTCTCTGTTTACATCAAAAATAAATATACTTCAAGGCTGGTAAAACAGAACAATGCACTCGAGCTGCTCCATGTTCATATCACTGTAGGTAAAAGCCAGTATCACTTCCTTGCAAGCTATAGGTCCCCCTGTATGACCCAGGAAACCCATAGTATATATTTCAATTTATTAGAAACACTAACCATCTAACCAAATACCATATTCATGGGTGACTTTAATTACTCCATTATTAACTGGGAATCCTATACTACACTAAATGTACATGCACAGAAATTCCTGGATTTTGTAAACACAAACTCCCTGGACCAGATAGTCAATACATCAACCAGGGGCGCAATCATACTGGATCTGGTCCTCACTAATATGGAAGACTGCTGCACACCCCCTACTGTAATGCCTTCCCTGGTAAAGTCAGACCACAAAATGTTCTCCTTTGAAGTAAAAATAAAAACTGGATCCCCAGCTAAACTGTGAATATTCAGGAACTATTCTAAGGCTAACCTCCAGCTACTAAGTGAGAACCTGGCAAAATTTCAAGCCCCCATAAACCCTGAGAACACTTCTGCCTATGAAGAACTGTTCACAGAAACCCCATACAAGCATGTTAATAGCTGCATAGAGGCAACTGTACCCACCAGGAAGAACTAACTCAAAAAACAAGCCACCCTGGTGGAATCACAAAATCAGTCGGATGTTTAACAAGAGGAAGAAAATCATGGCAAAAATTAGGAGGTGCAGCACCCAGCAGAATAAAAGCACTCTCATCAAACTAAACAACCAACTCAGAGGTCAAATAATGTCTACCAAGGACAACCACAAATCATTCTTTAGCTTTGTCTGCAACCTTAAAGGCAATAAACAATTGTGTGTAGAGCTCATTGTAAATGGAGCCACCTATACTGAGACAGAAGATATAGCAAACCTCCTGGCTGATAAATTCAGCTCCAGCTATACTATTGTCTCCCACTCAACCTTCCCTCAGGAAATATCATCAAATATAGCTCCCCCCTACTATCACTAGGGAATAGGTCCTTAATGCTCTCAATAAGACCAAGAACACTGCATCAATGAGCCCAGACAATATCCCAGGATACCTTCTAAATAGCATGGAACATGATCTATCTGGGCCTCTGGAATTACTATTTAACTGTAGCTTCCAAACAGGCTTCGTGCCTCATGAATGGAGAAAGGCAACAGTCATTCCTCTGTGCAAAGGTGGGCCATCTACAGATCCTGGAAACTACAGACCCTCACTAGTCTTATATGTAATGCCATGGAAAGAATTATCATGGAGATGATCAGTAGAGATATAGTAAACCTCCAGACACTGGACCCAACCCAGTTTGGTTTAAACAAGGGCAGATCATGCCTACTCAACCCAGTGGACTTCATTGAGAAGGTCACCAAAGCAATGGATGAAGGCAAAATCATTCACACTGCCTACCTTGACCTAGTCAAGGCATTTGACACAATACTCCACTCAGGCATTGTTGACAAATTCAAGAGGTTAGGTACCAATCTGTATGTCACCCAGTGGATAGCCAACTGGCTCACAGACAGGACCCAAGAAGTTAGAGTTGGGGAGTCCACCTCTACAAAGAGGTCAGTCACAAGTGGAGTCCCTCAGGGATCAGTCCTTGGACCTCTCATTTTTGACATTTACTTCTCAGAGGTCAAGGCCAGTGTCAGTGGTCTCTGGCTGATTAAATTTGCAGATAATTGCAAATTAGGAGCTGTTATTAAATCTCACACTAATGTTCTCCAGAAGGGGCTGACACAGACATACAACTGGTGTCAGAGCCATGGATTAAAACTAAATGCCAAGAAATACATAATAGTATCCTTTGGGAAGTCATCCATCCCTCGTAATTATCATATTGACAACACATCCCTTAGATTTAACCCAGTAGTCAGGGACTTAGGGGCACACATAGATAGTAATCTAGCCTTTGATCATCATGTGTCTACAGTGGTAAGGAAATAATTCTATGTTGCATAACTTATAAACAAAGGTATGGCATCTAAGTCCAAGGAAGTCATTGTTCCACTATGTTCAGCATTCATCAGACCTATCACTGAGTACAATGCCCCCTTTGGTATGTTATCTAACCAGGCATATCCAACAACTGGAACATCCACAGAGGTTCCTCACTAAAAAAATACAGGGCATAAGTAATATGTCCTATGCAGACCACCTCAAGGCCCTATCCCTGTATTCTGTCTCCTACAGGCTTTTGAGGGGAGATCTATGCCTGGCATACAGGGCATTGTCAGACTCCACTCTGATGGACCTCCTGCATATCCACAAAACAAACAGCACCAGAATTACCCATTCTAAAGACTTAAATGTTGCCTGTGATATAAATAAGACCTGCTGGAGAGATAGGTATGTATCCCAGAGACTACCCCATGTAACAGGCTCCCCATCCATGTGAAGCAGAGTTCCTCCCTAACCTATTCAAGTGTAACTTGGACAGCTGGATGGGAAACCGGAAATTCATCCCTGGTTTGGCACCTATATCTCTAATGCAAACAGGTAACCTGTAAATGGTTCATCTCCCAGGCCCATGCTTACACTTATCAAGGGTATCAGAATTTTTCAGAGATTTGGTATACATGTCTAGGCTTAAAAAGGCCCCTGTGGTCATTAGCCTAGTAAAAACCTATGAACTTATGAATGGATGAATCATGTGTCCTTTAATAGTCACTAGGCCTCATGCATGGTATATTCACTACATCAGTCAAGAGAGATGTTAAACAGATGGATTACATGATATTTGGACTGCTGTGTATCCCAGCAGAACATGCAGTGTTGTTCCCCCGCCCCCAACACAGCAGTGTTTCCATATAACTGCTCTAACAGTAACTCATCAATGGTATATCAGCAGACCAGGTAATCTCAGGGCAGTAACATAGAAATTGATCATACATTGTATGTCTCACTTAACGCAGGAATAACAATGTACATATTGATGCTGTTGATTGTGTGATGCATGACTACTCTCTGACAGCTTCTGTGGCTCAGTAGACTAGGGAAGTTAATACTGGTGATGGTGTTGATGATTCTAACCTGAAAGTATCCACATCTTTCGAATGTGAGGTAGTATTATGTTGTTTTTTTTTGACAGACTGTCAGTCTGTGTGAAGTGTAACATTACTAACCTCTGTCACATATTAATTACATCAGACAGCTGTAGAATGCCATGGACAATTTCAACGAAGTGCAGTACTGCAGACACAGGGACAGATGTCATTGTCTGTAACACACAAAATCCTAGACTGGAATACAGGTGGGTGTGGCCTGGAGTCAGTTTATAACTATTGACAATCCCACTGGGCATGCCCATACACTTAGTTACATAGAGTGCAATTCTGTTGCCCCTTGCCCAAAAGTTACATAGAGTGCAATTCTGTTGCCCCTTGCCCAAAATGACCTGTTATGTATAGATAGGTCTATACATACATACATATATGTATACATATCTGTCTGTCATTATCTCCCTCTCCCATAAATAGTATATATATATATATATATATATATATATATATATATATATATATATATATATATGAATATACAAATAGAGATATTCCTATATATACCTATATATAGCTATATATAAAAAACATACATCTCGGGTCTCTCCCCATATATCTACATAACACACACACACACACACACACACACACACACATATATATATATATATATATATATATATATATATTGTACATAAATGCAGCCATAGTTCTATATGCATCCCTGTTATATACATAAATATGTATGTAGATGTCTGTATTGAACTACATATCCTGATAATGGTAAGTAATGCTTCATTATCACATACGTATAATGTTGCTCAAAGGATCCAAAGTATGGGCTCAACAGTACATAATGCACTTGCCTACAGACCCCTGTGCTTGCTGGATGTCCCCAAACATACAGCAACAGGTGAGCAGGTAGTGTAATGTATAATGTTGTCTACACATGCATGGACAGGGCATAATGTTCTTGTCCACAGGCATGCCCATCCAAATGCAAACAGCCAAATATGGCCAGACTGGTAACTGTAGCCAAATGACTATGATAAATAACACTTATCTGACTGGTCGGCTACTAGATGCAGATAACAGTATGAAGAAATTTCACTCTGCATACCACAAATGCTGTTTAACACAAGCCTAGTTTGTGTAATCCACAAGTAGTTTGCCTGCAATCATATCTAAAACAGACATTAGCCATGGTGCATGTGATAAATGCTGTCGTCTATAGTGTGTAAGAGTAGTGAGGTAGGGGTTCTAATCTCACTCCAGGTCACTTGGCATGTGTGCATGTATCCACCTGTAAAACATCTGAGAATCCCTCATTGACTATGAAACTGCAATAGTCCTACACTTTTTGGCCCTGTAAGTTGCTGCCAGTGTCCACCCCCCTCTTCTACAAGATCTGCTGATGTCATCGACCTTAAGACTACTAGTTGCCATTGTAATGTCAGACTTAAGCTGTGGTGCATGTGATAAGTACTGTGATCTATAGTGTGTAACAGTAGTTAGGCAGGGGTTCTAATCTTGCTTAAGGCCACTCAGCGTGTGTGTGTATCTCTGTACGATATAAATGTGATAACCTCGGTGGCTTGGACAGAGGTAGGGCTTTGCAGTATTTTGGTTGTAGCAGGTGATGTGGGCTTCCAAATGCCTGACCACAGCTAGATGTCATCAAGCATGAGATGCCCTAAAGAGATAGTCGTAACATGCTTGAAGTGTAGCGCATGTGTCACGTACTGTGATTTGTAGTGTGTGCTATTAAATAGGTATGTTTTCTAATCTACGTGCAGCCATCTTGCAGTGTATGCATGCTGTTCTGTGTCCTGTAAACAATAGTGGTGCTATCCTCAATGTAGCCAGGTTTGTGTGCATGGCTGTTGCAACATTTTACATCCGCTTATGGAATCATAAGATCTTTGAACTTTAGTACCATAATGGCCCTACAGTCCTCACAATCCTAGCCAAGATTATACCCTTTTTACATGATCAGCACATGTTGCCCCTGTCCACGAGAGACACAGGCAGAAGCCCTGTGGTGAAATGATGGTCACCCACCCAGTCATACAGATGGCATCTGACAAGGTCCACTGAGGTGGTCTGTTTGCCATTAGGCAGGATTCTGTCCCAAAGGTGTGTTAAAGTCTGCTAGACAGATCTCTCCCACCAGCATGTATTACTAATGTCACATACTAGGTTAATGTCCTTACAGTGAGTAATCCATGTACCATGCCACCTACAGATATGCAAAGTTTCCAATCAAGCAGGGTCATACATTACCCCATATGCAAGGCAGAGATCACCTCAGTGTAGTCTATATGCCACAGTTACATATCAGATGAAGCCCATTGGACAGATACTGAAGACTTGAAGTTCCCTTGTGGGGGACCATTGTGTTTTGTGCAGTTGTCAGTAGTGCTTGGAAAGGTACATTGCCAAATGGCCTTCACACTCACATATTGGCATGCTGAGGGAAGAGTACATGGAGGTTATGAGTATGTCAATTTTGCATCACTGTGCCCTCAGTTATGACATATGATTCCCATCTTACCACTAGGGAGACATGGTGATCTCAGGTACATTAGGTGTAAACCAGTGTGGCCAGGCTTGTGTGCCCAGGTCTTTCACCCCTGAGTATGTACAGCACATGTTGCAACTGATGTGCTACTTATGAAGAACACAGGTGTTACTGGTGGAAATTATGCTACATATATATCTGCATGGAGTTTACACCAGTAGTATGTCAACAGGCATTTGTTCATCAATACCCTCTTGTAGGATATTGACATAACTCACAGAGCCTATGACCACTCACAATTTCCAGGCATCAGCAAACATTGTCAGCCACAGAAAGTCAGTATTCATTTGTACTGTGGTGAAATGGAAACCAAGCAGTACAGGACTCAGGACTGAGCCCTGTTGAGAATTGCTGCTTACAGATCAGCTATCACAGGTGGATTTTACTATTTTGAGTATGTTAGCCACTTAGTGACCCCTAGAATATTACCGTGAATGCCTATGTGGGCGCTTTTGTCAATAATGCCTGAGTGGGGGATAGAGTCACATGGTTTGGCTACATCCAGAGGGTTGTATGCCCTGATGTTCCCTCACCCAGATCCTTGGTGCATAATGATTTGCCTAAT
Organism: Protopterus annectens; assembly: GCF_019279795.1. NCBI lineage: Eukaryota > Metazoa > Chordata > Ceratodontiformes > Protopteridae > Protopterus > Protopterus annectens. The sequence goes on along the minus strand of NC_056737.1, from coordinate 857,528,830 downwards.
GAGCATACAGATATGGCTACTCAGGCAAATAAGTCTATAATTCCGGTGGTTGGTGGAAGCACCAGTTCTATGCAGGGGGATAACAGTTGCCATTGTCCAGTCAGCTGGGATGCAGCCAGTGATAACAGTATGATTGCAAGGAGTTCCTAATGGTGTTAGTAATCCTTAGTGGATCCCATGTAGGATGCAGCCTGGGATGTTACCATGTCCAATAGATGCTGTGTATAACCCATAGAGATGACAGTTTTGACCTGCTCTGTAGATATGGAAGATATGAGGCAGGTTGTAGGTATGTCATGTGGCACATGTAGGGGGATAGGGGAGTAAAGTTGATGCAGAACCTGTGGGACAACAGGTTAGCTATGAGTACAGAGCCAGTGTATGTGGTATCGTTTTGTACATGTTCACCAACAATCTGGGCCTGTCCTCTGAGGTTACACATGTAACTACACTGTGTATTGTGGTTCTGCTTTGTGGGGGAGGCTGATTTTGTCACATACTCTTTCTATACAATGTCATACAAACACTATGTGCTTGTTTAGCTGAGGAGGTTGTGCCTCCATTTTAGGAAGTACAGTCACCCCAACTGTCACACAGCAATGTCCATCTCTTATTTTACAGCCTCATAATAGCAGTTGTCCACCACTCAGATATGCTGTGCCATGAGGAGCTCATGTTCCTCCTATCAGGTACAGCTGAGTCTATGCAGTTTTATTGCTGTTTACATAATTCATAGGTATAGAGCTCTGCATACTTGTCCATCCCACGCTATGTAAACCATCTCACAGGTGGTAATACATTGCTTTGCTGAAGTATATTTCTGTATTGTCTGCAAGGGGGGGGGGTTCAGTCTGATAGTTTTAATGAGACTGATCTGTGTTCAGATCACACCAGGGAGGACCTTACAATAGTGGGCTGCAGTGGTCACCTATATTGGGATATAAATGAAGCACTACACCACCTCCCCTTGTGGGGATGTCACACCACTGGTCCAGGGCACTGTAGTTAAAGACATGCAGTAACCTTTGGGCAAGTGAACTTCAGCACGACAAACCAACACAGTTGGTGGTTACTGAATGTCACTCCCAAACTATGGTGTACTGATATATCTTGACAGACACATGTGCATACAAATAAGCACAACAGGTGTCTGGATTCATGACGCTGCTCCTGTAGCTGGCAATGGCTTAATTAAGTGCCCTTCCTGCATGAATAGCACCTGCAGTGTCTCCGGGAAAGCATAGTGTTTCACTAAATCTGGATGTGTATCTATTCTTAATGAATATGTGTACACCACCTGCATTACCTTGCACACTGTCAGTTTGAGGTCTGAACATGTGGAAGGACGTGTAGTCTGGTATGGCTGTGCTGCTGTCCACAGACATGAATCAGGTGTCTTTGACTGCACAAACGTCTGCATTTTCCAGGGTGGGGACACCTTCCACAGAGTGGTGTTTATTATTGCCATACCCAGCGTGTAGCAGCATAACCGTGATGTTGTATGAAGACTGTGTTCTCATTGGAAAGTTTTCCCTCTAGATAATGACTATAAGATGCACTGTGGAGCTGTCAGCAGCCTTGGCCAGTACTCAGAATCTCAGAGTGAGAGAAGAAGATCATCTCTGGCAAAGCATTGAATCCTGTTGATCAAGTCATCCCAGGCAGACATGTAGTGGATAACCTTACAATAACACCATACACTAAGCAATTATTGAAGTCCCTCATGTTCTGTGTGAACTGAGCCATTATTCTAGGTGAGGGTCAAATGCAGCTAAAAGCTATGGGCATACTTGAGAAAGACACAGAGTGTGTAAGCTCAGTCATGTGTCTGCATACAGTCTGGTGATGTATGTACCTAGTTGTACACACCTGCAGAAAATATGATGTCATCATTATGTCAGTTGACATTCTTTGAGTTGCAGCAATGTGTGGTGTGGTGTATCATGTCAACCCACACACAGCTAACTGTAACATTGTCCATATGTAGCCTGGTGACATGGACATCAATGTGTCTCAAGATGTACTCATCTATGAATAATATGTCTGCATTTGTGATGTGACTCAGGTGTGTGACTGGTGAGACCAGTGGTGTATGCACTATAATGTATACTGTACTCTCCAGAGGTAGGATTTCTGAGGTGTCTGCTGGAATGTGTCTGGTAAGGAGCTGCACACAGCAGGTGTGTGTGTTATGGGTGTGGGTGGTGCATGAGGTGAGCTGCACATGTTGGCAAAATGCTCATTGCCATATGTACTGACTGCTGTGTGAGACACCATGCAATCAAGGTTTGAAGTACAGTCACATCTGTCACATTTTGTGTTTGTGTGGTATAGAAGTAGAGGGGGGGGTATACTTTCCACATGTCATCATCAGTCATTGATAGTGCCATTAGCAATACAGTCATGCTTGTGTGTACATCACATGTCATCATTAAGCAGTGTCATGACAGATGGTGAAATGTAACATGTCACCTATATGTCAGTACCCTAAGGTAATACAGCACCTGACAGTGTGCCATACAATGCTTTTGCCAGCCATGTGGACCTTGGATTGACCATAATCCTGTCATTAGGCATAGTCACAATACCATACCTACAAATATGACACTCTGCAATTCCTACTTAGTTAAGGTCATGTTGCCACACCCTTGGGGTTGACAGCCTGAAACACAGTGTTTGTAGGCACTCCTTGCAGTGAAGATGTGGATGCCAGTGCATGCACAGAGGACTTGTTCAACTTTGCTGATATTATGTTGCCTTTGCAAGTGTTCAATGCCTATCAAGCAAACGCACAGCAAACTGGTTGTTGCATGACATGAAAGGTATGGCATGTAATTCCCAGAATGTTATTGTCATACTATATTTGGCACTCATCACACCTATCATTGAGTGCAATGGCACCTTTGCTATGTCACTACACATATGACATACCTAGTACATGTGGCAGGTGGACACACTTTGGGCAAAGGTGACGAGTCCTCTGAAGTAGGCCTCACAGCCATGTCATGCAGATATCCACCATTACTCTGTGGAAGGGTAGGATGCATGAAGTGCTGTGAAAGTGTCACCTAAGATGGATCACCACCACTATGTTGCTTGTTTTCAGCAAGCCTGGACATCTATGTCACTGGACATTGCACATTATATTGTGATGCTGCAGCTTTGCTCCTAATAATCTGAGAAGATAGCATTGGGTATACCTACGCTACAGTAATGCCAGTCAACAGTTGACTTCCCTCAGATATCATTAATAGAGTACCCCTTGTAGCAATTCCCTTCTCTGCAGTCATGGCCACTGTCAGTGACCTCTGATTGACATATATTAGTATGTGATTGCATATCAGGAGCTGTCACTGAATCCCACACAGAATCAACAGTTCTCCAGTATGGCCTGAGACACACATTCAGTTGTTGTTAGAGCCACTGACAAATAGTAAATGCCAAGGACTGCACAATACTATCCATCTGGAAGTCATCCACCCCTGGAAAATATAGTAATGTCCAAATGCCACACACAGATGAACCAATATCCATGGACTTATGGACACAGAGAGTAATGTAGCCTTTGACTTTCACTGGTCGGTAAGATGTGGGAATCCATTCAGTTTTGTACAATCTATACAGAAAGGTATGGCATGTAATTCCCACTGGGGCTAATACCTCTCTGCTGGTTAGTGTCCAATGAATGTATCGTTTCACCACCATCAAGTCTACCAGGTCTGTCAATAAAATCTTTATAAGCCTTGAAATGAATATAGGCTCTGTTGTTAGCATAATCATTGGTGTCCCTATTTAACTTGTTTGTCTTGTTCTCAAGAATTATTGTATATAAACATCAATACTTTGTTTTTTTGTTTTTTTAACCATTTGTTAGCTGAACCATATAATTCATAATGTATATATACACACACACACACATATATATATATATATATATATATATATATATATATATATCTAGGTAAAAAACTTTTTTATGGTTTTTAACAGGATTTTAACATAATCGACTAGCAACAATACTTGTTGCAATTAAGGCTATTTTATAATTAAGTTATTTAAAACTAAGGTTGCTTAAGTCCATTTTCAGAACAGTAAGGTATTGCATTACAAATAATTGAAGGGACAGAGAAATTTTTATATATATAAACATATATATATATATATATATATATATATATATATATATATATATATATGGTTAGTTGATTATCTACTTATTTCATTAACTTCTGTTTTTTGTTTATTATTGTGTGTTTTTTCTATAAATTGTTTTGTATTTATAAACTTAATAATCAACTTTTTATTTTTTACATTAATATTAATTAGTTTAGTCTGTTTGATTGGTTTTAGCCTAGGGGTGTGTATATGAGTTATTGTATAAGAGTTTGAACTGTTCTTTACATTTCTTACTCTGAGGATGCCCAATGAGTTGGATGGGTGAAAGCACTTAGATTTTTTGTTTGCTGTTCCATTGCTTTACCAATAAAAGCACTTGTGTGTTGTCAAACCTGTTTTGTTTTTTGTACATAGCTTCATGTCCCTGCATCTATGTCAAGGATGAGAAGGATGTGGTACAGGTATCATCAGTTGCACAGGGTGTTGTCTGGGGGTGCAGGAGGCCTAGGCTAACCCAGTAGGTTGAAAGCATGTGTGTGAGTAAGGAAGGGAATTGGGCAAGATGGACCTTGGAAATGTGCCGTGTGTGACTGTAGGTGACCTGATTTTGATAGTGGTGTTTGAGTGCATGCATGAACACAGTCAGGCTCAGTGCTAGCCCTACATGTGTGTATGTTGTACAGCTGTGAACTGTGCATGGCAGAGCTAACAGTTCACCATCTCCAGCCCCGAACACAGGAGCTGGCTCCTCCAGGAGTTGCACTGACACATCCGTGGCCGAGGTCAAAAGCAGTGCTAGCACCTGATGGTGACTGCTGTCTGCTGGGACCATGTCCTCAATGGGAACACCCAGGACCATGAACCCATTGCCTGCCACTTCTTGGCATGGACAGCACACTTCCCTCTGGAACACAGGATGTACTGCCATTACAGGAGTGTGATTGTGGACTCTCAGCAGGTGGAGTTGCTGGCCTATGTCCATGGGTCCGGTGCTCATCTCCAACCAGACATTCCATCACAGACAATGTGTGTTCCAAGACAGATATTCTGTGATCTGCCTAAGACCACCTTCTTTCCACTGCATCAGTGAACTGATCCAGGGTATCACCAATGTGGTGGAGGCAGTCACAGATGTCAGAATGTGCTGCATCCATAACCCTGAGCATTCATCTAGATCTCCTTTCAGAATGTGCCTGTGCCTCCATGATGGCCCAAAACATATGCTGAGTGACCTGTGATGAGACACTTATGACAGGTGGTGGAAGGACAGCAGGCCCCCTACGAGCACCCCTCTCAATCCACCTGTATGGAACCTAACCTGCTCCTGGCTATGCCCAGTGTCTACACTCACTGGAGCCATAGTTGCCACACTTTTCTGTTCAATGTCCCTACCCTCTGACTATCCAGTATCTGTGGCCTCCAGGGATTGGGTATGTGTAGGCATACTGGCTGTGTGTGGTGATAATGAAGGCAGAAGAGGGATATAAACCTCTGGGACAGATACTGCTCCTGAAACCCCCATCTGTGCCTCCCTTTGGCCACCATCATCATCATTGTTTGAAGAGACACTGACATCAGGTTGTGTAGGGGACAGAGACCAACCCCCCTGGTTACCTGTGTTAAGAAATGGAAAAGCAGTACATTAATACCTGCATGATTATGCTCTGCAGTACTATGTTGCAATATATGTAAAGTTGTATACACTTTTGTCACTATTACAGACCTGTTCAACCCCCAACCTCATATAGTAGGACATGAGGACATTACTTTTCCCACAAACATCTGTAGTTACTTGTAAATAAAAGCTCTTTACATTGCAGTCTCATCAGCAACAATGCGGTACACTATTGACATTTGTGAAGACTCTGCACAGTTAACACACATGGCAATCTGGAATGTCCTGAAAATACTGTCACATCTATCAGTGTTGTCACAACTATAAGGCATAGGTATGACTCTCAGTGTGTACAGTGAGAAAATATCTGTGCAGTTGGCAATCATGCCAACAGTACAGCAATCTAGCCATCAGGTCAGGGATGATATTTAGGAAATACGTTGCAGTAAATATACACCTGTAACAAAACAGTGTTGTGCTTACCAGGAGCAGGACCACAGTCTTATCCAATTCCTGAGGGACGTGTGGAAAGTTGAGGGAGAGGTTATGTAAACACCACCACATGTTGCACTATAAGACGGTAATACATCCATATATCTTACATTTACACTAGTTTCTTCATTAACTGATATGTTGGCACAATCTGAACATGAGATTCAAACTGCAGTTAAACTCCCCCCCCCCCCAAACACCTGACACTCATGTAAATGCATCTACACCTTGACACACTGAATGCTGCAGTATTCCAATGCTGATCAAATGAAGTCTACCTAGCTGTTTCTCTACCATTGCAACTGTGGCACCCACATCCACAATATATGGTGTGATGGATGCCTGGGAGCTGTCATGTGTTCCTAGGTTCGCCAGGAATTCCTCTGTGGCTGAGAGTGATTGTTCTGCTGCAGGCCCTCCACCGGTGACACCATCATCCCTGGCCACATCTGCTGCTCTTCTGCATGCAGCATTAATCATATCCATGGCACAGTGTTGAACCTGCTCATATTTCCTGTTCTGGTGACCTATGGCATTCAAATCACAAACAAGATCAGCCTACAATGATGCCCGCTGTTCCCTGTAGTGCCTCCACCTGGACAGTAGGAGTTCATGGTGTTGATGGAGGCCTTCCAGGATGATATCATTATCAGCATTTGTAAAAGGGGCACGTCATCTGGAATACATGTTTCCTGAAAGACAGCAAAATGGGAACACATGTCAGGATCATGTATGTGGAAGTACACTATGTAGAGATACAGCAAGAACAGAATGGCTGGCATTATCCACTGCTTGATCACACCTATCATATTCCACAGTGTGCAAACAAAATAACCGTGTGGATACAACTCAGATACTAGCAATAGTCAGCTATTCCCATTTGTGCCATGAGAGATACTGCTGTATGATCACACATGCAACACAGAAATCCATTGTATGTGTGTAGGGGCAACCCCCCTGATAATATGTCAAAACAACAGTGTCAAACAACTAGTAGTATGGTATTATAACCACTGTACAGGGGCATTCCCATGAGACCAGTGTGCCACATTAACAAAAAACATTCCACCCTTGATGTACTGTACGTCCTCTGTAGGTGTAAAAAATCTGGAGATCAAGGACATGTCATCATTACAGTTCTAAGAAAGACTTAATGCTGTAACCCTCATTCCCCTTATGTATATTCACACATATGCATAATTTTGTAAACAAAAAGGTTACATACCTGATAGGGTACAATGCTTCCTAGTTGATATGTGTAGATATATAAAGTGTTTGGCAACGTGATTACTGTCTGAAGAAAGTCACAAACAGACTGATTCCCCTAGCCAGCTGCTTGCATTTTTAACATGGTTCTCATTACCAGGTGATTGGCTCTTAACCAGTCTATGGCTCTGACCATGGATAGCCAACTGGCTCAGACAGGACCCAAGAAGTTAGAGTTGGGGAGTCCACCTCTACAAAGAGGCAGTCACAAGTGGAGTCTCAGGGATCAGTCCTTGGACCTCTCTTTGACATTTACTTCTCAGAGGTCAAGGCCATGTCAGTGGTCTCTGGCTGATTAAATTTGCAGATAATTGCAAATTAGGAGCTGAATCTCACACTAATGTTCTCCAGAAGGGGCTGACACAGACATACAACTGGTGTCAGAGCCATGGATTAAAACTAAATGCCAAGAAATACATAATAGTATCCTTTGGGAAGTCATCCATCCCTCTTATCATATTGGAAACACATCCCTTAGATTTAACCCAGTAGTCAGGGACTTAGGGGCACACATAGATAGTAATCTAGCCTTTGATCATCATGTGTCTACAGTGGTAAGGAAATAATTCTATGTTGCATAACTTATAAACAAAGGTATGGCATCTAAGTCCAAGGAAGTCATTGTTCCACTATGTTCAGCATTCATCAGACCTATCACTGAGTACAATGCCCCCTTTGGTATGTTATCTAACCAGGCATATCCAACAACTGGAACATCCACAGAGGTTCCTCACTAAAAAAATACAGGGCATAAGTAATATGTCCTATGCAGACCACCTCAAGGCCCTATCCCTGTATTCTGTCTCCTACAGGCTTTTGAGGGGAGATCTATGCCTGGCATACAGGGCATTGTCAGACTCCACTCTGATGGACCTCCTGCATATCCACAAAACAAACAGCACCAGAATTACCCATTCTAAAGACTTAAATGTTGCCTGTGATATAAATAAGACCTGCTGGAGAGATAGGTATGTATCCCAGAGACTACCCCATCTATGGAACAGGCTCCCCATCCATGTGAAGCAGAGTTCCTCCCTAACCTATTCAAGTGTAACTTGGACAGCTGGGTGGGAAACCGGAAATTCATCCCTGGTTTGGCACCTATGTCTCTAATGCAAACAGGTAACCTGTAAATGGTTCATCTCCCAGGCCCATGCTTACACTTATCAAGGGTATCAGAATTTTTCAGAGATTTGGATATGCTTAAAGGCCTGTGGTCATTAGCCTAAAAACCTATGAACTTATGAATAGATGAATCATGTGTACTTTAATAGTCACTAGGCCTCATGCATGGTATATTCACTACATCAGTCAAGAGAGATGTTAAACAGATGTTACATGATATTTGGACTGCTGTGTATCCCAGCATGCAGTGTTGTTCCCCAACACAGCAGTGTCCATAACTGCTCTAACAGTAACTCATCAATGGTATATCAGCAGACCAGGTAATCTCAGGGCAAAAGAAATTGATCATACATTGTATGTCTCACTAACGCAGGAAATGACTTTGCTGTTGATTGTTATCATGACTACTCTGCTGACAGCTTCTGTGGCTCAGTAGACTAGGGAAGTTAATACTGGTGATGGTGTTGATGATTCTAACCTGAAAGTATCCACATCTTTTGAATGTGAGGTAGTATTATGCTGTTTTTTTTTGACAGACTGTCAGTCTGTGTGAAGTGTAACATTACTAACCTCTGTCACATATTAATTACATCAGACAGCTGTAGAATGCCATGGACAATTTCAATGAAGTGCAGTACTGCAGACACAGGGACAGATGTCATTGTCTGTAACACACACAATCCTAGACTGGAGTACAGGTGGGTGTGGCCTGGAGTCAGTTTATAACTATGCACAAGTGTTGAACCTGCCTCATTTCCTGTTCTGGTGACCTATGGCATTTCAAATCACAAACAAGATCAGCCTCTACAATGATGCCTCAAGCACCCCTGTAGTGCTCCCACCTGGACAGTAGGGAGTCTGTAAAGTGTTGATGGAGGCCTCCAGGATGATATCATTATCAAAGCATTTGTGCAAAAGGCACGCTATCTGGAATATGCGTTTCCTGAAAAGACAGCAAAATGGGAAACACATGTCAGGATCATGTATATGTGGGAAGTACACTATGTAGAGATACAGCAAAGAACAGAATGGCTTTGGCATTATCCATCAGCTTGGATCACACCTTCATCATATTCCCACAGTGTGCAAAACAAAATAACCGTGGGTGGATACAACTCAGATACTAGCAATAGTCAGCTATTGGTCATTATTTGTGCCATGAGAGATATTGCTGTATGACTCACACATGCAAAGCACAGAAACTACATTGTATGTGTGTAGGGGCAACCCTGATAATATGTCAAAACAACAGTGTCAAACAACTAGTAGTATGGTATTATAACCACTGTACAGGGGCATTCCCATGAGACCAGTGTGCCACATTAACAAAAAACATTCCACCCTTTGATGTACTGTACGCCCTCTGTAGGTGTAAAAATCTGAGATCATGACAGTCATCATTACAGTTCTAAGAAAGACTTAATGCTGTAACCCTCATTCCCCTTATGTATATTCACACATATGCATAATTTTGTAAACAAAAAGGTTACATACCTGATAGGGTACAATGCTTCCTAGTTGATATGTGTAGATATATAAAGTGTTTGGCAACGTGATTACTGTCTGAAGAAAGTCACAAACAGACTGATTCCCCTAGCCAGCTGCTTGCATTTTTAACATGGTTCTCATTACCAGGTGATTGGCTCTTAACCAGTCTATGGCTCTGAACTACTAATTGCAGCAAACACAGCTGATTTGCAGTATAATCCTCCAATGACATGCAACACTGAACAAGAAATAAGGCCTTCATATAGATTAGAAGCCATTTATGATATGTTGTGCTGGACATTTCTGGGGTCAAAATATTATGTCATCACAAAGGGTATGTCTGTAGCAGCTACTTTTACATACAGATATATGCGCTACAGGCTGCAGCTGATGTTGCAGGCAATAGGTATAGGCAGAGAGTGTGAACACTTTGTAGGACAAGAAGCTGTGGAAGCTAAGTCAGCCTTGTTGTAGAGGCAGGGCCAGAGTGAGGGTACTCATTCCACTGCAAATTAAGGCTTGTGTTTAAGGAAAGTATATTAGGCAACAGTATCACTACCAGAGTAATAGACAACGTGTTTGTTGTGTCCTTGAGCAACATAGGTTCATAGGTAGGTACTAAACTGTCAGCCCAAGAGTCTACATAAGCCTAGCCAACAATTATTTTCCTGTGCCACTGTTGAGCAGAGACGCAGAAGTGATCCCCTGGGTGTATTTCCGATTTCCCATCCACTCATCAAGATTTTTCTTGAAGAGTGCTAATGAAGAACTTTGCTTGACATAGATGAGTAGCCTGTTCCAGAGTATGGGAAGTCTCTGGGACAGGAATCTATCCCTCCAGCATGTCCTGTTTATTGTGGTGACAAGGTTTACGCCCCCTTTTAGAGCATGTAGCCTGGAGGATTGGGATTTCTTTAGGTGTAGGGCGCATGTCCAACAGCTCTGGGTTCGACATAGCTTTATATGTTAGGCAGAGATCACCTCGGAGTAGGCGATATGCTATGGAGTAAAGCTGGAGTTTTTTGAGGCGGTCAGTGTAGGACATTTGTTTGAGGCCAGTAATCCTCTTTGTGAGGTACTTCTGTGGCCTTTCCAGCTGCTGCAGATGTTTTGTGAGGTACATTCCAAAAGGGGCGTTGTACTCTATAATGGGTTTAACGAGTGTCGAGTAGAGGGGAACAATGACCTCTTTTTTCCTGGATTTGAACCCTTTTATGATGAGGTGTGCCACGTAGAAGGAATTCCTGACTACTGTGGCGATGTGACTATCAAAGGAGAGACTACTGTCCACCTGGGTCCCAAGGTCTCTTATCACACATTCGGTGTTAAGTAGATTGCTGCCTATGTGGTAGTTTATGGGTACAGAGTTTTTACCAAAGGGGATGACACTGCACTTTTGGCATTGAGCTTGAGGCCATGGCTCTGACACCAGGCATCTGTCTCAGCAAGGCCCTTCTGTAGGATGTCCACATCATTTGGGGACTTGATTGGCTCCTAGTTTGCAGTCATCTGCGAACTTCATGAGCCAGAGGCCTTCTGTGTTAGCCTGTAGTTCAGAGAAGTAGATACCAAACAGGAGAGGTCCCGGGATGGAACCCTGTGGTACTCCACTTGTCACTGCTTTGAGGTAAGACTTGAGTTCGCAACTTTACAGTGTGGGTTCTGTCAGTGAGCCAGTTGGCAACCCATCTTGTGATGTAGGGATTTATACCTAGTTTAGTGAGTTTAGATATAATTCCAGAATGGGGATGGTGTTGGAAAGCCCTTGGCGAGGTCAAGATAGGCTGTGCGGAACCACCTTACTCCTCATCTACAGCTTTGGTGACTGCCTCAAAGAAGTCAATCAGGTTCAGGATGCATGATCTGCTCTTCACAAACCCAAACTGGGTGGGATCCAGAGTTTGGAGGTTACCAATGTCTTTGCTTATGAGTTCCATGATGATACGCTCCATGGCCTTGTAGACCAGGCTCATCAGGCTATTAGGTCGAGTCAGTTCCCCGAGCCCAGTGGTGGCTTCCCTTTATGCAGTATTTTGGTTGTAGCAGGTGATGTGGGCTTCCAAATGCCTGACCACAGCTAGATGTCATCAAGCATGAGATGCCCTAAAGAGATAGTAGTAACATGCTTGAAGTGTAGCGCATGTGTCACGTACTGTGATTTGTAGTGTGTGCTATTAAATAGGTATGTTTTCTAATCTACGTGCAGCCATCTTGCAGTGTATGCATGCTGTTCTGTGTCCTGTAAACAATAGTGGTGCTATCCTCAATGTAGCCAAGTTTGTGTGCGTGGCTGGTGCAACCTTTTACATCAGCTTATGGAATCATAGGATCTTTGCACTTTAGTAACATAATGGCCCTACAGTCCTCACAATCCTAGCCAAGTTTATACCCTTATTTACATGATCAGCACATATTGCCCCTGTCCACGAGAGACACAGGCAGAAGCCCTGTGGTGAAATGATGGTCACCCACCCAGTCATACAGATGGCATCTGACAAGGTCCACTGAGGTGGTCTGTTTGCCATTAGGCAGGATTCTGTCCCAAAGGTGTGTTAAAGTCTGCTAGACAGATCTCTCCCACCAGCATGTATTACTAATGTCACATACTAGGTTAATGTCCTTACAGTGAGTAATCCATGTACCATGCCACCTACAGATATGCAAAGTTTCCAATCAAGCAGGGTCATACATTACCCCATATGCAAGGCAGAGATCACCTCAGTGTAGTCTATATGCCACAGTTACATATCAGATGAAGCCCATTGGACAGATACTGAAGACTTGAAGTTCCCTTGTGGGGGACCATTGTGTATTTGTAATTGTTGAGTTGTCAGTAGTGCTTGGAAAGGTACATTGCCAAATGGCCTTCACACTCACATGTTGGCATGCTGATTGAAAGTGACAAAAGCGATTAAACAGTTGTAAGAATATATGTCAATTCTGAGCCTGATTCAACGGATGCAGCCTGGGATGTTGTCCGGTCCCATGGATGCTATGTTTTTGGCTTTAGAGAGTGCAGTTTTTATCTGCGTAGTTGTGATTACAGGGACTCTGCATTCTTCCTGTATAGATATGGGCCCTTTGGGGGGGGGGAGTAACGTTAGCAATGAACCTATCTGCCAGGATGTTGGCAATATCAGTTGGTTCTGTAATTTTCGTGCCTATGTGCTGTAACTCAGAGCAGATCTGGGTGTTGCCATCGAGATTCTTGACATAGGTATAGAATGCTTTGTGGTTGTCCTTAGAATTAGTGGCGATTTTGTTTTTGTAGCTAGCTTTGGAGGATCTTATAAGGGATCTCAGCTTCTTACTGAGGCTGACCAGGGAGCTCTCCACTCATGGGATTTTACTCTCTTTTGCAACAGTTTCTTCCTTCTGTTTCACAGTTTGTTTATGGCAGGGGACCACCAGATTGGCTTCCTTTTTTTTGGAGGATAGTGTCTTGGTTCTGTTTGGTATAGCATGATCCATGCACTCGTGTAAGTGCTTATAGAGTGCATTTGTGTAGGAGTCAGCAGTTGTAACTGTATTGTCCATCTGCATGGGTGTCATGAAGTTCACCACTTCTGTCTTAAGAAGCATGAAGTTGGCTTTGGAGAATTTTTTTACCATGGTTTCCTTAATGGGGGGTGGGATGTGGATATCAAGGGTGATTAGCTTATGGTCAGATCGGCCAACGAGGAGTTGACTTCAGGTGTGGAACACCGGTCACTCATGTTGGTAATAACTTGGTCTAGGATATTGTTGCCCCTGGTGGGGGTGTGGATAAGTTGATCCAGGGCATTGGAGTTTATGAATTTCAGAAAGCAATGAGCTAAGGAGTTGGTACATGAGTAGTTTTCCCAGTTAATGGTGGGGTAATTGAAGTCGCCCATTATTAGGGTGTTTGATTGAACCCTAATATTTTCCAGTACATCAAGAAAAGAGGAGTGGGAATCCTGATGCATGGTGGGGGATCTGTAGCAAGCTACAATTTAGAGTGCAGTTTTGTCCAGAGTTAGTTGCACTTGGATAACCTTGGATGTATTGTGCTGAGCAACTAGCCTGGAGGTGTGGATATCCTTAATGAATATGGGCACACCTCCACCTTTGGTGTTTCGGTCCAGGTTACATGGCTGAAAAGTGTGGTATGAGTTATAGCCTGGTAGTGCAGGGGTGCTCTCTGGAACCTTGAACCAGGCCTCAGTCACTGCACAGATATTGATGTTCTCCATTTTAAGGAGTGCCTTGAGTGAGTGCATTTTGAGATTTAGACTTCTAGCATTGAGTAGCATTACCCTCAGTTTTTGCTTGCCTGTTCCTGTTACGGTGGTGAATTTGTTATTTGAACCTTGCCTAAAAAAGGCACTATAGGGGCAGCAAGAGTCTTAGCCAGTATCCAGAATCCCAGGGGCGACAGGTGCAGGCCATCTGTGGCAAGGCATTGTAGTCTGTCGACCATGTCATCCCAAGCAGACAGATACTGGATCCCCTTAGAATTACACCAGAAGCTTAGCTAATTGCTGAAGTCAATCATTTTGTCCTTGTACTGCGGTATCTTTCTGGGTGATGGCAGAATGCTACTCAGGGTTAGGGTCATACCTGCCTGGGCTACAAGATCAGAGAGATCTTTCAAGTCCCTTTTCATGTAGTCCAGGGAGTTACGTCTCAGGTCATTCACACCAACATGGAAAATGACAGAGTCATGTTTGCACTTGTTGTGGAGTGACCTGAGTGCGTGGGTTATGTGGTGGATCCTGCCACCTGACAGGCAGCTGACAGTGACCTTCTCCTTGTTTAGCCTGGTGAGTGGGACATCAGTGTGCCTGACTGTAGATTCACCTATGACTAGTGTGTTGGGTGCATTGTTTTGCCTTATTGGCTGTGGTTGAGTGCCACACTGAGTCTGTGGGATATGTGTCATTTGGGTTGTGTTGGAGGATGGAGGTTGCTTGCGTTTCTGCTTTGGAGGTCTCTGTTGCTTAGACAGATTATTATTGAGAGCCTTTGTGAATGTTTTTGTGTTACTATGTGTGGATTTTGAAGGTTTAGATTTAGTGAGACTACATAATGAGTGTGGTGTGGTGCAAATGTTTACCTTCTCTTCATGACTGTCAATTTCAGTCCTGGTTGGAGAGGGCTTTACCTCCAGTTTGGTTAGATAAGTGCATCTCTCACAGGTTGTAGTGTTGGGTGGTAGTAGGAGAGGGTTGTCTGTGTACATGAGGCAATTTCTACATTGCCTCAAGATGCCCAGATTCATCAGATAGGCAGGAGAGAACACTGGGAGCTGACCCTTGGACATGCCTGAATAAAAAACTATTTTCCTCTAGATAAGTGAGGAAAGTGAGTACAAGAGCTGTTTTTCTCTAAGCAAGTGAGAAAAGTAAGTACAAAAACTGTTTTCCTCTAGGTAATGAGGAAGATCGAGTGCTATAGTAATTAGTAGCTTATTTAGTGCTTACAAGTTCTGAACAAGTGCTGAGCATGAACAAGCAAATTTAAGTACTAAAACTAAGAATCTGTATCTGCACTAGACGAGATACCGGACAGAAACAAGAGCAAATGTAGGCTTTCAAATCAGAAAGTTGAGAGAGAAGGAAGAGATTGCCCAAATGGCCAACAACTACAATATCTGGGCCAGAACCACTCCTTATGTGGTAGACAGGTTACCTAGTGCTTACCACTCCCACTGATAAGCTAGAAGGCTTCCCTCCAACACAGGAAAGCTTGGGGGGCTCAGAAGCTTACATACAGTCCTGGATACAGCAAATCTGCATCTGGAACACTAGTTACAGAAAAGGTAGGAAACAGGCTTACAGTTTTTTTTTTAGAGAAAAGTAGCAAAAACAGTAGTAAAAACAATTCACATGCAGTGCAAGCTAGCACACTTGAGTATGTAGCAATATTAGACCAAACACAGTTTAAAAATGCAATTAAATTAAAAAAGGACTAAAAGCAAGTGCAGAAAGAGTTTATTAGGTAGAATGTGGTAAAGAGATGGGACTGGGGGAGTGTCCCAGATCAAATCTACAGTGGGGCGGGCAACTGCAAAAGCCACCAAATTTAAACTACAAACCAAAAATATGGAGGGTGGGTGGGACAAACAGTTTCAACAGAGATCTAAGCAACAACTAACAGTACAAACTCTAAAACCAAAAAAATATACTCAGCTCTGTATATTTGCAGATTGGTCTCTCAGGACAGGGAGACAACAGTTTCAACAGAGATCTAAGCAACAATTAACAAACTCTATAACCAAAAACAATATACACAGCTCTGTATATTTGCAGATAGTCTGGAAGGCAGTCTCTCAGAACACAGGTTCCAGCAATTAAATGCAGGCTGTAACTAACAGGTCAAATTTTATGCAAGTGATCCTTGAGTTAGATGACACACAAGCTGTAAAAAACAGTTATACCAACTGAGGACACTGCAGTAAATAGGGGGATGGGGTGGGGGAAACAATTTCAACAGAGATCTAAGCAACAACTAACAGTACAAACTCTAAAACCAAAAATATATACTCAGCTCTGTATATTTGCAGATCAGTCTCTCAGAACAGGGAGACAACAGTTTCAACAGAGATTTAAGCAACAATTAACAAACTCTATAACCAAAAACAATATACACAGCTCTGTATATTTGCAGATAGTCTGGAAAGCAGTCTCTCAGAACACAGGTTCCAGCAATTAAATGCAGGCTGTAACTAACAGGTCAATTTTTATGCAAGTGATCCTTGAGTTAGATGACACACAAGCTGTAAAAAACAGTTATACCAACTGAAGACATGGCAGTAAATAGGGGGGTGGGGTGGGGAAAACAGTTTCAACAGAGATCTAAGCAACAACTAACAGTACAAACTCTAAAACCAAAAATATGTACTCAGCTCTGTATATTTGCAGATCAGTCTCTCAAAACAGGGAGACAACAGTTTCAACAGAGATTTAAGCAACAATTAACAACTCTATAACCAAAAAAATATATACTCACCTCTGTATATTTGCAGATAGTCTGGAAGGCAGTCTCTCAGAACACAGGTTCCAGCAATTAAATGCAGGCTGTTACTAACAGGTCAAAATTTATATAGGGAGTAAATATACCATTATGTCAATTATTTAGGCAACTGTCAGGCCATGTGTTACATTATGGTAGTCATGTGGAACATGTGTTCTTGCAGTCCTTATTACTAGCAGGATCTCCATATGTGTATGTTAGTTGTGTAGACGTTCTAATCTGTAATATCATTATGAAATGATTGTGTGGTATGCTGTATTATTAGTGGGTCTCATTTGCATTACCTAAATTAAAATCCTCTGTGAATGCATATGCACTTATAGTGTTGTTATAAGGATATGTGAAGTGTGTTCCTATCTGCAGAGCTGTGAATTCCGTCAGTGAAAAGCAGACATTTCATTTGAAATGCATTGTAGGATAAAGAGTGCATGACTCACTCATTCATTGATAGCTTCACAATAGTAATTTAAATGCTACGCACCACTGAATTTGAACCCATGACTATGTGTGGCAAAAGTTACTGTTTGCAAAGCATTTAACAGATGGTGCTACTGTGTTGCTGTTACAGCATGTGTATTTGTGATGTATAAGTCCACACATACAGTCTGTGACATACCTTCATTATATCCATTATTATGTGCCTGGCTTTATAGGGATGTATTTCTCCACCAGAGTCCCATCTGAACATGTATTTTGCCATTAATGTAGCAGGTGTATTTGTAGATGTTGCTGTTAAAAGTGCCAATTTACCTGTTATTAGAGACCTCACTTACATCCATTAGTATTTGTCTGGCTTTCTAGTAGTGTACTCCAGTAACATACTGGAAATTACACTCCCAATTTTTCCATTACTTTTTCAGCAAGTTTGTGGGATGCAGCATGATGCGGAGCTCTGCTTACACACACTTAATTACGATAACTTGCAATTACTATGTTTTGCTTAAACCACCTGTTTTAATTAACAGCTGTGTGGCATGGCAGGTTAATGCAGAGGTCTGCAGGTATGATGGTCTCAGATTCAAAATAGGGGACAGGTGTTTATTTTGTACATGTTTATTATCATTTAAAACACATATATTAATATAGCTCCATTTAGCTGAGCTGAGGGATGCTGTGTTGTGCAATGTCATGCAAAAAATCTTTAAAGAAAAGAAAAAGAGGAGGGAGGACAGTGGTGAAATGGGGTGCAAGCAGGGGGAAAAACATAGTGAAAGGCAGGTACGTATGTGAAGAAAGCATGTAGGGAAAAACCATAGCTATCCATTTGTTGTACAGCAACAACTGTGCAATTTGGCAAAATTTGTCAATGAATTTGGACTGTCAGCCCTAGAGAGAGAGGGGCGAGGACAACATAACTGCATTGTCAAGCCAATTGGACCACATTACATGCGTCCAGTGGACACATGTGAGAAATGGAGAGCTATGCATGAGACGATATTTTTTTTGGGACAAGTGCCCTTTTTTTTTTTTTTTTTTTTTTTTTAAGGTGAGAGTGTAATGTCGGGGAAGGGACAGAGGTACATGTGGAGGAGGTAAGTTGAGAAGGTGAGGAAGCTTTTGCAAACAGACAAGACAGACAAGACAGCAGACAGGGGTGGCGTGTGACACAAGAGGGGGAGTGAACACCTTGGATGGGGAGGGTGTTGTGGAATCCCAGTATCAAGTACCTACACAAGGTAGCAGCGTGACTCAGGTCCACATCCATGGGAATGCTGGCACTGCTCCATCTGGTGCAGGCAATGTCGAAAACCACAGTACACAATCCTGTGCACCAAACCTGGCAGTTTATCATGGGTGACAACACCCCTCCACCACTGCTCCCAGAGGGGGACAAGCCCCGTCCTGAAGGGCAGTACTACCTAATGCCACAGGTTGTGCAGTGGCAGCAGAGAGGGCACCACCAGGCTGGATCCCAGACGTGCTGGGCCCAGGTGCTATGGTGGGAGGAGCCAAGGTAGGTGGATCACCTGGAACCAATCTACCTTGTCATGCTGTAGTAAATCAGATATAAAGATAAGTTAAGGTTAGTAATGACCAAACCAATGTTAGTATTAACATAATGGAACATATCTTGATTAATCCAAATACATACTAAGGTATATTATGTGGAACACAACATTAAATAACATAACAGTAAGTATGTTAACAGCAAACCAGAATGAAATAACCCATAACGCCAACAAAACAGTTAGTTTAGCAGAATCCATTAATATTAAATCATAATAATAAATAACATTAACAAACTAAAGAAGATAAGGGGTGGGGAGAGAGAAAAAAAATACCATTAGTGAAGTTGCAGATGATATTAATACAAAGACTGCTAATACATACTTCTACAGGTGTGCACTGTCAGTTGTGAGTACAGTGACTCAAATTCTTCTGTAGATGATGTAGCACGTACATCCCTCTCAAGCTGTTAGCATGGGACAGTATGGGCTAAGTACTAATAAAAGCAGGTACACAACTACATGGAACTATTTCACATAATGTGCATGTACATAACTACCAAGGTGTTCTGTAAATGGATTCGCACATACAATGCATTCTTGGTAATCATTTATCTGCTAATCATGGACCAGACAGATTGGGCAGTTGCCATTACATTGCAAAAAGTCATGACACTTGAGAGGTATGTCAGTGTACATTAAGTAGACTAGACAGCCATCATGTCTTAGTTGGCAGGCATGAGAGTAGAACCCAAAAGCTGTGCCTGCAGGGGACATGTGCACATTATGTAACAATTGACTGCAGTGATGTTAGAACAAACATGCAATGAATACAGCCCTACTGCACTTATTTCAACATAATCTTATGAAACCACAATTCTGCTTTGCACTTTATTGTTGTTGCTCCTTAGAATCTGTGAAGTACACACATGATATCTGCCCAGACCGTGGGCTGCCTTACTCATATACCTTGTTCCTGGAGTGGGAGGAATAGAGAGCATTATGTGAGTGAAAGTGGGCTGCAGACAGCCTTGAACCATACTGTGGGTTGTGAAATACATTTATCAGGAAATTACTTTTGCATTCTTTAATTATTTCAGTTTTACAGTTGACTGCAGCAACATTAGAACAGACATGCAGTGAATACAGTTCCACTGCACTTATTACAACACATTAGTTATCAAACCACAATCCTACTTTACACCTCTTTGCTTATTACTATAGGTATTGTTTATTGATTATTGCACTACAGTTATCAGAAAATATCTGTACTTACCACACTCATGGTGCATCCTGGCTAGATGTCCGACATGAGACTCGACATCTGTAGTCCATTCAGCTGCAGCTTTTGGACGAGAGGCACACCATTATTCATACCAGTTTTGCAAAGATTCAGCTTGTATTTTATTAAAGTACTGACAAATAGACTTACATATCTGTGGGGCATGCCCATCTCTCGCCTCTTGGACCCAGGTGTCCAAATTTCCCCTCTTCCTTTGCTTCAGTTTGCTTCAGGTCATCATAGTGGTGACGACACTGTTCACCTGTGCGTGGGATACCAATAGCACTGGTAAGGTCCTTGGCCAACCGATCCCAGGCTTCAGCATTACATTTTGAGCCCTGGTAATCACCCTAGAACAGTGGGGGTTTATTGTTTTGAACCAGGAGTCCAACAAACACTCTGGACTCCTGTACACCCCACCTCTGTGCCCAAAAACGTGCTACCTCACCAACACCACTGCCCATACCAACAGGTTAATGAGACTCCAATGAATGTTGCAGAATTCCCACCTAATGCCCTTAATATAGGCTATTTTCCCATCCTTACACATCAACAGCACCACTTTGCAAACCCACTTAGCATCATGCAAACTTGCACAACCGTGTTTTAGCAAAGCTTAGCAATGCACAAGCAGGAGTGGCTGTTAACCACGCTTAAGCAGTGCTTAGCACCGTGCAGCTTTTTCAAATGTAACAAATATGTTTTTACATTAAACCACCCTTTAGGTCACCTGACATATTTCCACAGCAATAAATGTATAGAAAAGCTATGACTGCTGGGGACTCCAACTCGGGACCTACAACACTACGCCGTGGCTCTACCTTTTCAGCTATGTGAATAGTATGGAAACTAGTATAACTTCACATATACTACTAAGCTACCTGTTAGCATTGCTAAGCACACTGCCGCATCCAATGGCCATTCATGATATAAAAACACTGTAGACAACAACACATAATTGATTTCATCTGGTTTCTATTTTTAGATGTCTGGCAAATGTCACCTGTGTATGTGTAAGCGCAGCTCAGCATTGCTGCTCTCTGCGCTGGGTAAACAAGCCTTTAAAGAAAACAAAATAAATAATTAATTACATCCAATTTCTATTTTTTAGATGTCTGGCATGTGTCAGTTGTGTACGTGTAATCACAGCTCGGCATTGCTGCTGCAACATGCCACTCAGGCATTAAAAGAAAAAAAAAGAAAAAAAATTACAATTCACACATATTTCTAGATTACCAGGGTACATTACAGGTATCTACATTATCCTGTACATAACATCTGACCAGAAATTCCCTGCAAAATCCACATCCACAGGACATTATACTGCTGCCTACATGGATTTAATATCCATGTTACTGTGATCTCCCTCGGCAGCGCACCATGATTAATAAGCATGGTGGGCTGCCAATGGGGAACAGTGCCCATGTACACTGGTACATTCCATGTAGGCTCTACATGGAGCCTACATGGATTTTATTGAATCCTGGGACTTATCTTTTGCCTTAAAATTAAATTCATTGCATTAACATTATTTGGATTACTTTGAAAATGCTAACTATATCTTTGATGCTACTATTTTTTCTAGTTTTCTCTATTTACAACAGGCCCTTCTTTCTCCCAAATCAATTTCTAAATTATATGATCTTATCATAAACATACATACATCATTTTTAATTCTACCTATTAGGAACATACTGATCCTATTGTAGCCGAAAAATCAACAGGGTTATTTTGGAGCAATGCCATAAACTGTATTTCCTTAATGAAATTGATTCATACACTGTTAATGATTAAATACAGTGTTTACCTTCTACCATTTAAGAAACTATCATCACACAGCTGATAATCATCATATCCTTTGGTTTTGTTCTTACTTTTAAATTATGTCTGTTATATTAACCAGAAACTTTGAACACTTATCATAATTACTCAAGACCTATCTTGGTGCTAAACAATTTTAAATATCTCTCTAGATAATCTGCCATTCTTTGCTTTGCCTGAACTTCTAAAATTGTGCACAGCAATGGATTGCATTTTATCTTAAAATATCTAAATGCTTCCAACTTTTCAAATAAATTACAAAAGTCTCAGAATGGAGACCAGCACTGAAGAAATTATGTAGAAAAATGCTGACAGCTCTAGGAAATTACTTTCTCTTGAGAATAATTGTATATGTTTTCGTTATTGGTTACTACTGATTTTATTCAATATTTTGATTTTGATAGTTTCTGTTTTCATGAGGCCACCCTTCCAAGCTTAGTTACAAATATTGGTATTGTATTTCTTTTTTACCTTTTTGGGGACTGTACAGGTTTAACCTCTCCTGCTACTTGAGAGAGCATGATTTTGTGTGGCTTGTTTTTATACCACTGATACTTCCTTTAATAAAAGTAAATTTGATGAAAAAAAAGTTGTCTACAGACTTGAATTGGGCTGCAGAGGTGTCCAGAAGTCAAGCCTCTAAAGCATGTGTAAGAATGCATGAAGAATAATTCTGAAAATATCACAAGGATGGGCATCTTTGATCTGTAATACTCAGTAATATTTAAAATGATAAAGTTTTTGCTTTCTGTCATAAAGTTACATCATAAAGCAAAGATTTTCCAATAAAGTCAATAAATATGAGAAGAGTCTCTGTCATAAACATTTAAAATACAAAACATTGCCCATATAGAAAATCAGTTCTGTCATGGTTACAGTGGTAGTGTGATATATAACATATGAAGGTAACCATACACATATAATACACATTTGCTAACTATGACATGTGTTGTGGCATGAGTTGAATGGGACACTTGAGTTTGAGGAAAATTTAATCAAGACAAGATTTGGCATGTAGATTTAGTTGCTTAGTTTAAAAAACAGGCAGTGAGCTTATGGAAGTGTAAGGCTAGGGATGTTTTCTCCTCATCCTCAAAGAATCACGATTTCAGGATTAGTATATCCAGAGAAATAAGTGTATAGATGGGTATTTTTTACTTTGACCATTGACATGCTAGTTACGTACATGTTTTCATTTATTTACCATATGAGTTTAGATACGTTGAGGATTTGCTATGAATCTGGTTGAACACATATTATCATATACCCATGGTGTTTTGAGGCATTATTCCAAATGATGACTTCATTACAAATCTTTGTATACAGTAGACCTTCACTAATCCACCTCCCTATAATCTGGATCCTTTGCTAATTCAGTTTTGATTTCAAAACTCCACCCACTTACTGCACTCTGTTTTAGGTTGCACTACACCTGCCTATGTTGGCATGATGGCCTCAGTAAATAAAGGAACTGCATCTTATGTGAAGCGAACACACCACACATTATCTATTAAAAATAAGGTTGAGAGCTTGAAAAAAATAGACAGTGGTGCATCGTGAAGAGCTTGTGCAAGTTTTACAACACGGGCTCTTCCACAGTTTATGACATAAAGAAACAGAAATAAAAACTGCTGCAGTTTTTTGCTGACAGTGGCTCAAAGAAACAGATATGCATAATCAAAACAATGAAAGACAGGAAGAGAACACTAACAACAGCTGATGCAGAGTTGCCAACAGGTTTTAAGGCATCTAAATATTCTGTGACTGTGCTTGACTGCTCTAATGCTGCAGGGACCCACAGGTGTAAGTTACTTTTTTACAAATAACTTTTTATTGAATTTTACAAAAAAGAACAATGAAACAATATGGCATGACAATACAATCAAGATAAAACAAAATTAAGAACAAAGTGAAACAGGTACATCATGAATATATACATTTATACTGTAGTCCTCTTATATAACATAAGCTGTAACAGAAAAGGGGGAGGGGAACAAAAAGAATAACTATGCACAAGATTATCAAACATATATACACAAGAAAAGATTACCCAAAGGTTATATAGTAGGTGCTACTGTCATTTGTATAGAAAGGAACCAAGTAATTATGTAATAAAGGCACAAACATACAAGGAGGTAGATCAGGCTAGTCAGGTTGAAAAGCTGAAGCATCTTGGATATTAGATCATGCACTTTCTAATAATCTCCCTGAAAGACATTAAAAAGTATTTTCCATATTTCCTTGTAATATACTCGCTTATTTAGGTTATTAATGAAATTTTTTTGTGAAGATATGTACTTTATTGCTAAATTCTTAAGGCCGCACCAAAAAAGTTTAGTGCGATCTAACCAGGTGTAAGTTACTGATCATTGGCAAAAGTTGACATCCCAGGGTGTTCAAAGGTATGAAGCAATTTTCTGTAATTTACAGTGCTAACAAAAAAGGATGGATCAAAATAGGATGCATTACAACTAGCATCACACTAGAACGGTTTGAAAATTATTTCGTTCCTGAAGCACAAACTCACTTTAACTCTGTTGGCCTGGACCGCAATTGTAAGATCATCCTTATTTTAGACAACTGAAAAAGAGAAAGCAAATACTCAGACTTGGAAAGGCTCGTATTTTCTCACAAGAGAACTGCTGCTAAAAAACAATGTTTTAGGTATCTACCTGCCATCTAACTGTACGTCATTAGTTATCTCTGGACAATAGCATATTATGTTCTTCAAGTCGAAGTACTGTTCCCTGTTTATGAGGCACCTACTGAAATTTGTAAAGTAATTCCATATGAAAGAGATGATTTACTGTGCTGCTAATGCTTGATGGTCTGGAGACCCATCCACACTGAATAATGGTTGGCATAATTTATGGCCAGGTTTAGTGTTTAAGTCTGCACCTGGTGAGAAGACAGAAAATGACTTTTCAGGCTTTAAGTTTTTCAAGGAAAAACAGATAATATGTGAACTGCTTTCTTTTGCTTAAGAGCTAACTAATCCTGATGCCAAGGATCTTGCATGTCGAAGACTGGCTGAAGGTAGATGAGGGTGAGCCCACTTTTCATCATTATACTGACTCTGACATTGTGTCGATGGTTGTACAGCCAGAGAAAGAAGATAGTAGAGGAGAAAGCAGTGATGAAGATGAAGAAGTTGTAGAAGAGGGACTTTCTATCAACAGACTAGTTGACTTAGCAGGTGAATTACTAAAAAGATTAGAGCAAAGAAGTTTTATTACTGAACAAGAAATAATAAGTGTTTATATGCTGGAGGATACGCTAATCAGAGAGAGATCAGAATATATGAAACAGCTAACCTTGCAAGATATGTTCAAAAAATTGCTAGAAAACAGCAACAGAGTGGAAACAGTTCATAATCCAGTGCTAACAACTTATACTCACCCCGATGTACCCTTTGTGTACTGAACTGTACACATACTACCTGTGCCTGTACAGTACATTACTTCATTAAAATTTCACTTGTTTTT
This sequence comes from Protopterus annectens, assembly GCF_019279795.1. Taxonomy (NCBI): domain Eukaryota; kingdom Metazoa; phylum Chordata; order Ceratodontiformes; family Protopteridae; genus Protopterus; species Protopterus annectens. The sequence goes on along the minus strand of NC_056737.1, from coordinate 857,503,198 downwards.
TTCATCAAATTTTTCTGTTTCCTGGATTATCCAACTTGTACTGATTTACATGATTTACATGCTATTTTAAAGGTATGATATGGTATTTAGCTACTGTTTAGAGGTGATCCATCTGTGTTCCAACATTTTCACTAATCCAGCACTCCTCGGGTCCCAGTGGTGCAGGATTAGTGAATGTCTACCTGTACAGAAATATTTATTCCACACAAAACCCAGCATATACTGTTGTACTTATGAAATGGCATAATTTTTTTCTTATCCATCTGCTTTGTGTGAGGACTTATTTTAGGTGTGTAATGAAGACACAACATTGTGTGCACTATCACTCAGTACTACATAAGGAATGACAGGAATAGATTTTAAAACTAGTGTTGAGTGTTAATAGAATGTGTGGGGATTAATTTTTCACATAAGGCAAGAAGTTGCAACCTGTATCAAGACACCTTATTCTGTAATTATGTTAATAGTATCGGGAACAAGTAACCAAAGTATATCTGAATTTCAGCGACACTAATTTACTTGAGTTTACAAGGAAACTTCAGTTGTACTGAATTCCAAATAACACCTAAAACTGCTAAAATGGTCACGTGTAATGTTTAACTGTGTTTATTTTTAACTCTTTCCTAATTCCTACTCAATGTCCAGCTTTAATCATTTTCATATCAGTTGTAGCATTTCCTGATGTTTTCATAGTTATTTTGCTATGAAACATTTTCAGCTTATCTCTCAAGGCCTTCACTGAAAATAGACCTCAAATAAGTAATCTAGTTAAATATAAAGAAACAAATAAACAACAAATGAGTACACAAAGCAATAGTTCTGGAACCATATTCTCATTTTGGGGTGGTCTTTCTCTAATTCTGCAATTATCCCTTGGAAAGGCCTTCATGGAGACCATGGGAGTGGTGCTTGATTTTGTTTCTTCTGCTGACTCTATAGTTGTACCAGGAGGTTTTAACTTGTTCATAGCGAATGATGGAGAATGACATAGCCACCTGAAAGTGCAAGAATAGGATGGCCAGCTTGCCTGACCTGAATCTGAATGAAAACCCTTATTACACATCATTGCTTGTCATAAACTGTCCATAATTAACTCTATGTTTAAACATGAGGCTCTTATGTGGTACTTGATACATTTGGCTAGAGGTGAATGACCAATGTATATCTTGTGAAATCAGACTCAAGACCATATGCTCTGGACATGCAGATCAGGAGATGAGACGTACCAATGTCTGCTACATTGCAGGCAGATGGATGAGTCAAAGGAATCTAACTATGTAGTAAATATATCCTGGGAATGCTCAGCAGTTATTGCTGTGTAGGATGAGTTCAATTTCCTCCTGCTGAAGAACTGGCAAATTGGGGTGGTAATCCACATTTTCAGATGGAGAATAGGTTGCTGTGTTCCAGTTATAGAGAAGTGATTCTACTCAGCCTAGGAAAGCTTGCTAGAAAGGAGATGCCATCTCAGTGTTACACTTCTTTATTCTGTCCTGGTCATAGAGCAGTAGATTAACTCTTTATCCTGGCATGGCTATTGGAGTGGTTATATGAGTTCACAAGCATAGTTACATGTATATTGTGGAACTAGAGAAGGCTTATGATTGTGTAGCCAGGAAGAACTTGTGGGGTATTGTACCACTTTGGGGTCCCAGGGCTACTACTGCATACCTTTTGGATCCACTATTTGTTGAACAAGAGTTCTGTCCTCATTCCCAGGAATGTTTTTTTTTTTTACAGATCTGTTAACCAGGTAAACCCGTTGGACACAAGTGTTTATTTTCAGGGGTAACCTGGGAGTACTCTCTGGTTAACTGACTTGCTTGGAGTTGCACAGTATATAAACTGAAGTTGAAGAACTCAAACCCTGTACCCTTGACTACAGCAAGCAGCTTGTTAACAATTCAGAGCCTTAATCCTCTGTTCTGAATGCCATAATAAGATTAATCATTGAGATTTACTTGTAAATAAAGCAATACAATAATTAACAAAATTTAAACAGGACCTTAGAGAAGCAAACATAAACTGGGTTGGACTGGAAAAAGCAACTACTTGGAGCAGTGGGAGGGCAGAAATGATAGGGTAAGGGGAATCCTTTCAGATGCATCAGCTATTCTTCCAAGAAGCATCCTCTATCATTCTGTCATGCTTGCAGGATGTCCTCAGTACTATAACCTGTGTCCGAGTCTACTGATAACTGACAAGGATGGAGAAAAGGATAGGCAAGTGAAAGAGTATAAGTCAATGATAAAGATTTCATTTTCTGCCCAGCTACTGATTTCATTTTCTGCCCAGTTTCTTCTTCTTCTTTTGGCTGCTCCCATTAGGGGTTGCCACAGCAGATCAACTGTTTCCATTTCTTCCTGTCCTCTGCATCTTGCTCTGTCACACCAACCACCTGCATGTCATCTCTCACCACATCCATAAACCTTATCTTAGGCCTTCTTCTTTTCCTGTTACCTGGCAGCTTCATCCTTAACATCTTTTTCCCAATATACTCTGCATCCCTCCTCAGTGCATGTCCAAACCAACGTAAGCTTGCCTCTCTGACTTTGTCTCCGAAACCTTCCAACCTGGGCTGACCCTCTAATATACTTATTGCTAATCCTCTCCATCCTCATCACACCCAGTGCGAATCTTAACATCTTCAACTCTGCCACGTCAAGCTCTGACTACTGCCTTTTTGTCAGTGCCACTGTCTGCAACCCATATAACATAGCTGATCTCAGTACCCTCTTGTAGACCTTCCCTTTCACTCTTACTGGTACTCGTCTGTCACAAATCACTCCTAACACTCTTCTCCACCCACTCCATCCTGCCTGTACTCTCTTCTTCACCTCTCTTCCACACTCACCATTACTCTGAACTGTTGATCCTAAGTACTTAAACTCATCCACCTTCGCCACCTCTACTCCCTGCATCCTCACCATTCCTCTATCCTCCCTCTCATTCACATACATATATTTTGTCTTAGTCCTGCTGACCTTCATTCCTCTCCTCTCTGGAGCATATCTCCACCTCTCCATGGTCTCCTCCACCTGTTCCCTACTCTCACTACAGATCACAATGTCATCTGCAAACATGATTTCAATTTTCTGCCCAGCTATTGATTTCATTTGTGATGGGAAAAGAAAAATAAGAAGGAAGGATCACTGAAAGATCAAGACAGTGACCCTCCAGTTCTTATGACTATGGTGGAATATTTTGTTAGTATATTCCTATAAAATACTGAATTTGCTACAAATTGCTGCTTTCTGTTCCCTAGGTCTTTTGTGTGTTAGAACTGTCATCTCAGTCTTTAAAGTGTCAATCTTAAAATGACTGACTGTCTATTAGCTGTTTTACTTACTTTTTCTATAGTATGTAAGCCCATTTAATATGCCACTGGCTTCATTGTGTGTGTGTGTGGGGGGGGGGTGGATGTATATGTGTCTCTTACTCTGTGTATGTGTGCAGGGGTCTATCTGCTTGCATTAAAGGGACAGGAAAATAAAACCCATACAATTTGCATGGAAAAACAGTACCCAATGGCTACTTTTTTCCTGTCAAAAACAATAGGCATACATAAGCATCCCAAAAGATACAAAAATTAAAGATAATATAATAAAAGTCAACAATAACAAACACAGAAACACATTTCTAAGTGCATCAATACCTTCCAGGGTGGCCTCGCCTCACACATGCTTTGTCTTTTATACAGCATCCAACTTTCTGGATTGAGTAGTCTTCCTATCCATTGTCTTTGAAGAAAATTCATGATATTTCATTATGATGTTCTATAAGAGATGACTTAAACCCTGAGGCAGAATCTTGGCCTTTTATTCTTGGTGGAAGTTTGTTCCATAAGGCTGGGCCCAGTCTCCTAAGGGTGCCACCCTCTCTTGTAACTGTTTAGAAAGGGGGTCAATTCAAAGAAATAACATTTTATGACTGTTTCTAGAATCTTGGTCTTTTATCTCTGGTGGAAGTTTGGTCCATAAGGCTGGGCCCCGTCTGTTAAAGGTGCACTGTCTAGTAACTGTCACGAAAGGGGAGCTAATAAAAAAAATAACATTTTCTGTTTCTTAGTGAGAATGACTGTTGTCAGAATGGGAGTTTTCTCCTCAAAGGAGGGCTGTAATAGTGTAGTTTTGTGGAGGGAAGGCAAACATTTGACAATATTAACAGAACATGTGGGCATGTGTACTTATTTTCTTTGATAAACAGTTGATTTATTCCCAGCAAATCTTTAAGCCATGGTTCTAGAACTCATAAAATTGGCATCTCAGACAGTCTTGCGAGTGCCTCTTGATGTATTCTGGGAGTTGCCTTGATGTCGGGGAAGTACTGGGAAACCTATAGTAAAACTGCACATAAATTAGCATAATAAAGTAGTTTAGATGTCATTCATTCTACCAAGAATTGTTTGAATTATACATTTACAGACATAGGTTCCTAAGAAATGCAAATCCTAAATGGTATTCTGTATGCTGCAATCTGGTTAAGGCAGGGATTTATAATATAAACTACCTTTAATCCTTCAGACATTAGTTGTATAGCTGACTATTATGCAGCTGATGTTTACTGAATATTGACAACTGTTTAAATAATAAAGTTATCAGTTTCTTAGTGAGATGGTTGGTAAAATGAGTTCACCTTGGAATTTCATCTTTATTTCTTTAAAGTAAAGGGCCCATGAGAAAATGTCTTCATGGTCTGCTTTTGCTACTGCTTCAAGTAGTAAAATAAGACAGATTTGTAAATTGTAATTCTTGATGAGAAATTCAAGTAGAACACTAATTAAATAGATATGAGATAGAGAGATTTCTTAAGGCACTATTCAGCTTAATAGGTTTTGTATTTTTTAGAGTGTCATTACTTGTAACAATTTAATAACAAAGAAGGGAGTCTGCCTACTCTTGTATCTTGCTGCATGACACAGTCTTTGATAACCACTCTATTATAAAGGTTCTAAGGAACTGTGGCTGTGCAGAACAGCTTCAGTAATGCTCTATCTTGACTAGCATTTTGTTCAATATTCTGTGATGATATTCTCATAATATGAATTGATATTATAACTATGCATTAGTATTAAGAAGTTTATAAATTGCTCACCCACATATCCACTTATCAGGGCAAATTGCTTCTGTTTCATCATCAGTAAGTGATCACTATGGTCTAATGTTGTCTGTCTTCATTTTTTTCTTTTAATTTGCCACAACTACATTCCTGGGTGGACATAAAATAAACTGAATCTGGTTATGCTTTCATTTGTCTCTAATTGAAAGCATGTGAGTGATACGTATAGATTTATGACATGTATTCATCACTCAAACATATTTACATTATCATCTCTAGTGAACACAACTCTAAGGGTTCATTCTATGGACTACATATTTTTGTAGTATGATTCAAGTGTTCTGAATAGACTTGTCCATATTTATATTCACTTATCGATACATTTCTAAATCTACTTCACTCTGTTATAATATATTTTTAGTATGTAGGAGAGTGTTTATCTGACATAATCATTAGTATATTGATCATATCAGAATATTGGAGACTATTAATATATATATATACTACTCTCAGGCTAAAGAGAACTAATGTTAAGCAACATTTACTGTGTTATAAATGAGATTTTACTTTATGAATGTTTAAGTAGTACATGATAGGATGATTATATTCTGAAAAAGAAGTCTAATCTAGTCTAAAATTAAATTGTATTACCAAATCAGTACTCATTTCCATACATTATGTTAATTCATTATTAATAGTTATATAGGGAAAATAATAACTAATATTGTTAAATCTCCAAGATAAGAGAAAAGGTGTACTGGAACTCGAAAGAGGTTAGTTTTTTTTTCTTTCTTTCTTCATGAGGGAAGTTATGGAAGGCAATGTGTTAGATTTCTTCTCATCTAGCAGATTGGAAGTGTATTTCACTTCATGTACATTAGAGGGTTTACAAAAATATTTATATACTTGTTGTTATACAAGTAATTTTGGCAGTTTTCTTTTTTCTTTTTTTTTATTGGCCTGAACTAAACTCTATTTTAAGTTATTTGACCAAAATTAAAATATTGACTACAATGAGAATTGTTAACACAGTAGTTACACATTTTACATTTGCTATGGTATTACAAAATATAATACAAAACAAATATGATGTAAAGTTAAATACTGAGAATGGACTTAACTATTTTATCCTTAAACACCAATGGTTTAAACAATCCAAGGAAAAGATCTAATTTATTAAGATATATGAAATTAAATAAAGTACAAGTAGAATTTCTTCAAGAGACTCACTTCAAAACAAATGATACCTTTAGCTGGAATCCTAATGAATATATGATCTTATATCACTCTTCATATAAGAAAAAGACTAGGGGAACTTTAATTTTATGGAAAAAGATGTCACTATGCCTCATATCATTTACACATATGAAGATAAAGAAGGACTCCTAGCCATAGTAATAGTAAAATATAACAATAGACTCTGGACATTAGTAAATATATATTGGTTTCCATGTATTGGGGTTGGGACAATAAGAAAACACATGGACCTAATAACTAGAGTATATAAAGGAAATTTGATTTTGGGATGTGACTTTAATTGTATATTGGATAAATCAGAGACCACAAGCAAAAGAAATTTACGTGTAAGTTCTATAGGGAAGCTACTTAAGAAATGGGAAGAAAGTTTAAAACTAATTGATACATTTAGTTATAAGAAGAACAATTCATTATTATTTTAACACCAAGACCACAGATTTGGGACACATACAAGAACTGATAAAAATCTTCATATCTCAAGAGTTAAATTCAAAAATAATAAAATTTTCCATAATCCCTTGTCCCTTTTCAGACCATAATTCATTAATTCTCAAAATACATATAGATTATAAGAAATTAATTTCTATGTCAAGAATTCCAGCTTACATTACAAAATTAAAACAATGTAAACCTTGGTTAGATTCAGAAGTACAATTCTTTTTAGATATAAACTACTAAATGTAATTAATCTTTGGGATACCTTGAAAGCCTATCTAAATGGAAAAAAAAATTCATGGTAGAAAAACAAGCTAAAAGAGTGGGAATCAGAATTATGTAACATCCAAAAACAAATTACAGATCTCACTATTAATTCATCTACTTACACACAAAATAATCATAAAAAAGCATTGGAAGACTTAAACAAAAGATATAATGAAATCCTAACTCACAAAACTAATATAGCTGTAGAAAGGTTAAAACTTAGTTCTGTGAAGTATCACCCAAACATATGCATAATTTAGCAATAAGATTAAAAATACATGGATTGAAAATAATATTACAAGTATTATACATGAAGGAAGGAAAAAAAAACAAAAAGGTTTTGGATATAAATTATATACTAGATGCATTTAAACATGATTTCTCTGACCATTATAATGATATATCACATATAACTAATACATCAAACTTAGACCTGAAATTAGTAAAGGTAAAGACGATACCAGAAAAGTTAAAGTTAGACATTCAAAAACAAATATCTCTAAAAGAAATTACTCAACAAATCAAGGAAAGTAAAAGTAATAAAACACCAGGAATTGATGGAATAATTAATGACTTGTATAAGATATTTCCATCCTCAGTAATATCATTGTTTCACAAAACTTTGAATGAAATTCTAGCACAAAACACAACTCCAATTTCATGGAGATACTTCTTAATTACACCCATTATAAAAGAAAATAAAGACCCTTTACAGTGTAAATCTTATAGGCCAATATCTTTACTTAACAATGATTATAAAATCTTCAAGCCTATATTAAAACAGCGAAAATCCATTACATTGACTACCAAAACAGAGACATGTATTACTCGAACCGCAAAAATACTGAAAGCACTAAACCGTGAAACTTAAAACATCGAACGTTCATAGTCGGCCAACCCCACCACCCGCTACATACTACCTACCCAAACAAAATAAATAAACCACATACATACACTAACCAAACCTACATCCGTGGTGGTGCAGCGGTAGCATTGTTGCCTCACAGCAAGAGGTTCTCCCATTTGATTCTTGGCTGGAGTGCGGGGAGTGCTTTCTGTGTGGAGTCTGCATGTCCTCCCCGCTGTTGGGTGGGAATTCAAAAGACATGCGTAAATGGGCGTGCCTTTGTTGAAGGTTGAACGTCGAGCTGGTACCTTGGCATTCATGAAAATCTACTGCCAATCATTAGTGGACTGGAGTTCTGCTGTGGCGGCCCCTAACCGGGAAAAGCTGAAAGACAAACAACAACAACATACACTAACCAAACCCTACTCCTAAACCTAAAGTAAAGCACCAAAATTCAACCTCTAACCCTACACTAAACCCCACATACACAACTATCAATGCACTACCCTTAACCCCTCCCTAACCCTAAGGTCCGTAACTACTGCACACTTCCCTTACGGAGATATACCCAAACAAAATAAATAATACACATAAATGCATTTAAAAAAACCCTACTTCTAACAGTACACTAAATCTTACACACATTACCTATCTATACACTTACCTCAACCTGCACCCTAACCCTAAGGTCCGTAACTATCGCACACTTACCTTACAGAGCTATACTGCAGATGGGCCAACCAAAACACTCCAACATTTCGAATTTTGTGGTTTTGCATGTTCGACGATTACGTATTTCACTCAATATGTGTCAATGATTTCGTATTCACATAAATGCAGTTTCGACAATTTAATAGGAACTCAAAATCTTCATGTCAATATTAGTAAAATTAAAAAAAATCATTGACACACATAATAAATGAGGATCAAACAGGATTCATTTATAAAAGACACGCACATGACAATATACAAAGAATTCTAACACTCATAGATTTTCTAAACAGAAACAACCAAGAAGCTCTAATAGTAGCTTTGGATACAGAAAAAGCCTTTGATTCGTTGAGATGGGATTTTCTTTTTAAGGCTTTAGAATTGTTTGAATTTCCTACTAATTTTATTACACTAATAAAGAACATTTATAAAAGCAATTTGGCTTATGTAAAACTTGGGCCATTTACCTCAAAGGCTATTGAAATAACCAAAGGTACAAAGCAGGGATGTCCAATGTCTCCCATCCTGTTTGCCTTAGGAATTGAATTATTTGCCTCATTAGTATGCCACAACTCTAATATATCAGGCATAGATGTATATGGTCAACACAATTCAAAAATTATGTTATTTGCTGATGATTTTCTACTCACATTATCTGTCTCGGAGAAATCAGTACAAAAACTAGATGAAATAGTGAAAAGATTTTATCATATTTCAGCCTTAGATTTAACAAGGGAAAATCTAATTATATACATTTGAATAAAAAGAGAGAATTTACCTTAACTACAATTTGTGTGATAGGAAAACAAGTTCCCATAATAAAATATTTAGGAATAACACTATGTGATAATTTGGAATCTACATTAGCCACAAATTATAGAAACATAATTAATAAAATAAAAATGTTAATAGTAAGCTGGAATAAAATGTTCTTGAGATTTGAAGACAGATTACAAATAATAAAAATGACAATACTTCCAAAAATTATTTACATTGCACAAGCTATTCCTATAGTACCTAACAAGAAAATCTTGAAATAAATAAATAAAATTCTATTAAAATTTCTTTGGTATCCAAAAAGAAATAGAATAGCCTATACACATCATATTAGATCTTGGAAAATGGGTGGAATTAAACTTCCAGATCTAGAATCATACATAAAAGCTTCCATATTAAGAACTATCATTAATTAAATAGATCGTAGTTATTCTTCAACATGGAAAATATTGCACACTATTATTTTTCTAAATGAAAATAAAATAATAAAAAATTGTATATTAAGTGAACAAAATAATAGGATGTGGTACATATTGACTGTTAATCTTCAATATAATATAACAAAACCAACAAACTTAAATTATATAAATAATATTTACAATTTATTCAGAAGATTTATATATACTAATACTGATATTAAGATTTGGCTAGATTTGGTAATACCCTTTAGCTCTACAAAGAATTTCTTCAATAAAATTCATAATGTTATTTTAACTAGATGGGAGGGGGAAAACTTCACTTGTTGGCAAAATTATATAGAGAATCAAGTAGTAGTAGACATTCAATAAATTCAGAATAAATATGATGTTCCATCAGCAGATTGGTTGATACTACAAAGCATATTATCATATGTTAAGGATATTAATAGTAAAATTATTAATTCTCCTTATAAAACTAGTCCAGATTTGATAAGTCTAATATCTGAAGTTATTTACGACAATTATAATCAGAAGAATCTAATTTCAAAATTATATAAAATATCGATAACATATAAAATTAACCCTAATGCTATATATTGGAATTTCATAGCAAAAGGATGTCACACTAATCTATCAACTGAGAGTAAAACAAATCTTTTATGTTCTGTTAACGTAATATTTAATTTGCAAGTATGGAAAATATTTACATGGAAATATATTCACAGGGCATTTATTACACCTGATAAACTAGCCAAATTCTATTCACTTGATAAATCCATTTGTTGGAGATGTTCTTTAAACTGTAAAGCTGATTGGTCTCATATATTTTTTGATTGTATTAATATAAAAAAATTCCTGGAAGAAATTACTATTTTTCTCCAAGCTATATTCACAGATACCTTTATTTTAACCAAATCTTTAGTCCTCTTAAAAGTTAATGATACTATTGGAATGAATAAAAAGGATCTATACCTACTTTGGTCCATACTAGCTGTGGCAAGGAAATGTATAACTAGAAAGTGGAAGTCTTCACAAGAACCTACTCTGGAAAAATTCTTGAGATTGATGGGTGAAACAGCGACATTAGAAATCAAAGTGAAGGAATCGAGAATTTCACCTAAAACATGGACAATCCTTGGGAAAAAAAATTAACTCTTACTGAGACATTAAAAATGAACCCTAAATAATTAATGTGTAACTTTATACTTTATTAATTGAATATTATAAATTTGTGTTACTAATTTCATATATTTTATTATTTTTTCCCTCCTTTGTTCAGGTAAAATGTACATAGTGTAAATAAAAGTTTATAATACATGTTTATTGATGATTGCATTGTTAAACATTATATTATTTGGAAAATAAAAAAAAATATTTTAAAAAAAAAGAATGCATGACATTTTTATACCCTTCGGAATGCAACTAACCATAAGCAAATATTCACACATAAAAAAATTCAGATTATATCCTTCTACTGTGTATAGATTAAAGAAATACAAATATAACATCTCTTATAAAAGCTGAATGACTTGAATATTTGTTGAATGTAGGAAAGAAAGTATTTTTCCTCAACTCATTTAGTAAACCATCCATACAAACCAGAACATTATTATAAAATAAAACAATAATGATATATATATTTCAGCATGCAAAAATACATTTTATAATCCATTAAGGCACTTATGGATATTGGCTGACTATGTAATAACTGCTCACTTAGATGCAGAGCCAGATCATGGTCAAATGGGGCTATAGGCAGGGTATAGTTCCAGCCCCACCCCAATCATTTCAGTGTTCCATTACTTGGTGGTCTCTCCCCAGTTACCATAAACTCTGGTTAAAATCCTGTCAGTATACTATTTTCTTCTTTACTTTTACAATGATTACAGAGATTTGATATTAAACTTTTATTTCCAATTTTATAGTACAAATACTTATGGCCATTTGCTAAACCAAACAAAATAGTCTCGCATTGAAAACAGACTTGGTATGAGCAACAGTAAACTTCACTTCCCTTGAAACTCACATTGAAGCTAGCATTCACTGAAAATACATCTGGCCATTGGCTAATTGTGTGTATATGTTTATCCACAGACATCCCCCCAAACCCAGCAATCATTGTTACATTGCTGTCTGCATCATTCTCAGATGTCAATGTCAAAAATTGACATTAATAATGACCAAAGTCACATTGAAAAATTGTTTCACACAAACAAAGTATTCCAACCTGTTTCACACACATGCACATACACACACACACACACACACACACACACACACACACACACACACACACACACACACACACACATTAGTCATGCAAGCTATTTACTAGAGATGTAACGATGTGATGAGAGTCATATTCAAACAGCATACAATGAAATAATAATTAGTGTATATGTGAAGGGTTCAGGAATTCAAAAGACAAATGTGTAATTAATTTGCTAAGAGCCTGTGACAGGCCACTGGACACAAGTGTCCTCTTTCAGGAGCAGGCCAAGAGAACTGTCTAGTGAAGTAACTTAGCAGAGTCACATTAAAAACAAATGAAGGCTGAGGGAATCAAACCACATACTACAGGATGTAGCTCTTTAACAGTCCACAGCTGTACTCATCTGCACTAAGTGCTAGACAAACTGTTGTAGCAAAACACTCTGCATTTCACACCTGTGTACCTACAAAAAGCAAGCTACATAAAATCGATTCATAGTTAAAATATTAACATTACATTCCTAGACATTATGCTGCCAAATTTATTTACAGCTAAATAAACATAGAATCAAGTCAGCGTTCAACAGAGCAAGGAAATCATGGATAACATCCATAACATCTAAAGAACTTGGTTCATATGATGATGATGATGCTGTTGACTATAACAGTTTCCTTCCTTCACACCTTAACTACTCTGGTTTATGGGTAGTTACTAGATTTACATTCCAGGGGAAACATTGTGGAGCCTAACCCAAATTTCCAGTTGCCCCAAAGCACTACCTGGTTAAGTGACTTGCTCAAGGAGAGGACAGGACATAACTATGAGGCAAAATCAGAGATATTCTGCAAAACTAGAAAGACAAATAAGAGAAGACTACTTTAAATCACTTTAATAAGTAAACTGAAGGAGGCCTGGCAGTTGGTGTGGAGGATTAAGATCTTGCCTTCTATAGTAAGGTCCTGGGTTTGACCCTGAGTACCCCCCAACTGGGGCATTACACATACACACACACATACACACACACACACACACACACACACACACACACACACACACACACACACACACACACACACACACACACACACACACTTCAACAATCACTTTGTTTCACTAACCTCAAGCTCTGTGAGCTGTAATCCTTGGCATTGCAACAATTGTGCATCATTTCATTAACCTTCCTGAAAGATCTGCTGTCTGTTAGCTGTAATGCTCTTTGCATGCAAAAATGATCAATTCCATGTGTACACTCTGGACTTAAATCTCAACTCTCATGTTGTTGAGCAGATAGTCTACTCTGTGTGACATGTATGTTTCCTACATCCAGTTTATGCAGAGCAGACTAACTGCTCAATGTTTGAAGTAAAAACAGTCTTTTTTAAAGTTAAAACAGACAATGAACTATTTTTTTTAGTTAAAACAGACCTGTTTTGACACGAAATGTTGCATGAATGCCCCCCAGCATTCCCAGTCCTAGGCAACACTGAGGTCACCTAGTCTTGAATCCAGCTCTGCTTAGATATGGGAAGACACTTAGCCTTTGGCTTATGTCTTAACACACACCTAAGAGTGCAGTTATCACACAACAACCAACACCCTCTAGTGATTTTATGTCTGCATAGAGGACATTATTCAGATATGAATAATAATGATGACGATGAAAATATCACAACACTTTATGAATCATAAACATATTATCTTGCCTGTGTTACCATTTAATTGATATAACAATACATATTAACAGTATTGCACCACACAGTGCAAAGCACCAAATGGAGCTCAACCCAATACTGAGTATAAAGCCATCTCTAAATGAAAACTATGATGCAGTTTGGTTCTTGGTGAGGTGCCTTTAGTGCAGAGTCTGCATGTTCTCCCTGTGTTTGCATGGGGTTTCATTGGGTAATCTGGTTTACTCTCACATCCCAAAGGCATGCTGTAAGCAAACTTGTAATGCTCCAAATTGTCCATAAGCATTCATACGGTATGTGAATAAATGCATGTAAGAGTGTGTGTGTGTGTGTGTGTAGGGGGGGGGTGTAAAAATGTGCGTGTGCATGCATCTGCATGTACCATGTGTATGCATGTGTAAGTGCGTGTGTGTGAGTGGCAGAGTGAGTGTGAGTGTGTATGTATGTATGCATGTGTGGATTCCCTTCACAAGCTTGAAGTTTCAAAAATTTGAACTGCAAATGAACCATAAGATCGATGTTTTGAAACATTGAATGTTTTGAATGGAGCTCGCCGCATAGAGTGGAGCAGGAAATTTACCATTTTCCTCAATGTAGTGTAATCTCAGAGTTGGTATATTTATTTAGCAGGTGGTGTGGAGGGTGCATAACAAAAAAAACATTTTTTTGTTTTTATTTTTTTTTATTACAATTTCAAAGTTTCAAAACTTCGATCTTATGGTCTCGACCATTTGCAGTTCGAAGCTTTGAAACTTCAAGCTTCTAAAGTAGTAAAATAGATCCATATATATAGATATAAATATATATGACAGGGTGGGATGCTAAGACCCCCCCCCTACACACACACAAATATGCTGGGTGCAATGTAATTTTTTTGTATGTTTAACACAAATACACTGGAACATAGACGTGATGTTGAAAGTTTTACAAGTTTTGTAGTAACATGAAATTTTGGACTAACAAGAGGCCTTCATTAAGGACATAGTTTCTTTGAAGCCTTTCCTTAATATGGCATTAAAATCAGGAGAGGTGCACTTAGTAATGGGCATGAACATACAGAGGAGGCAGGCACATGTGTGTGAGGCTGTGGCCATCCATCATACAAAATGAGGTACCTCTTGATGCTCCACATTGTCTGAAAGATGAAATACGTGAGAAGTCATTTGAGCACCAATTCCCTGCCATTTCTCCTGAAATCTTTGAAGGTGAGACAAGTATGGCCGGGGAAGGTGTGAGTAATGCTCTTTTAATAGCACAGAAGTGGTGTGAAGATTCACCCACGATTTCTCCGGACATTATCCATAAACAGTACAAGAGGATGCTCCTGCTTTAGGAATATACCAAATCACAGTATAAGGCTGATGCCTGGAATAGTTTGGCAAAGGCTGTCATTCATGCTACTGGCATCCCATGGATGGGGGAGTAGAGATGCCACCATTATAGCAACCTGAGGCACAGCAAGGTTGACCCCCTTGGCTGATAGTTGGCTGAACATAAAGCATGATCATAACCTCCATTGTGTAAGTATAATATAATTTACCTGTTCATAAATCCTGCACGTGCATAGCAGTATACACCTTAAAATTACCAACTCTCTTTAACAACAGTCTCTGCAGATATTGAGAGTAAGAAGGAGATGCACAGGGACAGACAAAAGTACTTAACGGAATGCTAGGGTAAGTACAGCTGTTATTGTGAAAGATGTGTCTGTTGACGTATTGACAGGTAGCAATTCAAAATAATTGAAAATAACCTTTACAGCAGGACAAGATCTATCTGTTAATATTGGCATTCCTTACTGAAATCAGTATGACTGTGTTATGTTAGAATTTTGATTCTACATGCCATCCCCTATATAGCTGGAAAAGTGACTCATCATAAGTCTATGTGTACTGAGACTTGTTAGAATGGCTATGGGTACAAACTCTGCCTCCCTAAAAAAAGATTGCTGTTGTCATGGTATAATTTTAAAATAGTTACACTAATAAGATTTTAAATAAAATAGTTAAAATATTAAAATAACTGCATAAGTCCTATTACTAAAAGCTTATTTCTTTCACTGTGTTATGAGTATGAAAAACTAGTTAACACTGCAATTTTATTATTTTTGTATGTTTTTTCCAACACCCTCTTTGTCCATATCCTTTCTCTTTTATATACAGTATTTTATAGACAGAGAGATAGCTAGAGGTATCAATCTGTATCTGTCTATCTACATATTATGTCTACATGTCTGTTACTATTATATGCAGCAGCACAGTGACCTGTGCCATCCACATTAGCACAGCCAGTCATCCCCCCCACAGATGACAGCAGCAGCATGACCACCAGCCTACCAGAGTTGCTGCCATATCTCCTCTCTGCTTGCACGGGAAGGTGATACACTGGTACCCACTGGTAGTGCAAATGTAGGTGGCAATTATGTCACCTAATCAGGAGCTAGCAGGGCTTGTGGGGGAGATGCTAAATAGGAGGTTTGACATCCACATCAGCCATACAGAGGCCATACTTCATTGACTCATCAAGTTGTGTCCCTGTCCAGCACTGACCCCAGCTTCTTAAGCTGGAATAACTTGTGAAGGCTTCCAGGGTAAGACATAATCTCCCGCTGTGTTGATGTTGTCAGACACTGCATATCTGAGCATACAATCATACCTCTCCACTGTTCAGATTTTCGCAGAATATCCAACTTTTTCCCAAAAAAATGTTGGTCTGTTCCTCATAATATTTGTGGGGGGGGGGGTTTGCCATATCACTGGGATCATCATAGGATTGAACTCACTAAATAATTAAATACATTTGTGTTTCACACTTCAAATCCCTTAGAAAATGCATCTTAACACAAACCCTGTTATTCTAGTGCATTTCTAACTATAACAGAACAATATTAAAAAGCTAACCCTATTTGTGTGCCATTGCCCCCCCCCATTGTGTCATGCTTTGTCCAGATGCCTTGCCTAAGAGATTGAGAGGTATGCATACAATCCTATCTCCAAATCCAGTGTTTTCCTTCCTTTTGTGTCTATAATCATGTCTGTATGTTATACAATCCTCCCTTTGTTATTGTCTTCCCTCTGTTTGCTATCTCCTTCACCACTGCGTCCCCCTCTCCTGATTGTCGTAGCCCACACCCTGTCAGTCATGTCTGCTTTCCCTTGTGATATACCCTTCCCCATTGACACATCTCTTACTTCCCCGGCTTCCTTCCCCAACTTTCCCTACTGAAAGAGAAAATAAAAAGGGCACCTGTCATGCAATAAAAAAAAATACTCCCACACACACCTCTCAGCTTCACAGACCTTGAGTTAATGTACAGTACCTATGACTGACTCCAATAGTTCATCAGAACAAGTGTAGTTGTCTGGCAAAACATTGAGGATTTTGGTCAATAAAAAGTCAAGACTATAACTGTAATTCACCTGGATTATTGAGCTAAAAAGTTGAAAGGTATAGCCCTATCCCACATTTATCCTGCTCATCCCTCATTTGCCTATCTTATCTTCTACCATCTCATTGCTTTCTCTTTTCACTTCTGTACTCCCATTCCCCACTTTTAATATGGTCCGAACACAGATGATAACACCAGATACATGCCAAAAAAGGACTTATATACTAAAATTATCTTTTTTGTGGCCATATGTTGCATGGGAAGCACTACAGAATAATGAAAGCCAAAAATCCTGAAAACTCAAAATTCTGAAAACACACAGGATACCAACACTTACAAGTACATACAGAAACATATTAATCTTCAGCTATATGCAGGGGGGCAAGCCCCCCCTGCACACCCCCATGTGGGGGGCTGCACCTCCCCACACCCCGTGCTATTTGAATATAACAACTCCAAGATTGTATTTCAGTGCACTAAGTGCAATCTCAGAGTTGATATATTTAAGTAGCGGGGGGGGTGCATGGGGGGGCTTTCCCCTTGGTTATACTTGGAGAAGAGTAATATGGTTTGTGTTTTATTTCTTTCTGTATGTACCTGTGCTGGAATATAGTAAGTGTTGGTATCCTGTGTGTTTTCAGTATTTTGAGTTTTCAAGATTTAGAACTTTCAGGATTTTGGTCTCAGGATTTTGGGCTTCAGGATTTTGGGCTTTCAGGATTCTGTAGTGCTCCCGTTGCAGGACACGTTTTACAGAACAGTGTTGCTGGTTATCTATAACCACGGGATAATGATAGTTCCCATCCTATATCAAAATGAGGGAAATCATTGGAATGAACTAAGATCTTGCTATTGGTCACACAAATGAGCTTGGCATAGTGTGTGTCCACATACAATAGTGAAATACAGTAAAGTTAAGACCTCTTGTGAAGGCCGCCATGGTTCAGTGTATTCAGTCAGTTCTCAGTACATGGAGAGCAGGGTTCTAATCATCTGAGGGTGTGATGTTGCTTTACATTATTATGGTTTCATCACAAAACTGTATGCCATTTCTCTACACTCTTTTATTATTATTTTAATGACTTTCCTCCAAGTGCTTCAGTGGCATACTTGGCTAATGCATGGGTTCATGGAATATGAGTAACACAGGCACATGTGCAACTATGTTCAGCTGTATCTCTTCTGTTTTGCTATCCTGTGTTTCATTACCCTGGTAAGTGATTTACTGACACCTTTCATATGTATGATTCTGTAGCATATCTGTTGTTAAGAATGTGAGTGACACATGAATGGTTTCAAAGCCATGCAGGTGTAATCATCTTGTCTTAATAACCAGTGTTCCTTTCCCCTGAAATGAACCACTCCTGTCATGAGTGTGTACATTCTTGTCATAGAATTTGGTACTGTATAACAAAATGATAGTATAGAGTAATCTACCACTGTTTAGTTACGAAGTTGTGATATATACTCCTAATACAACTCCATCCAGCTAATTTTTCTTAGCTCACCTTGTGTTCTGTCCCCTCTTAACTTCCCTTTTTAATCATGGTTTTATATTTTCATTTCCTACCTCCTAAATAGTCCAAAAAATAAACATACCACTCACATAACCACAATATAGTTAAGCAAATGTCTGTTTTACACTATTTGGTATCTACTCTACAAATGTGCTACATATCCTAGATAAGTGTCTTCCTAATGACCTCTTATATCTTGACAGCTTCAGTTGCTGCCCTTGCTAATGCATTGCTATGTATCGTGTTAATATGAAAGGATGGGTTCATAGCTATTGAGTTCTGTCTTCTTGCCCTCTAACATCCTATTTGGTCCTTACCTCCTCACCTTTTGTCATCCTGTCTGCTTGCTTCCCTTTTTATCGCTGTCCTATACCCTTTGCAACCTTTAATTGTATTAAAAATACATTATCTCAACACACACATGCCAAGAAATGGCTTATAAAACAGCAACAACAACAAAAATCTATATGCAGTATACATTGCATGACAGTTGGCAGAGTGCAACTTCACTGTCATGTGTATGCAGAGAGAATTTCTCAACCTATGGCAAAAATAGAGAAAAATCTTTTAAATGTACTAAGATCTTGTCATCCATTGTGAGCTGACCACCAATGAGCAGCTCCAAGTAATACAGACTTAAGGTGAAATTAATTGCTTCATTATAGTACCTTCCATGTGTCATTGTAGTTATAAAGTGATGTGTATATTGCACAGTAGGGGGGTTGATCCACTGACCATTGTATGCTGTTTACCAATGGTCATTTTCCAGTCTTCCACAGTGTTCTAATATTCTCTTTAAATGTGTGTCTTCTTATCCCTTCACTAGAAGTCCTTTTTGTGGCTTCTGAAGAATGTAAAAACAAACAACAGGAACCAACTCCACTCTGCAGGTTGATTGAAACAATAATTTTAATGCGGAGTAAGTTGCACTCTCCACGTGTGGCAAAAGATACAAAAGTACAAGTAATAAAGTTAAAATTAAGCGCTTTTCATCCGGATATTATCCAGACTTCTTCAGATATCAACTCTAAGTAACAAACTATTTAAAATTCCTCCTCAAGTGACGCGATCAAATGGGCGGTACTAAATTCATTAAATCTTTTTTAAAAAATCATTGTTTAAAACCAATAATCATTTTGTTTCCAACAAAAATTGAATAAATAAATCAAGGAATGAAAAATAACTCTGCAGATCGACTCTAATAATTCCAAAACATTACATTACATGTATGAAAGCTTTTATAATAACATAAATATCACAAATTCATTCATGCTAACCTATGTGTTAATCCTAAATATTGCATTTAGAGACAGCATTACAGCAGGTAGTGGGAACAAAAGGCCCCACAATGTGCCCATGTTGAATAGTTTTTTGCATATAGAAATACATTAAATCTAACAAAACTGAAATAGCTCTAAAAAGGTAGTCATTTAAAAAACATAGAGTTACACACACGTAGCAATACCAAATTAATTTGATTTATATACTTGTGCTTAAAAATAGTTAATTATACATGCATTGTATTATCCTATTCAGTAATTAATCAGATGACCTAGGGAGAGCCATATACCACTTAGTTACTCTATACTCTCTTTGCCTACCTAATTAATAAAGATGTGTATATTTATATACAAAATAAAAATGAGAAATCAAGATACATCCCAATTTACCTTAATAAACTTTTTAATTTCAATATACATGCTACTGAGTAAGTTTCATTTAGGCCTGGATAACTACAGGCATCGAGTCTAAGCTGCCAACTTAACTCGCTTTTTTTCAAGCAGTAGTTTAACCATATTTTCCTCAGATAACCTTCTAGTGTCTTGTGAAGCTATTTGCATTATAACTTTAAATCTAAAGTAATGGTCTGAGTTTGTCTCACAATGTCTGGCTAGAACATTGTCCATTTTATGCTTCTGGATAGCATAAATGTGTTCATATATCCTTTCACGTAATCTTCAATCGGTCTTACCAACGTAGAAAGCTGGACAACCTTGGCACTGTGCCAAGTATACTACTGACCTAGTGTTATAATTAAATTTGCCTTTAATATAGTAAGTATTGTTCCTAATCCAGAACCTATTACCCACCTCAATATGTCTACAATAGCGACACACATCACATCTATACATGCCTGCATTCGCCTTAGTTGATTTCCATGGCAATTCTAATAAGCTTTTCATGTTCAGACCCCCTCATATAGGTAATGTTAGGATGTTCACCTATTTTATTAAATATTTCCTTATCCACAGACATTAGGGGCCAGAATTTCCTAACTATCTTTTGAATTTCTTCCGCTACTGGGCTAAATGTTATTATCAGTGTGGCTTCACTTGGTAATGTATGGGTCTAGAGAATACCAGTTAGAACATCAGAGGTTCAAATCCATGTCTGTATCATGTACTAATAATGTGGTTTGCAAATATAAAGTAAGGTAAGCATAATATGTTTATGTGTATGTGACAGCTTCCATGGCTTATTCTACTCATACAGAGATGTATACATTGTCAATATATGGGCAGATGGGTTTTAATCCTCTAATGTATGAGTTCTTCTATGGCTTCACTTGTTAAACCCCTGTTCTAGTGAATATTATTGAAAAAGACAGGGGTTTGAACCGATTTAGGTTTATTTTTGTTGCCTTGCTATCGTGTTCCATTCACCAGAAATGTATTTTTCAGTCACTTTTTTAATAAGAGCTTTCATGTTGTGTCTTTCTAATACCCTGGTCTAGAAAATATCTGTGACATAGGTAGAAGTTCAGTTTTATTCATGTGTTTTTCTCCTTTCTTGCTATCATGTGTTCAGTTACCCTGAAAGCAAATATTCCTATCATGAATTTGTAAATTATGCATGGGAGTTTGACACTATTTAACCTAGTATTTTTCTGGATTCTTCTGCCATTGTTGAGCAAGGCAGTTGCGAAGTATGGACTCCTAGCCAACCTCCATCCTGCTCATTCTGCATTTGCTCAACTTGTGTTATACCCCATTCTCGTTTCACCTTTTTGTCTCTCAGTCTGTCCTGTACTCCCATTTCCAAACTATGATATGGACAAAAAATAGATAAACATGCCACACAAATGCTGAGAATGAGAATATAATTCGCAGTCATCTTTCTGTGGTCAGACATTGCACAACAATTGGCAGAGAGCAGTATGAATGGCCATATCTGACCACAGAGAGATGACAGTCCATGTCTTAGTGCAAAAATGATGACAAATCAATGGCACATGCTGATTTGTCACACAAATGAGTCACGCCTCACTGTATACACCAATCAAAATAAAGTACTGCTACTGCCATTATTTGAACCCTTCAATGGCTCCATGTAGTGATGCAATTATTCTTACTGTGTCATTGCAGTAGATGGGGGGTTCAAATTCCCTGGGGGTTATGGGTTGCAGTCTGCACATGTGCTACAGTTTCCTGATCTGTGTGTTTTATGATCCCTTTTACCCTGACTGCTCTGATGGCTCCTCTGATAATGGACTGCTGTGAAAACATTCAGTGGGAACGTCATGGGATTCATTCCGCTGAGACCTATCTTTCTTTGTTTGCCATCCTTCTGTGCATGTGCATCATTTGAGTCTATATTAGGTGATTGAAACTTTAGGTAATTGAATACCTAAAGATCAACACCTAAACAGCGAAAACTGTAAATATCGAACGTCCACTTCCGCAAATTCTTTTGTAGGGAAAGAATTTGCTTGGCCATTATCAGGAATCTGTCCTTTTCTCAACTGTAGAGCGATCTGATTTGGTATATTTAGTTATGGGGGGTGTTGGGGGCACAGCCCCCCACATGGGGGGGTGTGGAAGGTGAAGCCCCCCCAGTTGATTAGGGTTTGAATCTTTTTTTTTCTCCTGCCAAGCAAATTCTTTCCCTACGAATGAATTTGCAGAAGTGGCCGTTCAATGTTTACAGCTTTAGCTGTTTAGGTGTTGAGCTTTAGGTATTCGATTACCTAAAGTTTCAACTTTATAATATAGACCCCATCATTTGCCCAATATGTGTGCTTTATGACTCATTGTACTCTGACTGCTGTATTGTCTCACTTTGCTATTAAACTGTGGATATACTTGCATGTGGACTGAACTGATGGATCAGCTCCCCACAAGGTAACATATTTCCTTTTTAATGACATTCCCAGTGTAGTACGGGTTCAATGATAACATTCTGATGTTGTCTGGGGTGATGCAGACTGATACCTAATGGTATTTTATTGTATCCCACCTATCCTGTGTAGGTTTCACAGTCTTCAAACTACATATATTGTCATAGCACCTTCTTCACTCTGCTTTTCCAACAATTAGTATGCTATACTGTCCATCTTTGTGGATTCTTTTGGAATAGTATAACCTCTACTCTACTCTCAACCATCAGTGGTACTTTCCTATCCATTGCACATTTCTCTCACTATATGTTTATTACCATTAATTACATCAACATTCTGTACTTGTGCACGTGTATTCACATTGACTATTGGTGGTGCTCATACATCATTGGTGTTCACCTCACCTGCTTGTACCTCAACAAGACTGAGAAGTTGTTTACCATGATCTAGCTATGGGTCTGTGCACCGGCCATAATGAGAATCTCCTCATT
Source organism: Protopterus annectens (assembly GCF_019279795.1). Taxonomy (NCBI): domain Eukaryota; kingdom Metazoa; phylum Chordata; order Ceratodontiformes; family Protopteridae; genus Protopterus; species Protopterus annectens. The sequence continues at coordinate 857,480,011 of NC_056737.1, read as the reverse complement.
ATGCAAACTGGCCTGGTCACATGCACAGATAATAAGCATCGGGGCTTGTTGCACATGCAATGTACACAGTGTTGGCTTGACCATTATCATGAATGTGGTGTTTACAGATTCCAGTATTAACCAGGTTGTTTTACTCCTCTTGCCAATTAATGTCTCTTCCATCTGTTCCTGTAGTCTTCCTAGTTCCTGACAGACAGACAGACCTCTGTCTGAATGGTGCACTCAGTGACCATATATTCAAGTGAAGGTATGTCTCTGACACAGACTTTTAAATGGATACTGAAAGGGAAAGTTCACAGTGGTATACTAGACTAGTAGTACAGCTTTTGTGAATGAATTACACATCAGCATTAGCTTAATTTCTTATTTTCTATGAACATCATCTCCAATCATTCTGAATGGAACTCACGTTAACATTATATGGAATCTGCATCACACATATGCTTCTGTAATGGTAAGGGATATTCAAAAAATACAAAAAAAAAATTCCCTTCTTTAGTTCATTACATGCAGATTTCTTCCCCTGACACCCGCCCCCGCCCCCGCCCCCCCCCCACAACATTTTCTGGTATCTGTGAAAGGAAATGTATTATAGTACCCCTACTTTCAATAGCACTAGTGAGACAATGGAAGTTAGATGTGAATGACAGCATTGTAGCACCAATGATGTGGCAGAGTAGCATAGGTCATGTGGTAGTTAGACATGGATGTGGCATTTCAGGACCACTGTTATTTTGTAGTATTGAATGTGATTATCATTGATGTGGCATAATAATGTATGCAATTATGGTAATTAGACATGAATGTGGTATTCCAGTCCCACTGCTATGGTATACTATTGAGGGCAATTACCACTGATGTGGCATAGTACTGTAGGTAATTATGGCAGTTAGACTTGAATTTAGCATTCCAGCACACTGCTGTGGTAAACTATTGAGTGCAATTACCAGTGATGTGGCATAGTACTGTAGGTATTTATGGCATTTTGGTGCCACTGCCCCTGCTGTGGTATACTACTTTTTAAAGCTGTGGTATAATATTGAGTGTGATTACAACTGATGTGGCACAGTACTGCAGGCTGTTATGGTTGTTAGAGATGAATGTGGTATTCCAGTACCACTGCTGTCGTATACTGATTATGATTTTGGGAGTTGGAAGAGAATGTGATGTTATAATGCCACCATTATACTGTGTATCCATGGCAGATTATTAACCATATGTTGAAAGGGGTCCACTTTATAATTTCAAAATTCCACAATTTCGAAGCTCTAAATACCAAACCTCAGAACATCAAAGTTGTGGAATCTCGAAACTTGTCAATGGAGATTGCCATAGAGTGTGAAACAGGAACTTTACCTTTCTCTTCACTGTAGTGCGATCTTGTAGTTGGTGTATTTAAGTTGCAGGGGGTGTGGGGGTGCAGAGAGGCTTGCCCCCCCTGCAAAAATGTGATTTGTGATGTTTTATTTTTTTTTATTTTTGTTTTTTTTTTTTTTTTCATTTCGAGATTCCACAACTTCAGTGTTCTGAGCTTCGGTATTTAGAGCATCGAAATTTCAAAATTACAAAGTGGACCCATTGAAAGATGTGGTATATAGGCATACAAATCATGTGTGCCTTGTGTCTGGCAGAGTGGTGGAATATTGTCCCAACTACCCCATTACTTTATCCTACTTTCATATCACTACATGGGGCAGATGTCCACCGTGTCCAGGGAATACCTTACAATGACTAAACTTATTGAAACAGTAATGGTGACTGTCTAGTACCAAATGGCTGTCATCCTGATGTACTGAAAAGAGTTTTCATTTTTTTCTTTTATACTACTATTCCTCAAGCAGGAGAATGTGAGACATCACTAAAATAAATAAATAAACAAAGAAATAAATAACAAGCATTTTCCCACTGTTGCTCCCTTACACCTGTAAGGGCAACACTGCCAGAGCAGTATAGGTAGCTGACCATAGGTGTAGTAAAAAAACTTCATAAAAAAACACACAGCTTAGTTTAAGGGAAGAAAACCTCTAGTATACTTCCACCCCATTTAACAATCTGCAAGCTCACTACCTTCATTTGGAAACCCCACATCTTATAAAGCAGACACACACACACACACACACACACACACACACACACATATATTTCTTTTTATATATATATATATATATATATATATATATATATATATATATATATATATATATATTTGTTGTTGTTCTTATATATATATATATATATATATATATATATATATTATATATATATATATATATATATATATATATATATATATATATATGTATATATATATATATATATATATATATATATATATATATATATATATATACGTTTGTGTGTATATATATATATATATATATATATATATATATATATATATATATATATATATATACGTTTGTGTGTGTGTGTTTGCTTTATAAGATTGGGGGTTTACAAATGAAGGTAGTGAGCTTGCACATTGTTAAATGGGTGGAAACATACTAGAGGCTTTTCTGCCTTTAAACTAAGCTTCATGTGCAAGATAAATTGTAGATAAGAGAGTACCATTCCAGGAGCTGTTAAGTATATAAGGAACTGTGTAACATTATTGTTGTCTTTTTACCATCATTGTAGATATTTCACTGGGTGCAAATCTTTTACTACATAATTAACTATTTGCGCTTTCTCCAGACCAAGACTGTCAGCACTAAAACATATAAAGCTTATGTGGCCTGGTGGTAATTCTTATGTTGATTGGCTTAAATATGATTAGTCTCCAAAGATCTACTTTAATGTTATATAAGACCATTCCTGTGTATGTGTATTCTTTGCCTGTTCATTATGTATTATCAATACAGTACAACCCCCCTTTGTTAAACGAAAAGGCATACAAGGCAATAAGCAAAGAATAAGCAAAATGTGCCATACTTCTCACTAAAAGAATTATAGACAATTAACCAAAGGTTTGTCTGAAGTGAGGTCACTATAACAGAAACAGTTTACATTCCTTTGTTTACATTATCACCTTACATATCAAACCACTTCTAGGTTAAAGTAAAAAAAAAAAAGGAAGAATCACACTTGATATGCACATTTGTTTCTTGCATGGTCTATTGATGGCAGGACTCCAAAAGAAAGTTGGGGAAAGCACAGCACTCCAAAGGAAGACATCAGTGCTCCAGTGATTTTAGAATGTACGCTAAAACAAGAGCAATTAATTATCTGTTCAGCGGACTATAATTACAGACTTCCTACACATCCACTGGATTCCAGAACTCAATAGGGTGCAAACGCAATTTAAATGTGACAAAGTCTTCACTGACACCTTTCTGAAAGCACTCGGAGGAAGCCATATGTGCTTTATTTTAATACCACTGCATTCCATTGATTCACAGGGAATCCTGCAGAATCTGCAAACCTTACTTAAAAAATGTAACTGGCATTTAATGCACCACAGCAGGCTGAGTACTTGCAAGCCATATTAGAGGACGACCTGCAAATGCATCCCTAAAGGCAGTCAGGTAAGCACGGAGTCAGGCCATAGTTAAGCCAACTCTCTGAATAGGAAATAATAGTTACATACAGATTTAACAGAGAGCTGGTGCAGGATGTGTGCAAGAGGTATGCACTCCACATGCATGCTCATATTCTGCAGTGTAACCCTGTAGTGATAGAAAAAGGATTGTGTGTCCGAGTCTAGGTATACCAGCCTCTAGGACATTTCAGCAGCATATGGGAGATGCCGTAGGAGTGTTCCAGACAGCTGACAGTCACATTCTCTTGCATTTCCTGGCAGCAATGTGCACCATTGTGGATGAATAAATCCACTTTCCAACAACAGTCATGGAGTGCAGAACTGACAACAGTTCTATGCCATTGACAACTTCCCCTGCGTCCTTGGTACAATAGATTGCACTTCTGGTCACAGGCTTATTGTGCCTGCTTATTTGAACTGTTTCTTTCTGAAATTGGTGTGCCTTGTTGCTGTAGCATAGGCCAGATTCAGGCCTGCTGAATCTAGCTTTGATTTTATAACTTGAGCACAGATCCAGGCCATCTTTGTTTGGAGAAGGTTCCCCTGCATCCTAGTGGCAGGAGTGTGCAGTTAGAACTTGTCTGATTGAAGACTGCTGGAACAGGGCTCAGTTTTGAGCTTTTTTCTGGTTAATTGGGTAACTTGTTTAAATCAGTTTGTTCATTTTCTATTCTTTTATATAGATAAAAAAATTGCACTTTATTCATCTGCTTTTACTGTATTTGTGTTTCTTCCTACTTTATTACTAGGGGCATTGACTACAACTCTGATCTGAGATATATAACAATAAGTATCATTTTCTGTGCATTTAAAATTTTTTTTTTATTGTATCTGCTTTATTTTTTGAAAAAAAAAAAAATATATATATATATATATATACTTGATTCCCACCTTTCTAAGCTAGTATAGTCCAGTTTTCAGGTTAGTGCTGAATTCAGGGCTGTGTTACAAATCTCTGTGTTTGCCCATACCTTACTTGGATAGAAGGAAGTTTCTCTGTTCACCTGTGAGAGATGGGAGCTTTGAGTATCCTATCTGTCCCTGGAGGAGTGGTTTTAGCCTAGAAATTAGTAGTTTATTGGCCATTTTGGGCTAATTTCTATCTCTTTCATTTCCCTGCTATAAAAAATGCATTTGCCCGGTTTTGCATGCCGGGCAGTGCCGGTTAGCTAGGGAATAACTATTCCTGGCTCCACAAAGTCTCCTCTTCAATTTTTCCCTTGGAACTAGACAACCTTTCAACTTAAGCACTCAACCCATTCATTTCTCAGCCCGAGACTTGCTCAAAACTCATAGCAAGCACTTATAAACCCTAGCACTAGACCCCCCCCCCATACTGTACAGAAGGACAAGGCTCTCTATTCGACCTTACTAGCGAATCAGTAAAACAGTTTACTGTACCTATCCAGGCATGTCCAAAGAGCAGTTTCAGGTGTACTCTCCAGTCCAACTCGTGAATCTGGGCATTTTGAGGCAATGTTACAACTGCCTCATGTACACAGACAACCCTCTCCTCCTACCACCAAATGCTAATACATGCAATTATACAGCCAAACTGGAGACTAAGGTCTCTCAACCCAAGACTGGATCAAACAGTCAAGAGGAGAAGGGAAATACTTGCATCACACCACCAGTCTCACATAGACCCATTAAACCAGCATCGGCAAAAAACACATAAATACATGAAAACATACTCAGAGACTCTAAATAAAAATCTGCAAAAGCAACAGAGACCTCCAGAGCAGACATCCAAGCAACCTCCACCCCCCAACACAAACCATGAAACACATACTTCACAAAACCAGTATGCCACACAATCACAGCCCTTAAGGCAAAATAACATACCCAACACACTAGTAATAGGTGACTCTATAGTCAGGCACACTGATGTCCCACTCACTAGGCTGAATTAGGAGAAGGTTACTGTTAGCTGTCTGTCGGGTGCCAGGATCTGCCACATAACACAAGCACTCGGGTCACTCCAGAACAAGTACAAATATGACTCTGTCATTGTCCATGTTGGTGTGAATGACCTGCGCTGTACCTCCCTGGACTACATGAAAAGAGACATGGAAGCGCTCTCCGATCACGTAGCCCAGGCCGATATGACCCTGACCCTGAGTATTATCCTGCCCTCACTAAGAATGATACCATGGTATAGAGAAAAAAATTATCAATTTCAACAATTGGCTAAGTTTCTGGTGTCATTCAAAGGGGATCCAGTGTCTGTCCCGCCTGAGATGACATGCTCGACAAGCCACACTGCTTCACTAGAGACGGCTTGCATCTGTCACCCTTAGGTTTTTGAATACTGGCCAAGGCTCTTGCCACCCCCATAGTGCCTTTTTTAGGCAAGGCTCAAAAGACAAACCCACCATCGTAAATAGCACAAGTAACAAAAAATTGAGGATAATGCTACTCAATGCTAGAAGTCTAAACCGCAAAATGCACACACTCGAGGCACTCCTCAGTATGGAGAAAATCGATATATGTGCAGTAACAGAAACCTGGTTTAAGGTTCCAGAGACCACCCTAGCACTACCAGGCTACAACTCATATCATACATTTTGGCCACAGAACCCAGATTGAAATACAAAAGGCAGGGGCGTATCCATATTCATCAAGGATACCCAGACCTCCAGGTTAGTGACACAGCATGATGCTTCAGAGATCATCCACATGCAACTAACAACGGGCAAAACTGCAATTCAAATTGTAGCTTGCTACAGATCACCCACCGTGTCCCAGGACCCCCATTCCACGTTTTTGGAAACAGTGTGAAACATAATGGTCCTACCAAACACCCTTATATTGGGTGATTTCAATTATCCAAACATTAACTGGGAGAACTACTCAAGTACTAACTCCCTTGCCCAACATTTCCTAGAATTTATAAACTCAAACACCCTGGATCAACTGGACAACACTCCCACCAGAGGTGACAACACATTGGACCTGGTCATCACCAACATGAGCGACCGCTGTTCCACACCAGAGGCCAACCCCTCGCTGGTTAGATCTGACCATAAACAAATCACTCTGGATAGCCACATTATGCCCCCATCCCCAGACAAGGAAACCACCGTGAAAAACTTTTCAAAAGCAAACTTCACGTTGCTTACGTTTCAAAGCCCCCATGCTAAAGGATAATGCTGTCCAAACTGCAAAATCCTTTACTAATGGATTTTACGGGCACCTACAAGAATGCATGGATTGTGCTATCCCAAGCAAAACCAAGACTCACTCCTCCAAGAAAAGAAAACCAGTCTGATGGACCACTGCCATTAACAAGCTATATAATAGAAGGAGGAAACTAGTACAGAAAAGAGTAAAATCCCAAGAAGGGAAAACATCTCTAATCAGTATCAGCAAGAAACTATGATCCCTCATAAAATCATCCAAGGCGAGCTTTGAAAAAAAAAATTGCCAAGGACTCCAAATATAACCACAAGTCATTCTTTAGCTATGTCAAGAATCTAAGTGGCATTGCTCAGATCTGCTTGGAGTTAGTGCAGAATGGCACAAAATACACTGAACCGACCAATATCGCCAACATCCTGGCAGACAGATTCAGTGCCAACTTCACTCCCCTCTCACCCCCAAAAGGGCCCATAACCATACCAGAAGAATGTAGATCCCCTGAAATCACAGACACTCAGGTTAAAACAGCCCTCTCCAAAGCCAAAAACCCAGCATCAATGGGACTGGATGGTGTCCCAGGATGCGTCCTACACAAGCTCAAAGATGAACTAACCCCTCACCTAAACACACTGTTTAAACTCAGTCTCTCCACAGGCTACATACCCATAGAGTGGTTTACAGCAATGGTTAGTCTGGTCCACAAAGCTGGAGCCACAACAGACCCCAGGAACTATCTAACTAAGCCTGACTAGCTTGGTCTGTAAGGCTATGGAACACATCATCATGGAACTCATTAACAGAGACATTGGGAACCTCCAAACAGTGGACTCTACCCAGTTTGGCTTTGTTAAGGGCAGATCATGCCTCCTAAACCTGGTGGACTTCTTTGAGACAGTTACCAAGACTATAGATGAGGGAAAGGTGGTACACACAGCCTACCTAGACCTCGCAAAGGCCTTCAACCCCATTCCCCATTCTGGTATTATAGACAAGCTCACCAGCCTGAACATAAACCCCAACGTCACAAGATGGGTTGCCAACTGGCTCATGGACAGAACCCACATGGTGAGAGTTGCGGGAGCTAGGTCCGACTCTAAATTGGTTACAAGTGGCGTTCCCACAGGAGGACTATGGCTAACCAAGTTCATAGATGACTGCAAACTAGGGGCTAAAATTGACTCTCTGGCTGACACAGATATCCTCCAAAAGGGTCTCACTGAGACAGATACCTGGTGTCAAAATCATGGCCTCAACCTAAATGCCAAAAAGTGCATAGTCATCCCCTTTGGAAAAAACAAAATACCCACAAACTACCACATAGGTGGTAGTCCCCTAAATACAGAAGACATAATAAGGGATCTGGGGACCCAAGTAGATAGTAATCTCTCCTTTGATAATCACATTGCCAAAGTGGTTAGAAAATCATTCTATGTGGCCCACCTAATCACAAAAGGGTTCGCATCCAGATCAAAAGAGGTCATTGTGCCCCTCTACTCATCACTCATCAGACCCATCATAGAGTACAACACTCCATTTGGGATGTACCTAACAAGACACCTGCAACAGCTGGAAAGACCACCGAAGTACCTCACCAATAGGATCACTCGCCTCAAACAGATGCCCTATGCAGCTCGACTGAAGAAACTCCAGCTGTACTTGGTTGCATACCGCCTACTCAGAGGTGATCTCTGCCTGACATACAAGGCCATGTCCAACCCAGAATTGATGGACATGCCCCACCTAAAGAAAACCATATCCCCTCTAGCCACACGCTCTAGGGATTTAAACCTCACCACAACAATAAATAGGATGTGCTGGAGGGATAGATTCCAGTCCCAGAGACTTCCCATACGTTGGAGCAAGATTCCAATCTACATTAGGCAGAGCTCCTCGCTAACACTCTTCAAGAGAAGCCTTGACGAGTGGATGGGAAACAGAAAGTTTACCCCGGGGATCACTTCAGTAGCTCTGCTGGACAGAGGCACAGGGAACTAATCTAAGGGGGCGGCGAAAGCCAACACATTCTGGCTAGGCTTATAAATGCCTTCGGGCAGATAGCCTAGTACCTACCTATGAACCTATGAACCTATGTCCCAATTAAAACTCCAGCTGTACCTGATTCTGAATGGCACATCAATAGAAATGGGTGGTCATTGCTCAATTGTCAAGTGGTATGCTCAACAGACGGCCTCATTACTAATATCATGGAATCACACCCCGGTAGTGAGTATGATGCTGCAATATGGAGAGAAAGTGTTCTGAGTGCTTCTTTCCAACATGGTTAAATCCTTGCGGCACTATTACTTGGAGTACAGGACCACAGCTATGATGTAAGCAGAATCTATTCCTGTCAACATTAAATATGAGGACAAAATATGTGCTATCTCCTCCCTACAAACAGGTGACTTGGAGTTATCCACTGGCTGTTGACGCTATGCAGAGCCCCATCAACCCCTGCTGAGGATGCACATGACAGAGCACACACCACAACATGAAACACTATTGTGCATGTGTCTGGCATGTTGAAAGCAAGATTCAAATCTATGGACACATCTGGGGGTGCACTAAAATACACATTAGAAAAGGTATCACAGATGGTTAGCATGTGAACATGATAACAACAAAACATGGTTGTCTGCAGGTAGCAGGTGTGGGTGACCTACCCCAAGAACCCGAGATGTCTGATGATGACATATCAGACCTGTCACAGGAAATCAGGCAAACACATGGTTGAGAAGAAATAGGTGTGGGTGACAGAATGCAACCATATGTCCTAGCTCATGCAACAATTTTGCATTTGATACATACCTCTGAGTCATGACAACCCACACACATACAAATGTACACAGACTAAATGGACATGGTTGTTTGTTGCCCCACAACAGCAGCAGAGAGCATGACTAATGGGAAGAAACCAGTAGCTGTCGACGTTGATAATCATACATCACAGAAGCATAAGAACATATACACAACAGTCAGAGGGAGCATCCACACAGAAAGTCTCTCTGTAAGGTACATCACCAAAGAGGACAACACAGGCAAAAATGTTGTACCCAGGAGGTGTGCGCAACAGAAGGTGTCATTTGTCAGGTAGGACATCATCATACAGACAAATAGCAGAGAACATTACCCATAAAACAGCCACTAACACAAGAAATCTAGGCCCATGAAGTGTATGGGAATGTAGCAGCACAAATGTACCCCAACGCAGGGTCCTTATGCTACATTGATGCATCCCATATAGCACTGAGTGATGTGCAATAGTGTGTTACAACACAGTAAAGCTGTTACAGCAGCATGAGTAATTACAGACATCAAGTGCAGTAATATTTCAGAATACATTTTATGATCCCGTTTTACTTGATGATATTTCCTGGGAGGTTTTCCTCTGAACAAGATAATAAAGCAAAACCTTATTTTATGCACTCTGTAAATTCTTTATTTAATTCTGATGATGGTAACATCAATAATAATGCAAATAGGAACAGAAATAATGTAAGATATTTGACTTGTTATAGTACTAGAACAGAGGATATTACGAATATTATAAGCTGATTTGCATTAAATGGAATTTCATAATGGTGTTGAGTTTGTATGTGTTTTTTGGTAATTACAAATATCCAAAGGACAGGTCAAAAAGAAAATAAACACAAACAAGCATCACATCCCATGCCTGCTATGGAATGTCACACAAAAGGCAACACTGCAATGTATAGGTTATTGCTGCTGCATGACTCGGTTTCAGGACATAATATGTGCAGACATACAGAGCATTAATGATAGTGACTACACAACATACGTGCACCATGCATCAATACTGGGATTACGGGAAGGCACACACAGGAAATACATGTCAGGATGGGGATTCAAAATGGAAACAGGTACAAAGAAAAGCAGTGAGTGCTGAGGATGAGGCATCTGCAACACCATATTAAAATACAATAAGTGGCACAGGTATGCATACAGAGGCATAGTCATGCGTGCAGAAATGGCAGACAACTAGGAAATGTACAATTTAGATGGATGACATTCTGTTAACATAGAAGCATGGAGTAATATATAGCATTACTGTTGTCAATATCTGTACTAACATATTTCTAATTACAAAGAAGTACTACATATCACAACTGAAAGCTAGTCACTTAAGTTTGATAAATGATCAGAAAAACCCTGTGGCATCAGACATTTGAAAAACCACCAACAGATTAGTCAGGAGTTAGCACAGTGATTATTGCCACGGTGCCAGAATGACAAAACAGGATACACATTGGGTGAACTGTCAGTGTTACTCTAATGTGGTCTAGGGAGCCCATACTGATGGCTTACACCATGGTCCTGGCTGCCCCTATCATATCTGTAAACACTCGGCCAACAGTGGTGTACTGAAGAGCTGGTCGTGTTCACACTAGCATTTTGGGACATATTGCAGACAGGAGCAATACTGTGATGTGACAGTATGGATGTGACTGCTGAGCTTACAATTGACTGACCAACAGCAGATGTGCATGCATGTTGCATTACAGATATTGATGTCTGAGGGCCATGTGTGGGTGTAATGAGAGGGGGTCTGTTTCTCCCCACTGGAGCTAATCTGCTTATTACAGTTAGGGCATATAACACCCAGTTAGTACTGTGGCATTGCTCCAGCACTGCTATAACAAGGCTTTCAACAGAGCGTGCAACAGATACCACACTGACATGATGTATAACCAATGCTGCTATGACCTCTTCATGTCTGCACTCCTGACCTTCATGTAACACATGCAACTGGTGTGCTACACAATTGGTGCCACAGGCAAGTGCATGCAGGTCAGAGCCATGATGTCACTGTGAACATTAATGTGTGCGTAATAGTAGGCGGACACCTTCTGACACATGTCCATACTCAACAGCTACATTCCTACATGTACTCTGATGGGAAGTATTGGCCTGTAATTTGAAGAGTCACCATCATTACCAGACTCTACATGGTCCAGTGAGTCATGGAAATCTTCATGTACATCATCTTGTGTCCCCAAATCATGAGGATGTCTGGCTATACCATGAACCACATGGCTGTCCCCTTCTGTGCTGAACAGGTAATCCAGTGCAGTGGCCTGTGTGGCATGGGCAGTACTATTATAGTTAAGCACATAACATCCCACCTCAGGATCAGTGGAAAGGCTACTGAATGAGGCATGTAGTGGACATGCTATAAAAAAGACTCAGATGGCACATGTTGCATACCTTCACAGAAATCAAAAGATGCAGCATAGTATTGGTATATGGGGCAATGACATGACTACAATGCTAATGATGATATGCGCTCACCAGGACATCATGGCTGTGGATGGTTTAGGGAACCTATATAACAGAGATATGACATGTAAGTTACATATTAAACAAATATGACAGATGATGTCAATACAAATATTAAAACATAACTGACATGTCCTCCTATGATTCCATCACTGGAGTTGAGGGTTGAAATGCCGCTGTTATGTGAAAAGATACATACAAAAGTCATCATTAAGCACATACCAGGCATCATATAACATTCCACCTGAGGTATAACACACAGGAAATAAGATAGACATATACCTGATGGGCGAGGATGATGTGAAGATTGCAGGGGTCCTATGCATGTGAACAAGGCCACATTAGTCATGAAGGGCACAGATGCAATTATCAATAGTGAAATGTAGCAAACAGAAATGCTGCTTTACTAGGTACGTCTTCCCTGCTTGGTGACCATATCATCTGTCATAATGAGAATCTGCTAGCATAACAAGGCACACAAACATTAACATGTGAGTATACTCCACAGTCATGACAGGAGGCAGAGGCACACAACAGCTATGGATCACACTAACAGGATATGGAGACATTTACATGACAAACAATGCACATGTCAGCCAGAAGTACCTGTGTAGAGAACAAGGCAGCATGAACATGCTAGATCATAGGTGTGCTAAACAGTGCTGCATAATATCAACCATATGAACACTCTTACCTGGTCTGACTGTACATGCAGCTTGTAGGCCCATGTCTTGTGATGATGAATCTGTAGGTTAAAATGGCATGCAAACAACAGCATGTGAGTATACTTCACAGTCATAACAGGAGGCGCACAGCAACTATGGATCACACTAACAGTGTTTGAAGACACTTATGTGTCATGTTTTGCTGCTGTGCAGATGTTGAAGGACCTATCCAATTGAAAAACACAGCATCACACGTTGATGAAAGTGGTATGTATGTATGTATGTAGTGCATTGGTAAGATAATAGACTGTAACACTTATGTTGTGCATCCACATTAGATGTGTTTTCACATTCACAGCATACTTCTGCTGCTGGAGCACAAATACAATAATATGGTACTAACTGTGAATTAATGTTCGTTAATGAGAAATGGTGTATGTTGCAGTGTTTGTGAATGTAGGACATACCTGTACATCTTGGAACACCTGCTTCATTGCCACCAAGTATCCAACAATCCCGACTGCTGGTATCATATGAGGCCAGGAACTTCATTATCTCATCCAGGGAAGGCAAAGGTGTCCCACCTCCAGTGGCATTCCATGCCGTCTCATAGCTGCATAGTGTGTTGACTGCATGGAGGATCATGTCAGAACAATGTCTACAACAGGCCTCTTGGATCTATTGTGACCACCCACAACATTAATCATGTTTGTAAGGTCAGTCCAGACTGGATTCCTCCAGACAGAATTGCCTGTCCATCAAAGAAGGTTGTGGTTATACTGGTGCAGAGCCTAAATTATTACTTCATTCTTTCTGTGTGAGAAATTGATTTCCCTATTTCTGATCAACATCTGGAAGACAGGGTGATATCCATATCTTAGACTTTATAAAGGGGCTCACATATTGACATCCTGATGGTAAACGTATAGGTCAGTTAAATTGTTCACATCTCATTTATAATGCATAGCTATGCAAAACAATCTGAGTCATGTATGTCACTGTTATGTACTGACTATATGAATGAAAATGAAAACTATGTCTGAATATGTAATGCATATGGACCAGGAACATCAGCACATTTATCAATTTTGTACATGTCATATGTGCAGAGGTAAGATTCAAACCCATGTCAATAGATATTACAACAAGTAAGGGACAAACACATAAACAAACCCAGTACTATATCAATGGTGTTGCCACAGCTGCATGCCCATCCAAACATAACTATCATGTACAATATACCTCAGGAATGTAGGATGTATCTCATATACTACCACAGTCAGAGACACACATCATAAAAAATGTTACTGTCATGATACGGTGTACAACATACATACTGGAATTTATACAGAAACAGTGAAGAAAAAAGTTAGCATATTAAAATGAACTGTTATGCATTCATGGCTACATATCAACACAAGAAACAGTGAACATTCAAAACCATCCTTATGTTGCCCTATCAGATTGAATGTGCTTACAACTACTACTATATTACTAAATATCACAGGGTATCAATAAATTAGGCACTGAACATACGACTTACAGAAATCTCCGTAACTCATCAGGTTCCGTAAACTTACCAAAGACATTACAGGTTAGTCAGAAATAACTACAGATATATTTTAATTCTCTCCATATCTATAATTTACCGGGGCTGTTTCCTTTTTTTCCCTACAACTGTATATTGAAAAATGAAGTAGCAGACTTGAGTCTACTGTGCAATTCAAGTAGATCAGTGGCTAAGGCCACTGTAAACTATAACATTAACAACAAACTTGAAATGCTGATCCTAACCTAGGATCAGCGTTTCAAGTTTCTTGTTAATTTTACAACTGTATATTGGGAAAATCTCCTTGCCGCTGATGGACATTTACACATCTGTATGCATATTGTTTAATTCTACCCCCCCTTTTATGTAATAGATGGATTGTAAAGCAATTACAAATGACATATGCATGAAAATATATATCAGTTGATTTATACAAAACAGTTTTAATACAGGTATGTGAGAATAGCAATCGATTCCACAACAAATACAGCAGTTGACAGCTTACCTTTTGAATCTAGCTGTAAATCAGCTATATCTTAAACTGATTTTAGCTATGCGCACTCAGCTTTTAAGTGGCATTTGTGCCATATGTAATTAATGTTGTTCATTAACATTAAATATTTTGGAATTCCTTTTGGGAATGTCCGCATAAGTTCTTGAAACTCCATACATTAACCAATATCTCGGTATAAGTGTTAGGTGCTCAGTGCAACAACCCAATAGGTAGCATTAAATGAGAACACCTGTAACACATGCCCAGTGCCCTCCAATAGTCTGCTGCCATCCTATATGTGCCAACTTTAAAAATGTAATATTGACACAGTTATTGCTCATTCCATTGCTACCTACAAACTGAGTGAGACCTCAGCTAGAAGTTTTTGAAAGGCATTTTTCAACAACTTTCAACTAAAATAGTGAGGATGTCAACTGAGAGGAGGCTTTGGCATGTGCGAGCACCAAACTGGACCAAGGAAGAGACCACCTAGATGCTCACTGTCTATGTTGGAAATGAGCCAAGGATGCAAGTAAGTCCCAGAAACTTCACAATGATCAGTATATGGAAATGGATTAAGATGGAGCACCGCAGATGGACTGCAATACTGGACAGGCATGCAGGTGTGCCACTACTATGATGACCTACATCAGAGGGATGCAAAGGATCTTCAGAGGGTCACTGGGAATGTCTCATGAATATGTGTGAGTTTGAATCTGAGTGTAACTGATTTTGGATAACATCTTTGCAGTTCAACTTTTCCTATTTAACAACAGATATGGGAGATCTATACTCAGTTAATAAGTTATACAATACAGATTTTTACACATCTACCATGGAAGTGGTGCACTGATGCCTATAGCTCTTATTATGTGGATTCCTGCAAATATTTTTGTTATCCACAAAGTTTCTAGAAATATCATATTTCTGTAAATAAGGATGTAAGTGAAAATCTTGGGTAATACATACATGTTATCTATACAGTTCGAATTACACAAAATTATGTTATAATCCATTACTTTTTTAATTGACTGCCCTCCTGCTAAATTACATGTGTATGTATTAAATCTCACAGGTGAACAGTAATCCCTTTAATGTCTACTTATGTGTTTCAAGTGCAGTCAAATGTTTTATTGCAAACTATGATAGTTGAACCAAATGAATGAAAGAGCTATACCAATATGCTATCCGGTCTTGAGACGCCTGTAGTCCTCACAACTGGTACCAAGAAAGATAAGAACTTGAATTAAATTCAAGTTATTTAACTTCCATCAATTTTTACACTCACAGCCAAGATCAATTAGCTAGAAAAGTAGGGGTTCAGGTTTATAGTGTGAATATAGGTGACAGTTGTAGGTTTGAATCTTGGTTCCACTGGTTTACCTACAGTAATCCCTGGGTGTACACAGTTTAGAATAACACAGCAATGAGTGTGATTCGTATTTCATGTCAATGCTAGATGACATGTAATACTCACCGTTTCTTCACTGTTTGTTGCTGTACATAGCAGTCATTATGTACTGACCTTAAACAATCCATTTCCTGTCATTTTTGTGCCACAAACCACTCATGCTTTTATGGTATGTCTGAAGTGTTACATAGTTAACTTACTTACTTGTTACTGGTTAAAACATCCCTCTCCAAAGCCAAAAACACAGCATCAATGGGACCGGACGGTGTCCCAGACTGCGTCCTACACAAGCTCAAAGACAAATTAACCCCTCACCTAAACACACTGTTCAGACTCAGCCTCTCTACAGGCTACGTACCCATAGAGTGGCACACAGCAACGGTTATTCCGGTCCACAAAGGTGGAGCCACAACAGACCCCGGGAACTATCACCCTATAAGCCTGAAGCCTGACTAGCTTGGTCTACAAGGCTATAAAGCGCATCATCATGGAACTCATTAACAGAGACATTGGGAACCTCCAAACACTGGACCCTACCCAGCTCAGCTTTGTTAAGGGCAGATCATGCCTCCTAAACCTGGTGGACTTCTTTCAGACAGTTACCAAGGCTACAGATGAGGGAAAGGTGGTACACACACAGCTTACCTAGACCTCACAAAGGCCTTCAACACCATTCCCCATTTTGGTATTATAGACAAGCTCACCATCCTGAACATAAACTCCTATGTCACAAGATGGGTTGTCAATTGGCTCATAGACAGAACCCACATGGTGAGAGTTGTTGGAGCTAGGTCCGACTCTAAACTGGTTACAAGAGGTGTTCCCCAGGGCTCAGTCCTAGGACCCCTCCTGTTTGGCATATACGTTTCAGAGGTACAGGCAAGCACAGGAGGACTATGGCTGACCAAGTTCACAGATGACTGCAAACTAGGGGCTATAACTGATTCTCTGGCTGACACAGACATCCTCCAAAAGGGTCTCAATGAGACGGATACCTGGTGTCAAAATCATGGCCTCAACCTAAATGCCAAAAAGTGCATAGTCATCCCCTTTGGAAAAAACAAAGTACCCACAAACTACCACATAGGTGGTAGTCCCCTAAATACGGAAGACATAATAAGGGATCTGGGGACCCAAGTAGACAGTAATCTCTCCTTTGATAATCACATTGCCAAAGTGGTTAGAAAATCCTTCTATGTGGCCCACCTAATCACAAAGGGGTTCGCATCCAGATCAAAAGAGGTCATTGCGCCCCTCTACTCATCACTCATCAGACCCATCATAGAGTACAATTCCCCATTTGGGATGTACCTTGCAAGAAACCTGCAACAGCTGGAAAGACCACAGAAGTACCTCACCAAGAGGATCACTAGCCTCAAACAGATGCCCTACGCAGCTCGACTGAAGGAACTCCAGCTGTACTTGGTTGCATACCGCCTACTCAGAGGTGATCTCTGCCTGACATACAAGGCCATGTCCAACCCAGAACTGATGGACATGCTCCACCTAAAGAAAACCATACCCCCTCATGCCACATGCTCTAGGGATCTAAACCTCACCACAACAGTAAATAGGACATGCTGGAGGGATAGATTCCTGTCCCAGAGACTTCCTATGCTTTGGAACAAGATTCCAATCTACATTAGGCAGAGCTCCTCCCTAACAGTCTTCAAGAGAAACCTTGATAAGTGGATGGGAAACAGAAAGTTTACCCCGGGGATCACTTCAGTGGCTCTGCTGGACAGAGGCACAGGGAACTAATCTAAGGGGGTGGCGAAAGCCAACTCATTCTGGTTTGGCTTATAAATGCCTTCGGAGAGATAGCCTAGTACCTACCTATGAACCTATGAACCTATGTTATGTAATCACTGATTTTTGGTGAATTCCAATTATGTATGTATAATGTTTTTGCTCCTCTTTGAACTTTGACAGAGCATGGGACCCATGGCATCTCAACAACCATATACCAAAGAAGATGATGTGCCAGACCACTGCCAGACAATTTGGACTCTGAGGACCATGATGATGACCATGACAGGAATGATGATGATGACAGACCAGGACCTGCATGTGCCATTGCTCTTGCTGCTCATTGAAGAGGACGTCCACCACCATACCAGGGAGACAATATTCAGGATCAGTGCTGCAATGGAGTGATTGATATCTTCCAGACACAGATGAGGAACCTGATGAGCAACTTCTTTCAGGACATGGCATGGTCTATGTGCAATTCCTTCCAGGAGATTGTTAGGGAGATCTTTTGTGATGTTTGACTCCATCAGGGTGGCCCCTCAGGACTGTAAGTATTGTCTGTATGATACACTTTTGTAATGCTGCCACCATAGCATTTTGTATATCCAGCTATGTATGGTATAGGCACAATTGTGCAGACATCACATATTGCCATCATGCTTTTCAGGCATATGGCATAATATTCACTGCACATATCATGTCCTACGTGGCATTATGCTGCTGCTGTAGTATGACATACATTACCAAATTACACATGTAGTAATCGCTGTCATTTACATAATCATGCTATTGTTACTGCATACATTTGTTCATATGAACAGGGGTACCACTCATATGTTTGTGTGTGTGTGTGTGTGTGTGTGTGTGTGTGTGTGTGTGTGTGTGTGTGTGTGTGTGTGCGTGTGTGCACGTGTGTGTGCGTGCGTGTGCGTGCATGTGTGTGTGTGTGTGTGTGTGTGTGTGTGTGTGTGTGTGTGTGTGCGCGCGTGTGTGTGTGTGTGTGTGTGTGTGTGTGTGTGTGTCTGTCTCTCTCTCTCTCTCTCTCTTCGTAAGACACTGTAATCACTGGCTGTAGTAAATTCTCTTTTTTTCATGGACTACTGTATCTGGTTTTCTCGCATCTATTTTTTTTTTTTTTTTGAACTGTTGGTAAAGGGTGATCCCACATGATATAAACTTCATCATTCTCTATAATGCTTTGTGGCTTATGTTTCCAGTGCTTCTCATCTACTTCAGTATTGTAATGTTTGCACAATCTCCAGTGCAGCAGTTTTGTGACATTATTATGTATTTCAGTATACAGGTCCTCTATCGTTAGTGTATCACATCCAGCAATGAGATGTGAGACTTTCTGCAATTCTCTTTTTTAGAACTTGCATTTTCTGTTTCTCCTACATGTTCAATGAACGTTGTAAACCAGCTTGCACATAGTCCATTATCTTGGGCCGCTACTATTAACCTTTCATCTTTTTGTTTAAATTCACCTCTCATTAACCATTCCTGTGTCAAATCCTGATTGACATGAGATTGTTCTAGAAGTTTTCTGTAAGGACAGCTATATTTATGCCTTTTCCACATTTCTTGCCTTCTCATCTGACCTTTCTCCTTATATTCTTTATTTTGTTTTTTTTTGGCACATTCATTTGCTGCATGATTTTTGTCTACTTCTGGTTTGGTTTCCATTCCTGCTTGACACTGATATGGTTCTGCTAAACTAAGCAGTGAAGTTATCTTAGATTTGTTCTCTTCATGTTTTTAAACTTTCACTATGTTTGGAAATGTATGAAGTCCTATGATTGAAGAGCTATACAAGTAACCAGTTTCAAGGAGCCCATACCTCCTTCAGACCAAGGAATATATAATCGTGATATACATTGATTTTTATATATCATTTGATAAGTATGAAGCAGTTTTCTTGTTTTCCTCTCCAACTGATCCAATACCCTTTGGGGCCAGAAAATTACCCCAAAACTTTAAGTTAGAACAGGAATATCAAATTGATTTAGAACCTGGATTTTGTTCCAGGATGTCAGGTCTGTTTTCAGTATTAATTTTAGTCTTCTAAAATATTCCTCACTGAGTTTTGTTCACATTTGGTCATGTTTTATTGTTCATCCTTTATCAATTCCCAAATATTTATACAATCCCACCTTTTCAAGTTCCTTTACATATCATTTTTGTCCCAGACAGATATTTTCCTGGTTCTGAAACTTTCTTGCTTTAAATGTTGATTTTGTACATTTATCAAGACCAGATGACATTCTTATACCATCTCAGAAAGTACTGACCGCTTCCATTTCTGCTTTCAGCTCTCGTCTGATGAACTATCCAGTTTTAAATCATCCACAAAATGAAGATGAGAAGTCTTTACATGTAGTTGCTTTGTGGGAGCCAAATTGTATCCATGACCTAATCTGTTAATTAGATTAATGGGTTAAGGGCAAAGCAAAAGAGCAGCGGTGACAAAGAGTCACCCTGTAATATCCCATTTGAATTTTTATCTCTGGGATATTAATTTGTCCTTTATCATGGCTTAGCTGCAAAGTGGTTTGCCACTGTTTCATGGTCACTGTAATGTAATTGATCAATGCAGGGTGTCTCATACATTTTAAGCACTACTTTATCCAGGAATGCGGGATGCTGTCAAATGCTTTTTTGTAATCTACCCATGACATACTTAGATTCTTCCTCTTTTTACAATTTCCCATTATGACTTTATTTAACAACAAATGATCATTTGTTCCATATGACTTTCTTTTGTTTTTTTTATTACCATGATTGAGCTTTGTTCTAAATGACTGTAAACTCTGCCAGCATCAATTCTAGTATATAGTTTATACAGCATCAGAAATCAAGTTATTGGTCTATAGATTTTAGGATAGCTTAAAGGTTCACTCTTAAGGAGGAGTATCATTTTTCTTTTTGGTAACTAGGTTAGTGTCTGTTCAGGGTGCACATATAAGTAGTTCTTACTCAGGGTTAAATCTTCATGTAAAGGTGTTAATACTTTTAGCCAAAAGTTAAGTATTGTATCTGGGCCTCGGGTTTTCCATCTAGGAGCTTTTCTTAATTTTATTTAAGTTTCTTTTGCCATTATTTCATCCCATTTCACATCCTGTACATTTGAACTTCTTATGGAACTTCTTACTGTTTCTTTTACTTTTTACCCATTTAATGTGTTATTTTCTCCATGATCTTCACAGATATTACTCCAAAACTGCATCTAGTTCTTCTTTTTTGGTGGTATTTCTGTTCCTTTTGCTTTGTTTCCCAGTTCTCTATAAAACTTTTTTGGGTCATCAATGTATTGCTTATTTTGTACTTTTCCTTTATATTTATCTGCATATATTCTAAGTTTTACTGCCTGTGCTGTTATCTTTATTTGTTTTATTTGCAATAGTGTACAATAGATCCTGGTCTGTTCTAAGACTGCGCATTGTTTTAATCATGTCTATTTTTCTAAGCATTTTTGTTGATCTGTTCCCTCTGTATACTCTTCTAATAATGACTCTTTTTCTCTTGATTCATAGTTTTCTCTATTCGATACTTCCATGATGTTGTTTGATTTCTTCCCTTCTGTTCTCTCATTCACCTGTATTTTGTGGTAAGACTTTATCTTTTATTAATTTAGCTGCACAGCAATATATCCTATTTTATGTATGTTACAACGTTCAAAATTTCTATTAATAGTCTTGATTACCGTGTTCATTTGTTTTATCAGACATCTAACATTTTGGGTCTTATTAACTTACTGTAATCTATTTTTTTCCTCAATCTTAATACATCTGTCCATCTCTATTAAATCAAACCACTCTTCCCCTAGATCATTTTCTTCTAAACTGAGGGTTCTTTCTTTATTGTCCATTTCCCATGCACTTTTTACAGAATGATCCAGAACATCGTCCTGCTTCCCGTGACATATTCTCTTTAGCTCATACTGCGTCATACATTGCTGTTTCATATGGGAACTTACTGGCCTATCACTCCACAACATTAGCTACGTCAGAGTTGCCACTGTTTCCTGCTCCTTCCCTTGCTGTTCAACTTCAAGTGAACTTTTGCACTAGTTTCCTACTTTCATGTGGAAAGTGATCAGATACTTCCAGTTCCACATGCTTCTCCTTAATTTGGGTGGCTCATTGTTCCATTATGTTGTGACATTACCATTGTTGGATTTTCTACACTAAATCCTTCACATCGCAGGTAATTCTTAACTTTAGTTTCTATTTCTTTAACTTCTCTGTTACAAATCCCTTTTCCTACTTCCCGAATTGTTGTCTTATTTTTTGTATTGTGAATTTTCCATATTCAGATGCCTTACCTATATTTCTCTTCAAATATCTTTGGTGCTGCTTTTTGTATTGATTACTTTTGCCTTCTCCTTTGCATAAGTATTGCACCATATTAAATCTCTGTTTCTTTTTCAAATCTTTCAAAAATCTCTATTTTTTTTGTTTATATTTTCTCATTTTCTCCGTTGCTCCGTTCTTCTTCCAAACAGCCCAATGTTTCTTGGGGTTCCTATCGCGTGATTGAAAATTGTGAATGGCGCATGCATATTGAGCAAACCCGATTGGTCGAAACATCGCACACATAACATGGAAATATGGAATATTTTCCCTTTACTTCAATGCAGCGTGATCTCGGAGTAGGAATATTTAAGTAGCAGGGGTGTGGGGGGCACAGCCCCCCACATGGGGGGTGCAGGGGGGCTTGCCCCCCTGCCTACAGCGTTTAGGTAAGTATTTTTTTATTATATTTTTGAAGTTTCAAACATCACTCATATGGTGTCGACCATATGGTGTTCGATGTTTAAAACATTCGAAAATATAATATAGACCCTGTTTCTTGGTCAGTATATCATGTTTTTCTTGAATCTATTGTATTAATGAACACACATTGCATTTGAAGCTTTTGACAGTTTTTCTTGTACAAGCATTTTTCTTTCCTCTAATTTCTCTCTTAATCTTTTTGAATATCTTCTATTCAAAAATTCTTGGCTGATTGCATAATAGTAACAATACATAATTTCTTTCTTATATCCAGCATACTTTGGCTCTGTGTGCGACAGATATGACTGTTGCAGTTAGCATAATGAACATGAGACACAATTGTTCTGCTTGTGTTGTTCTGGTATATAATTAGGTGGAATAACAGTAACTCACATGCAACATTATTCCTGTTGTTCTCATATAACACAGTGAGATGGATCTGGTATGTTTATTGCCACATTATCCATGTGTGTGCATTGCATCCATTTCTGTGTTGGTTGTTGCTGTCTTATGTCTGTTTAACAACATGACATGTCCTGGCTTTTGTGATTTATGTAATATTATTGTGTCATGCTGTCACACTGGCACAATGCCCTTGGGTGCAGCATGTACTGGCAAATATTGTGCCATGTTGTATTACAGTACGGTGACCTATGTATATGAACATGTATCCTTCATATGCTGCATTGACATTCACTGGTCCGTTAGTAAATATACGAAGGTAATGCATTCTTTAGCAACATTCATGACTTACTTGTTTGTCCATATCTTGCATTTATCAATAGCCAGTCTTTTTGATAATAGCGTATATTATGACATGCACATACAGATTTGCATACATGCCTGTGTGTATGCCTTTGTAGTACATATGCACTGATTTACATGGATGTACATGAGTATGACCATATTATGAGTGAAACACAAATGCTCTTGTAATATGTGACTGGTTACATGCACTTCTTCCATTTTTCTGTGCTGTACTTTTGTTTACAGGACTGTCCTTTGATCAGACCTACAAATGTACATAGCTATTTATCACAAGAATTGTGATTGTCGCACCTGTTGTATTATGTTTGCATGGCTGTATATATGTGTATGTGATACTCAGAAGTACTTTTGTTGCATACCTGTGCCACTTTCTCCTTAATTGTTGCACATTACTGTGTTTGTGTCATTTGTACATAGACATGTTTATAGCCATCACCAATCCACTATGCCTATAGGTCATACTTTTGCCATGTTTTTCAGTGTAGCTTACAAGGATTTGCAGTCCATCTTGTGTTGTGGACAGATGTACATGCACTCTTTCCTCAGATAAGGTTGTCCTGCTTTATTATGTGCCTACTTTCTTTTGTTGGCATTTCCTCACACACAAGGTGGTGGCAATTTATTTGATTCCACAATTGTTCATGTTGTGCTTGTGAGTTGAGCATTGCTCATAGATTTTTATGCTTTCTGCCTATCCATAGCATGGCATTCCTTAACTGCCATTACTCGCATATGTATGACCATTTACTTTGTATTCATACCCCTCAAGCTCTTAGTGCAAGAAATCTGAACAAAGCCTGATATACCGGGGGGAGGGGGCAAAGGCCCCAAAATAGGCACAGATTTTAAATATTGTTTTTTATAAACTTAGAAAGTTGATATAATAACAGAATTTGTCTTAACATGCATTTTTCTGAAAAGGTATGAATTCTGTAGCTCAAATGTATGTCAATATTTATTGACGTCAGTCCTCAGATCATCCCAATGATTTACCAGAAAACCACAGAGTTTATGAGAAACAGACAAAAAATATGAGGCAAAAATCCTGACATTCTGCAAAAATCTGGACAGCTGAGAGTTATGTTGGTATGTATATGTGTTATGAAACTTCTTTCTGATTTGATCATGTTATTCCATTGCATGTCACACATATACCTTGTACACATGACAACCCATCTGTGTTTCCTCTAGCATGGCATATGTGTTTGACATATGGATCCCATTTCATCTGTGTTTGTGTTTTGTACACTTATTTGTGTATTATGCAGCCACAATAATGCTTTGCTGCACTGCTGCTGTTTTGCATTGTTCTTGGTTGTTTGCCTTTCACATGCAAGGTTGGAGGTTTTAGTTTGCCCTCCACTTGTCTGCTCCTACATTTCCTTATCTACATTTGCTCATCCTTGCTGTTCCTTGGCATACACCTGCATGCTAACAGCCTAGTGGATGACTGTATTTATTCAATGTGTACTGCAGTGATGGCACTCCCCATTTAGTGTTCTCCAACACACACCTGCCATCAGTCCTACACATTCTGGTATGACTGTCACACAGTCTGCAACATCTCAGCAATGATTTGTGCATTGGTACATATGTACCTTTGTATTGTACCATGGCTGATATGCATCCCTACCCTGTTTGTCAATTTTCCTTCACCTGTGTTGTATAGTCTGTATGTGTGCTGCCTGCATACATTAGCTCTCCTTTATGTGTATTTCTAACCTTCATTATATCTTATGTTATTTTGCCTTCCTCCTCTTTCGATGTCTTTTCCATTCCCTGTATTCTCCAAAAAACAAACAAGTAAAAAAAAATGGGGCCTATTTCCAAAAAAAAAAATTCCCATGCCCCTCTACCTCTCCCTCTGATCTTCTTATTTCATCATACCTCTTGTGTTTCCCTATTCTTCACCCTCACCCCATATCTACTTTTCTATCACCCTATTTCCTTGAGTGAGTACGTTACTTGTGTTCCCCACACACCCCACACCCTTCTTAACTACTGTTAGCCATGGCGAAGTGGCCATGATTGCCTTTGCCTTACTTTATTAATTTTTTTATTAGAAGTTTTGCAGATTATGTTGGATTCCGCAAATTGTGATGGGTGTATTTATATATGTCCCTCTACAAATTATGACAATGTCAGTAATTCTTTGAGGATATTTGTCACTTTTCAGACAGACTGGTGCACATTTCTCTTTCTTTAGTCCTTTTCACTTATTGCTGTAAGGTTCATTGAGCTTGTATAATTTCCGTAGATGTGCATTGGTAATACACATTTATATCTTAATTTATGAACAAGTTTTCTTGGCGTGTAGCTTTGACATGATTGTTTCTGGTTGTGCTGATGTTGCTGGTTATGTCTGCTTTGCTCTGATTTATTCTCTGTCAGCTGAGGCATACTTGCATATTACTTGGTTAGCCGCAATTTTTGTGTGGAACTCATCTCACTCTGGAAAATTCTGCAAGCTTTATGGAATCCAACCCAATGCTATCTGCAGTTTCACTCTGATGCTTGTTGCTTACTCATTTGGTTTGCAGATTTGTACAAGAAACTGGCCTCCCACACCAACTTTATCAGTAGTTTGCTTGTTTTCTTTATTTGGAAATGCTACTAGGACAATTCTAATACTTATAGTGCAGTGCAGTGATAAGTTACTGTAGCCTGCAATATGGCTCGTATGCTTCAGAAGTACTCAGTACTTTGATCTTATGGATGTGAAGCAAAACAAAAGTATGTATCCCATTGCTTAAAATAACAGACTTAATGGAATATAGCCAATGACAAAAATAAATGTTAAGCTTACATACTCTGATAATGTGGGATTTTTAGACACATTACACAAAATGTACTTAACCATTTTAATGTCCTCTGTACTGCATGTTACATAATAATTCTTGTGGTCAAAACCCACCAGTTCCACAGTTCATGAATGCTGTCACTAGGAGCCCTTTAGAGTCATAATAGAATCTAGCAATACTTCCGCAAATGGGAACTAGAGAAATAAAAGCAATCTCACATCCCTTTCTGTGTGGTCTGCACAGTGCTTTCTGAGATGCAGTACTCTTGGTCTAACACCAAAATAGAGCATATAAAAGGACATAATGCAGTACCATTCAGAAACAAAGTGTGGAAAGTTGTGAAATTTAGACCCGGTGAGACACTGGCAAAAATTCCTGGCTTACACTAAGAAAAACTAAATGAAGAAACATCAAGTGAAGTCCATGTGAACTACATTAAATAGTTCAGCTTTTAAAATATGCCATGTTAACAGTGTCAGTGGCTCAGCATGCTCCAAGTTTGCTGTTGATATCTGAAGTATCAGGAAGCTCTGGGTTCTGTTACAGCATCAGGCCCTTTCCTTCATATTCCTACATAACAGACGTTTGCCATCATGGAGATACCGCACTCCTGAAAGGCTGTCCTTTGGATGAAATATTAATTGCTATCATGTCTGCTTGATATGGTTGTTGCTCAAGCGGTTGTAAAGCACCCCATGGTACTTATCAGAAAGAAGACCAGGGGGATTTCTCTAGCTTTCCTGGCCAAATTTCCTGTCTCTATAAATACCACATTGGGTCTATCCTTAAAAAGGTCATACAAGTAGGGGAATAACCCAGTATATACATTAAATAATAAGTAAGATCAGGCTATGAGATGCTACTGAGAACTGTAGCAGTCATGTTTTCATGTTAAACACGTTATCTATTGTTAACTGAAGTCTCTGAACTTCCGTAAGTCAGACATAGGTCAGGGCATTCTCATCATTAGAAAGCATTTAGAAAAAAATCCTTGCGGTAGTAATAACATTTGAATGAATCCAGCTTTATGACCAAGACTAGGAAGAAATACATCTGCATACCCAGTTTGTTTAAAAATAGCTCATCCAGTGATCAAGGGAGACAACTGCCTTACAGCATACTTGTTACCCTTTCTTTGTTGTTAGACTGCCCATGGTTAATACAGTGGACTCAAGAGAAAACATTAAAGCAATATTCTTCCTTTGAAGCCAATCCTGCTTGCCTACATTAAAGACTGATGTCCTTGTCGTTATTTGAAGTAGTGAATGTGTATTCTGTAAGTCTGTTCACACACTTTGTCCTTTATTACATTGACAAATGTACATGCATACTGCAGCCAGATGTTACTATTTTATTTGTTTGAAGGCTGATTCACTGGAACTTTGTGTAGATACCTACATGATCTAAAAATGTTGTGTCTTATAGAGATAGACTTTTTTGTTTTGCTGACATCTTCCTCTTTGACCATCATGCTTTTCATCTCAGTTACTCTACTGGCCATTTAATTCCCCCTGTGCAAGACCCTACAGCTCATTCATTCCTGGGGGGAGGGGGGCTAGGGGAGTGAGCATACCAGGAATGACACCATCATCCTCGAAGATGGTCTGACTTTAAACCATTGTACATCCTCATTGACATCCAATGGGTCAGGTTGCAAGAGGCCTTTCTAGTGCACATCTACACCTCTGTGTGTAATGTAATCAAATCAGTTTGCTCCTCTTTTAGACAACCATGACAGCATGTGCTTTCTTTCCAATGGGGAAGTCAACCACAAACAGTGTGCCCAACACCCCAAAAAAGGCAAATAATCTGAGTTTCATCAATTCTCTTCTCTCTCATGTCACCTCCAACAAATGTCCAAACTGCTAAACAAACACAGGACACCTGGGCCACAGTCAAGTCTTTAACGATCTACGCCAATAGATCTGTGAAGAAGGTATTTTTTTAACGGAGGCTGCTGCTGCAGTCAGGTGTTTTACTTTCCCTGGTATCAGAAAATAAATGAATGAATGAATGAATTAATTAATTAATGCATCACACAGCAATAAAAACATTAGTGTACTTTAGTATGGATATGCAGGGGCAAAACTCCCTGTATCATATTAGAGACACTGCCAATCACAAAGAAAACATTTTTTTTTACTTCTTGTTGATGCCCACTTGTCAGTATGTGTGTGTGTGTGTGTGTGTGTGTGTGTGTGTGTGTGTGTGTGTGTGTGTGTGTGTGTGTGTGTGTGTGTTTATGTGTGTGTGTTCCTGCGCACATGTGTTGTGTGCCTAAGTACACAGCAACACAAACTGGAGAAAAGAACCAAGAAGCCAGTGGACACCAACTCGAACGTTGAGATTAAAAACTCTGGTTTATTGACCCAAAATATTGGTTATTAAAATCCTTGAAGTGTGTTAAATCGCATACACTTTTCGTCACAAGGTACACTGTGACTTCTTCAGAAGGCAAACATACAAAAAACGACCGTTTCAAATCTCTTAAATACATTAATCGCTGGAGGTAATTAATCACTCTGCTCATTTCATTTTTTAAAAAGTTTTTAAAGGAATACCCTAAATAAACAGCAAATATACAAAAAAGTATACGTGAGGGTATTCCTTTAAAAACTTTTTAAAAAATGAGATGAGCAGAGTAGTGTCTTCTATTGTGATATGGACTGGCTATGTCCTAAGGAGGGAAATTATTCCATAGTGACAATCTTCAGCTGGATGCACCATGATTTGTTAAAACATGTGTGTTCATATCCACAGCTGACACATGCTCATAACACATATATACTCAAGCTTGTCATGTTATAAGCAAATGTCATGCATTAAAAAGCATTTTTGTACAAGGAGGCAAGCATCGCTGCTCCCATCAATGGAGGGATCTGTCTCAACACACCCTTTACTTTATTATGCTCACTCTGAGTTAGCTATACCTCAGAGAAAGACTGATCACCAGCAATGAAAACCTGTAGACAACTTTCAACTACTCCTCCTTCACTTCAAGCTGAGCAGCTACTGGAGCTTTTCTTACCCATAACTCCCTTCCTTAGCATGCTGACACATTTTGTCTGACTGGGCAGGCAATGAGGCATACCAGAGTACATGTCCTGCCACAAACCCTAGAGTGGCCATGTCCCTTGCTCCTAGCCACTCCTCCCTGTCCAGAATTCTCCCTGAGCTCCCACCTACATCAGAACCTGAAAGAACCACCCTACAAGCTTCCTCTTTCAGGGTAGATATGTCTCTCCTACTCTGCCTGTGTCATCAAGCACCTGAACTCCTAATGAAACTTGAATTACCCAGGCCATAATTAGTGCTTCGTTTTTTTATGCCACTAGTCCAAGCTCTCACTACACTACAAAATAGTCTACTAATATCCATCCCATTAATCTGGGGATAGTACAGTACAATACCTCTCTGTCTTATGTTAGTATCTTTTTTTTTGTAATTAACCCCTTTGTTATTTAACTCTAAAGTAAGAGTCACTATCC
Source organism: Protopterus annectens (assembly GCF_019279795.1). Lineage (NCBI taxonomy): Eukaryota > Metazoa > Chordata > Ceratodontiformes > Protopteridae > Protopterus > Protopterus annectens. The sequence continues at coordinate 857,450,335 of NC_056737.1, read as the reverse complement.
TGCATTATTTATTAAAATCAGTGTTGACATATAAAACCAAGGGGGTCAGCTTTCGAGCCCCTAGCAGTTTTAATATTCAAAAATGTAGCAATATGAGTTAGATTAAAGAATTAAAAATGCAATCACATCAGGAGAAATAACATCACTGTCAAACATGTTAGCCAATCTATCCATCCATCCATCCATCCATCCATCCATGACCTCTTTTTCCAATTTCCGGTCATGAAATTTGCATTTTACATCAACAGTGACAATCATCCAGAGCCAATGCTTACACCACTTGGTGAATATGGAATTATTTTTTTCTGTAAGCTATGTTATTGTTTGTTAAAGCCACTTGTTAATAATTCCTAGTAGCATCTTTCATTGTTTCATATATTAGAAAAACTTTCACTATCTGATGCAGTATCAGTCATTGACATTATATTTCCCTTTTATGCATAAACCTTTATGTCTTATTAATTTGCAGCTCTTCAAAATCTTAGACTCAACAGACACCAAATTAAAAAATGAAGATTTAGTAGGATTTCTTAATAATTGTCTTATTTTTCATGTGTCACTTTGAGCATGAAAAATGCCTGTTGCAAAAGTGAATTGAGTCTACTGGGTTTTCTAAAACATTAATTGCTTGACCTTTGCCCTTTAAACAACTTTTAATGAGCCAACACCATTAAACATTTGACACTGACAAAATCACCTTTTTGGATGTATTAGTAATCAGGAATGCAGACCATACACTGACATCTGAGGTCTATCGCAAACACCCCGAGTACAACTCCATGCTTCATGCCTCCAGCTTTCATCCTCCCCATATATGCAGAAACATTCCAAAGTCACAATTTTTATGCCTGAAGCGGATTTGTTCTGACACTGAGACTTACCATACATATGAGTCAGATTTGGCTAAAAGATTTAACTGATAGTGGGTACAAGAAAGGGGACATCGCTCAAGGCAGACATCGGGCTGCCAATCAGGATAGGGATAGTCTACTCCAATACAGGGACAAAAACCAAAGTAACAATACCCAAATCAGATTAGTAACCACTTATGGCAGAAACACGGATGTCCTCAATAATAGTCTCTGCAGACGTTGGAATATTCTAATGGCTGATACCAAGCTTAGTACACTGGTAGACGATACATGCCACTTTTCTTTCAGGAGAGTTAAGAACATTGGTTCATTTATGAATCATTATAAACAAGGGAATAGATATGACAATAGCCCTAAACAAATAACTCTGGAAGGTGGGCCCTTGCAGGAATGTTTTCCATGCAGACATTGCACCCACTGCAAAAACATGCCAAAGACTAAATAATTTACTAGTAAAAACATTAGATAAGTGTTCTCTATAAAGTTTTTTGCCAATTGTCAGTCTGAATGGGTGATTTACATGGCTTCCTGCAACTGTTCAGCCTTCTATGTGGGACAGACATCCAGGTGTGTTAAATTCAGGATATCAGAACATCTCAGTGATATTAGAACTAAAAAAACAACAAATGCTCTATACAAACATACACAAAAACACCCAAAAGCCATTCAGATTTACAGTTATTAATAGAATACAGGGAAATAGAAATAACAAATCAGGATGGCATCAGTTATTAAATAATATGGAGAAAAAATGGATTATTAAATTGGGTGCCTTGAAAGAATATTTTTAATGAATTGTGCAATTTACCTTAGGTAACTTCAGGTGGGGCTATACTAGAAATATATGCTTGTATGCTTTTATTAATTCAATGCACTGAAGAAGGCTTGACAGCCGAAACCGGTCTGCTTGATCTATTTTTTGTTTTATGTCCTCCCAATAAATCTCTTTACTTTTGTCACTGTTTGCTGGCTCTACTGTTTTTTTCGGTTGTGATTTGGTTTTGGAGCCGTGCAGCTACCATACGTGCAGGGGCCTGTTCTTTTCTCATTTTTTCTTATATCACAAAAACATGGCATTTTAACAGGGATGTATACACTTTTTCTATCCACTGTAGGTACCGTGTGGGATTTAATCCATTCTTCAGGTATAAGTCTTCTGATTAGTAACTGATTACATATTATTGTTAAAGGAAAACATTAATTTTACTAATTAATAGTCTAGTTATACTGTCAGGGCCAATAGAGTAGGTATTTTTAACTTTTTTTAAGATTCCGTAAAATCCTCTTCTGAGATAGGAGAATAGTCTCTTAACTTGGACTGGCTGGCATGTTTGTTCAATGTCTCAAGAGCCTCTCCAGTATGTGAGAAATGGCTATTAAACATATCAGCAATCACAGAAGGAATCTCAAGTGGAATATTATTCATGACAGTAGGTCCTATGTTATCTACAGCTTTTTTCTGAGAACTGACATACTTGAAGAAGCCCTTGTTGTTATCTTGTGCAACAACCAATTTATTTTCAAAATTCCTCTCTTTCTGAAACAAGGTTTTCTTGAATTCTTTTCCAATACTTTTTAGTTTGTTCTTATAATATGTGTTCCATTGCTCTTAGGTCACATCTAGTTAACAGATATTACTATTATTATTATTAGCATCATTATCTATACTACTTATAAAGTTTATACATTCCTTTTCTTTTGTAGGCAGCTTTCTCATTTTATCATCCCACCAAAGTGTTTTAGTTGTTTCATACCTGAATTTAACCTTTGTACTGCTATCTAAATACACTTAAATGTTAGGTGGCTATCCCCAGGCTTTTTTAACAGTTACTTAGATCAGTCTCCCCATCTCAGGAAAAATGTCTCTAGGTCATTTATCAAGTCTGTAGTGTTAAGTTTACTCATGTTATAGTAAATAATTTATCTTATGTTTAGCTTACACTGTGTTAAACTGAAATTAATAGAATCATGATCAGAGAAGCCCAGGAGATGCATATTCACTATGTTATTAATTATTTGTGCATTATTAACCAGTACTAAGTCTAGGAAATTACCATCTCTTGTAGTATCCCAAACCAGTTGTGCCAGTTGACATGAGTTAACAATACTGAAGAAGCTTGCCTCATAATAATTTTTGTAATTACCTGTGTTCCAGTTTATATTAGGATAGTTAAAGTCACCCACTATAGTTTTTTCATAGCTCCACTCCCTTTGTATTGCCTTGGCAATAATCATATAGTTACTATGGGCAATTAGAAAAAATTTAACTTCTCCTTTTTGTTTTTGAGACTTTGGACATTACCAAAGTAAAGCTTAGCCTCCACTGCATTATTTAATCTTTCTAGTAAGGGTAACTTTTTCCTTCTATATGGAAGCAGTTTAAAACAGTTAAGAATGTATTTTCCATTTTTTTGAGAAATAAAAATGACTTTTTCTGCTTAAGTGCAACCTAACAGTGCAGAAAAAATGTCTACTCACAAGTAATTCCTCACAGATTTTAATAGCAACAGGCATAGTTATTTAATTTTGGACTAGGAGGAATTTCATAAGAAGGTACTTCAGCTTTTGTTTCCTTACAGATTTTTAATATGTTAAATGCTGCATCCTTCATGTATTGTATGATAAACTAATAAAGATCATTTGTAGCTGTTAAGATACAAATGAGAGAGTAGTTATTTGGGTCTGGTATCAAATGGCTTAGACGTTGCTCTAATTCCACCATTTTTATGCTCTCACGCCTGACACTGTAATATTTTCTTTATCTATTACTATGGGTAACCTGTTCCTGTAGAGATGGGTGTGAGTCTCCAATTATATGCACGCGTGGACATTTCTTGAATTTGTTTTTAAATTGGTTTTAGGTAGACCTATATCATCAGTAGCTTCACTCACAGGATGACATCCAGTTACATCATTTCCTACCAAAAAGCTTATCAATCCTTCATCACCTTTTCTATGTAATTTACTTATTAGTTTTTAAATTCTGGTTGTGACAATCCACCTTTTTCATTTTTCTTCCTTTTCCTATACATTTTGTTATAAACAATTACACCACTAATGTTTTCCATGAGTTTGGGTGTAGTTTTGCCATAAAACAGTATAATATTATTTGTGTTAGAACTATCTGAAGACTTTTTTTCCACATTATGACCTGTATCTACTGTGCTGGATACAAGTGTCACTGCCAATGTACCAGCATTGTCTAAAAAATATATATAACATAAGGAAAGATTATCCGAAGTAGACTCAATCATGCGTTGGGGCGGCCGTGATGGTGCAGCAGTTAGAGTTGCCACCTCACAGCAAGAGATTATCCAGTTCGATCCACGCTGGGGTGCCTTCTGTGCGGAGTATGCATATCCTCCCTGTGGTCATGTGGGTTTTCTCCGGGTGCTCTGGTTTCCTCCCACATCCCAAAAGACATGCTGTAGGTGGATTAGACACTCTAAATTGGCCCTAGGCGTGAGCCCATGCGTGTGTGTGTGCCGTCTATGGAAGGTTGTGTGCCGGGCTGGCAACTCAACACCATAAAACTCCACTGCCAATCATGACCGGACAGGTGATCTGCTGTGGTGACCCCTAACTGGGAAAAGCCGAAAGAAAAAGAAGACTCAATCATGCATTGCCTTATTGTTTCCTCATGTTGTTTCTAAAATTTCCAGTGACTCATTACTATTTGATGGCCTAACTCTTTCTTTCTAATCACACTTGGGCAAATATTTTGCTTGGTTTCACCATTATTACTTCCTTTCCCAGTGTCCACTTTATGCATTATTATTATTTCTTGAATATCAGAAATGTAATTACTGAGTTTGTTATGTGTTTCTGATAGAGCATTCCCATTCCTAGAACTAATAAGTTTTTTCATGACGCTAGTGGAGTTAACAGGCATCTTTCTTTTTCTCAGTGGAAATAAGTAAATAAATACATAAGGCAGTAGTTCCATGGGCAGATGAGGGCTTCGTTAGGTTTTACTAGCATGGAGCTTTACCACTACTCAAAAAAGTAGAAGAGGAGCCACACAAGGAGTGCCAAGTACATTCATTGCTCCCAAGAGCCTATTGCCATGTCATTACTTATTTATTTATTTGACATTTGTTAACCAGGATGGTCTGACTGAGAAATTGCCCTTTTTCAGCAGATGCCTAGGGAGAAAAGCTCCACAATAGAATTAAGAAAATTATATGGAAGCAGTACAATAGGACAAATCAAGTGGCTATTAAGAGTACAACATCACATATTACACTAACACAAAGTAGAAATAGTATAAACAGTTAATTGCAAGGTTAGGGTACTCACATTAGGATTGCCATCAGTGCACAAAAGTAATATTCATTGCATATTGTTTTATGAACTAAGTTTGGAGCAGATATTAATATAGTGGCTTTATAGTCAATAGGATGGGTTAGCTGGTTAACTGGATAAGCATTAGAAGTAAGCAGGAGAAAAGTGTGCGACTGCATGTGATAATAGAAGGTAGATAGTAAAGGGGTAAATTAGAGAGAGGATGTAAGGAAAAGGAGGGACAGGGAGGAGTCAAGAAAGAAATGGAGAAGAGAGGATAGGGTTCAAATTGAGTGATGACAATGACATATCCTGGAGCTTTGTAAGTAGTTTTGGTGAGCTTTCTTGAATTCAAGGGTACAGGTAATGTTTCTAAGGGGTATGGGTAGTTTGTTCCAAGATAGAGCAGGGAAATAGCTATAGAGTGTGGGCTGACATCTTACAAATTTCCTAAAGAAGGCCATTGATGTCATCAGATTTTATCACTTTTCAGTCTCTTCACACAAGTGTTAGGTTCTAGTTCAAATTCAGTATTTTTGACTGTGAGTGTGACAACCAAATCATGTCAGTGTCCTGCAAATAATGACTAATCAATTCCTTTGTGTCAAAGACAGGGAGTCCAATCACCCTCACCACTTTTTCCATGAACAAACATCGCACATTGCTCAGCATGATTGTTTCTCTGCTAGTAGCCGGATCTCTCAGATATTTATCCCTTATGTGGCTGCTTGTAACTTAACCCCCTGTACCACAGCAAGAAGATGCCTAAGTCTTGTAGCACAGAACTGGATCTGTAACCCATCAGTCATCCTTTCATATCAGGGAGTTGTTATGTTCTATAACTGAGAGGACAAATAAATCCTTCATATATGGTATCCTCCAAATGTGCCACCAAACAAAGATGAGACAAAAGATCATTGGCTGTCTTATACCCTCGATCCTGCTGTTTTCTGTAACCTATTACACAATCTCTAAACTGAACAAGCAAAAAGCACTTAAAAAATCCGAGTTTTAACAATCTTCTCTATCATTAAGCCTCTGTATATCTTACTAAAAATTCACTCACTCTGTGAACTGCTTCTTTTAGTCAGAAAATTATGCAAAAGATAGTGATAAACACGAAAGACCCAAATGGTCTTGTAGCCCACTGGGCTTGGAACCCACTTCAAATACATCGGGTCTATACCAGAATCGCAAATGTTCACAATGTCGAATTTGACACTGTCGACACATAAACAGAGAAACCGCAGAACATCGAAGAGGTAAACGGAAATCTCTGTAAGGGGAGATTTCCGTTTACTTCAATGTAGTGCGGTCTCGGAGTTGGAATATTTAAGTAGCGGTGGGTGTGGGTGGTGCAGCCCCCCACTTCAGGGGTGCAGGGGGGGCTTGCCCCCCACTTAAAGCAAGTAGTTCTATTTTTTGACTGTTATGCTTTTATTAAGTGTTCGATGTTCCTGGACTTTGACAATATGGTGTTGATCATATTGTATTCGAAGTTCAGTAACTTCGAGCATCTAATATGGACCCAAATACATCTCATCTGATAATGAGGAGGCTGAAGTCATTAAACTGAGCAGGCAGGTACTTACTCAGATACTAACTGTACCTTGTCTATTGTTTATCCTAGTTAATGAGTTGTACCTACAGATGAGTGGGTAAAGAAAGTCCACCCTAATCACTTTGGAGCTTGCAGGTCTATTAGCTTGAATTCACTTATGAAATCACATGAGTCTCCCTAAGTGAAATCCCCTGTTAATGTAAGAAAACCTGTAGCAAGATCTAGCATGTGCTTAGCCAACTTCCTTGCTTTAATTATATCCTAGGTATAGCAAGATATCAGTGTGGGAGACAAGCCGTCCTTCAATGCCTGTACCCAAGCTTGTAACCCATCATTACCATCATGATGCCATTTTTGTAGGACCACCACTGATCGTATCTGCCTAGTAGAAGAATTGTCTCTCCTTTGACAAATAACTCTATATGAGGATGAGATGGCCATTGTGTAACCTAACCTACAGATGATTACTCTGATCTTGGTGGATCTCTTGGGGATACAAAATATCTAGCTGCAGAAGGTTTGGCTATACCTCTAATATACACTGCATGTTCCATGACAAATGTCTGACTTGCAATAACTGGAATCTGAACTTCTCCCTTACACCTGGCATTAATTGCATAACCCAGTTGTGCTTTCGTAATTAGTCCCCCTGTTGTCTCTGCAAACAACACATTGCCTGATTGTGAAACAATGTTGACTGTTCTAACGCTATGTCCAAATCTGCAAGAATATGACTATATAGGATAATGTGGCTTAGGTTGTGTTCCTTATGGAGAAACTCTGAAACAACATCCTGACTACCTAGCTCAAAGGGAAAGTGCTCTTTAGCCAAGTATCTCAGGGTCTGCTTGGTGATCAGTTGAAGAGGAAACAATCCATGATCTCTGTGCAGATATAGGACTGCTATGTCCCATACCCACCTCCCTTTCCTCTTCTAGCTCTAACCAACCATAAAGGAGGAAGAAGTCTCATCACCAGAGGAATGCTCTTATGTTTCACATATTCTTGTCACATCCTCTATCAGCCAAGACACCTAAGAAGATAACTTCAACAACCCAAATGCAATACTCTTGCCTATGTTTGAGACTGCCCATAAGAGTAGTCCTTTGAGTTCATTCAGGATTGCATAGCCATCAGAGAGGGCCAGTGTGTTCTAGACATTTTCTCTCTTGGCTGTATTTTGTAGTTCATAGTTCCTGTCTTTCAAAGGACCATCTAAGAAGACTAGTCCACATCACGTGAGCTCTTGGAGCAAGCCCAGACCCTTTTGACAGAAGGGGCCACAGAGGCTGCCTCTCCTTTGGGACATGTTATAGGCTTAACTCCCATCTTTCCCAGTCCTTAAGGGATGGACACTTTCTGTTTCATTCTGGACTTAGCCACTTCAACTAGCACATCCAATACATCTGGTTCTACTTATGCTAGATCCCCTTTCATCTTGGTCTTTCATTGCTTGTCCTAACAGCTCTTCTTTCTTCACTTCTACTCCAACAGTCTAGGTGGCAGACAGACTGTGTTAAATATCCTTGCACACAGCCTACATGGCAGATAGGCTGATACCCTTCATCACCTGTCAGATCCAGTTACATTTTTTGTCCAAGTGTAAATAGGCTCCACTTTCTTTTATTCCCAGGTATTTCAACTTCTGTACTACTACTGCAACAGTCTAGGTTCAGATACACTATGTTACTTAACCTATGCATATAGCCTGAGTGGCAGGTAGGCTGTGGTCCCTCTCTCATTTGGCCATTTTAACTCTTAGCCTAGATGGTGGATATAGGCTGCACTTTCCATTCATTTCCTGGTACAGTCTTTGTAGTTGATAAAGTATACTATTGTCTGTCTAGTGCTTCTACTTTTTAATTGAGTAGAATGCATTGAATTTACAACATTGCAAAATGTAGGCCAGGTGCTTCTTTTGCTCACCTTTCTACCCCGTCTTATTACATTACTTATTGTCATAGACTGCTACGAGCCCTTTCTCTCCATTTGCCACCTCTGTCACCCTCCAGTTACAATTCTATATTATCTATTTCACCTCTGATATTTCCCCATCCACTCCATATCTCTGCCTTTACAATTTATAACATCAGTTATCTTACAGACTCATAATGCCAATTTTTAATCTCTTGACACTTTCCTTGGCATGCTGTCTTATTATTTTGTGTGTTACTTTATCCTTCAGTCTATTCATTCCAGATACTTTGCCTCTTTCTCATCCTTGTCAAGAACCCTCCAGCCCTACTCAGGCCCACTGCATGCAAATAAGAATACACAGTCTACTGATGGACACCGGCAATAAATCATCTAGGAAACAATTTCTATTGCAATCCATACTCCTATAGGGTTCACCAATCCCCATCCCAAAAATCAAGGATCTTGTCTCAAAATCCCCCCCCCCATATACTACTCAGAATGATATGTTCAGGGGATATTCAGTCAAACCTAGGAACATCTAAAACACAGCCCTCAGTTACACGACCCAATCACCTATTATATCAGAAATAATGAACTTATAAGTACTTGCCTTAATGCATGCAGTCTTAATAATAAATGGAAACCTTAAGCAAGATGGAACAGTGTTATAACAAAGTGGCAAAGTTTGCCACAAACTCTAAATAACACACACACCACTGTAAACCACTCCTAGTATTAAAATGGCTTGAACTCTCTAACCAAATTGCCTTTATTCAGCTATCCACCTTGCACAACCTTATTTTCAAGCATAATGCCTGCCCTCCACTAACCAGTCTAGTCACACCTTACACACCAAATCAATCCATATGATCAAAAGACAAAAATCTGTTAGCTGTCTCAAAACGCACAAGAAAACCAGGTCAATCTATGTATTCATACTCTGTCTCTATACTTTGGAATTCACTACCTCTAGCTACCAGGTCTACGCCTGGCCTAACCCATTACAAAACTTCTTTAAAAATCATCTCAAAAATACCTGGCTCTGCTCCTGCATAAAGCTTGCCTAATGCACAGCTCTTTCCTCTTCTTTCACACTAGCCTCATCCTCCTCTTCTGTCACATTTCACTCCCTCATAGTATGCAAGATCCTAAAGCTCTTCTAACTCCAACTCTGTTTCTATACGTTGTCCTTAAGTTACTGCTCAAGCTGTAACGTCTCTATTCTTAAGTCTCTCACTATCCTTCTGCATCACTAACTTTCTGGCTATTATTTTCCTAACTGAAACCAACATTTTATTTTTTCATGTACTAGAACAGTTAATGTCATACAGTGCAATACCTACATACTACTCTTGGACACTATCTACTCATAGGCTATGTATATGGTTGGAGCGACTATTGCTATCTATGTTTTAACTCTAGAATTGTCTAAATGTGTAATCTTGTAACAGTTTCTTTCAACTTATTTTTACATAGTATTTCTAATGTCATTTGTATTGTATTGAATTATATTGCATTTGCTCTGTATGTGGAGCTTTTCTCCCTGGGCCTTTGCTGAAAGTGGGTTCTGTAGACCCAGTCAGACGACTCTGGTAAACAAATGTCAAATAAAATAACATAAAATAAAAATAAATCAGTCTTGAAGCTTGGCTGGTAACAGAAAATCCCCATATTCTCAGAAACATGGTTGAAGGATGATTGCTGCCTCTCTACTTTTATACAGAACAACTGATATATATATATATATATATATATATATATATATGTGTGTGTGTGTGTGTGTGTGTGTGTGTGTGTGTGTGTGTAATGACTACAGACAGTCCCTAGATGGCAGTGCTTAGTTTCTAATCAAGGAGAATACCTCTATTACAGCTGTAGATTGGACTAATACTCATACTGCAGATGATAAAAATACCAATTGCGTAGTCTCTCGCACTGCATTAGGTTAATAACTGAAGGAAGATCTTTCCCTAATAATAAGCTACCAGATCTCAACACCCTACTCAGTGCTATTGACTGGACTCCTCTGTATGCCATCTCATTTCTGAACCCCCCCCCCCTCTGTTTTAGAATTTTTAAATACAAAACTGACCACAATTAAGGAAACAAGTTATCCACTCACAAAAAAAAGGTTTAGCTCACAGTGTTGTCCAAGTCTTTCAATGGATATTCAAAACAAAATTAAAGCTAGAGATTCAACCTGGAACAACTGGAAAAGAAACCCCAACAATACAGAGCCACACCAAACATTTCCAAATTTACAAAAAGAAACATGAATTGCAACAAATACTGAAAAGGGGTTCAGGCACTTAAGCAGTGAGACTTTTCCCTGTGATACGTTTAGTTGAGGACATGTGACTGAAATGATATTCAGCTGCAGAGAAATATAGCTGTTGCAAATTCCCTGTGAGCAAACAGAAAAATGTGGTGGTATGCCCATAACTTCAATAACCAAATGCACAAGTGGAAAGTAATGTCCATGGCCTCCAAAGCAACATGAGACAGCAGGCAAGTATGGCAAGCATCAGCAGCAGGTTGGCCATTGGGCATGTCAGTAGCAGTACAAATGCAGTGCACAATGGGCAGTGCCTTTATAAACTGTGTGTGCATCACGTCTCCCTTTACAGTTTCTGTGGAATATTAACTAAAATACATACTGGAGCATAAATGTGGCTACAGTAGCCTGGTGGATTTCCTCCATGCTGTAGCATACTTCTACATGTTGTACTTACATAAGCAAGTATTGTATACTGAGCACAACTATCATAAATTCTTCTGCCCTCATGTACTTGGTTATTAAAGCAGAGGGCATAGCAGTGTGTGCTTCTCTTTGCCCACAGGGAGTTCACTACAGCCTTATTTCTCTGCAGTTGAATGCCACTTCAGCCATGTGCCCCAAACCAAATGTACCACAGTGAAATGTCTCACTGTCTAGGCACCTGAACCCACTGAAAAGTCCTGTCTCTTAGACAAAAACAGGAAGCCAACTGGTCTAGACCCAATCAATGCTGTAAAGAAATAAAGAAGCTTATCTCTTCAGCTAGTGTGTGTGTGTGTGTGTGTGTGTGTGTGTGTGTGTGTGTGTGTGTGTGTGTGTGTGTGTGTGTGTGTGTGTGTGTGCATGTATGTATCTACAAGTGTATTTGCAACAGTGTTACGAGGGTCAGCAGGGGAGTATTCAATCAGAGATGCATGAATGAGTTGCTAACAAGCTTTTTACTTGCATGTCTCTGAATCACTAGTGAATAACAGTGAAGCACAAACTCCTCTCTGGACCTAATGTCTCTGAACAACCCCTATAATGTTGGATCTTTAAGTTAGATTTCTTAATTGGTAGGTTAAACTTTGGTATTTAACACGTTAACTTTTACAGAAATGTATCTTTGATGTGATGAAGTTTACCACAAGATGTTAGAAGACATAAGTGTGTGACTCTGTTTACAAATCGCTGTACTGAACCCAATCTGAAATGGGGAATAATATGCTTTTGTACTTGAAAATGCTACCAGTTACTCAGAAGAGGTTTATTACATGTATGATGTTATTCGTCAGTTTTAGAAAGTACTAAGTTATTTAGGATATTTAAGGCAAGTTAAATATAACATAGTCTGGGAACTAATGCCTTTATACAGCCACATCCAGCTGAATTTGATTACTGTGTGATATAGGTTCGATGTAAACTCATTGAGCACATATTGAGGTTACTTAATAATGGGCACTTTGAGGATTTCACCCTAGGCATGAGCTTGGCCTATAATAGTTATTTAATTTTCTGTTATTTTCCACACTCCTATAAAATAATAGCCTCAGCTTTTTGATGTTTTATCAGTAAACTCTAAAAAATGATACACTGCCTTTTTGTCTGCAAAAAGTTGGCCTTTTTGTTGGGCTTTTTAAGACATGATACTGTGGAAGTCTTAGAGAGGCATGCTTAAGTAGGAGAACTAACAGCCTATATAATACAGACAGTATTCAAGATTTTTGTGTTGACTTGTTCATATCTGCAAGTAACACTCTGATTTACCAACAGGTGATACTTATGCACAGGTATGTGTGAACATTATGACTGTCTGCTAAGCCACACTGTAAATCTGCAGTCCTCCAAATGGAGGTGTATTCAGGGATCAGCCCAGTGATGTGCAGCAAAGCAGTTGTTAGATCAGTGGCAGTGTAATATTAACAACATTGTAAAAGTCAAACATTATAAAAAGAAACCAGAATCAAGGTTGTGGAGTATACTAGTCATTTTGATGCTAGACTACATTCTGGCTGTTTAATTGGTAGTCATAATGACTGTTAATAAACATTACTGTATGTACTCAAAGTAGTACTGCGACCTCCTCTTCTGCATGCTGTATTCTTCCATCCGTACCCAGTACATAATACATTGCCCTTTTGAGACAAACCCTAAATGCTTCACACAGCAGCTGTGGTTGTTAAATAAATGTGGTTCTAAAGTAGTATACCCTGTATTTAACACAGAGTTAATTAAAACCCATTAAATATCAACGTACAGATAGTTCAATGTGCAAGACACTGGCAAAATACTGGAATGCAACAAGTCAGGCTGGTGTTTGGGTGATCTCTTTATCCTGATGGAAATTATCAGTGTGGTCTCACAGGGTCTTGATTACAACCATTTCTTCCTAGAGCATTTTTTCAGATATAAAAGTATGAAATAGGCACTGGATGATTGGATTCACTATGAAGGCAGAATTGGGAACATAATTGCCTGAATAAAAGATGATGAAGTTCTCTACCTGGTGGAGTGGTAGCAACTTTACCTTTATTGTCAATAAGTGTAGTATTGTGTGACTATGCTGAAAGGATATAAATTATGACAACAAAAGAAATTGGTAAATCATTAAAACAACTCACTCATTAATGATCTGTGATCAGTGGTATTCAGCAATTTAATGTGTGTGTGTGTGTGTGTGTGTGTGTGTGTGTGTGTGTGTGTGTGTGTGTGTGTGTGTGTGTGTGTGTGTCTGTGTGTGTCTACCAAGTCAAAACATACATTCTATATCCTACCTCATTCTAAAGGTTTGTGTAGAATAAGAGATCATAATAAGTCAGTTATGAACAGAGACCCAGTCATAGTCTTCTAGTTTAGTTATGGAAGTACAGGGGATAAACTTTCTACAGTGGATCTTTGGAGGATAGCTTTGCTTCTGCATGATATCTAAAATTATGGCATCAGACCTGTTCTATAGAAGAAAGCTTAAACCAATGTAATTTACCTAAAAATGAATAAGTTACACATATAAAATATACATAGTGCCTTTCAAAATTATGGAATCGTATTCCCTTTTAATTAGAGCAAATCATTCATTAACTTCAATCAAAAATAATGAAGTCCTTCAGATAAGATGTTAAACCAAGGCCCCATCTGCCTGAGTTTGTGGTAGCTCAGGTGAATATAAAAGATCCCACAACACCTACAGAAAAGAGTAGGGGAAGTTCCCCAATGCCCTAGCCAAATTTCCCCTAGTAGTATAAATGCCACCTTGAAAAAGGGCTACTAGCCTACTGGGACTAACCCAGTCAACAAAAGATAAATAAATAATTAATCTCGGTGCATATATGAGAAGTGCATCAACTTGGGATTATAGAAACTGGGTGTCTTGATAGGCAGTAAATCATTGGCTTGACAAGTGGATCAATGAATCCAAATCCTCTCCAACCACTGATCACTCTTATCACTCCACCCAATAGCCATCACAGCTTACATCATACTGATAGTGGAGGCATCCAGTCTCACTGTACCGACTATTTATATTCAGGAGAACAGAATGCTAGAAGCTTCTGAGCTTTCCATAACTGTGGAACTAACTTGCTCAAACATACGCAAAATGAATGTGCCAAGTGCATAAGTTTACAATTAATAAAAACTTCACTGAGATTATTATTCTGAGCTAGTACCATTCAACCTTATTAATGATTGCCAAACAGTACAAACTCCCTGTGCTATAAATGAGCACACAGTTTTTTTCTTAAACAGATGGTTGATCATTATAATTAACAGATTTATATAGCATTATATTTTCATATAATAACATTATATTTAACAAATTTATGTTAAATGAATAAATAAATAAACAACTCATCCCAATCTCCCAGCTGCAGACCCACCAGCCAGTACTGTCTTCCTCCCAGCACCAGATACTGTCTCATCATTGATAGTGTTCTACTTAGTAATTCATAGGTTCATAGGTAGGTACTAGGCTATTAGCCCTAGGGCCTATATAACCCTAGCCAAATGGTACCCTGGCTTTTGCCAACCAAGAAAATTATTTTCCTGTGCTCCTGTCAAGCAGAGCCACATAAGTGATCCCTGGGGTGAATTTCCTATCTCCCATCCAATCATCAAGATTTTTCTTGAAGAGTGCTAATGAGGAGTTTTGTTTGATATAGATAGGTTGTTTGTTCCAGAGCATGGGAAGTCTCTGGGACAGGAATCTATCCCTCCAGCATGTTCTGTTTATTGTGGTGACAAGGTTTAGGTCCCTAGACCGTGTAGCTTGGAGGGATTGGGATTTCTTTATGTGGAACATGTCCAACAGCTCTGGGTTTGACATAGCTTTGTATGTTAGGCAGAGATCGCCTCTGAGTAGGCGATATGCGACAGAGTAAAGCTGGAGTTTTTTGAGACGGTCTGCATAGGGCATCTGTTTGAGGCAGGTAATCCTCTTTGTGTGGTATTTCTGTGGCCTTTCCAGTTGTTGTAGATGTCTTGTGAGGTACATACCAAAAAGGGCATTGTACTCTATAATGGGTCTAATGAGTGATGAGTAGAGGGGAACAATTACCTCTTTTTTCCGGGATGAGAAACCTTTTGTGATGAGGTGTACCACGTAGAAGGATTTTCTGACTACTGTGGTGATGTGATTATCAAAGGAGAGTCTACTGTCCACCTGTGTCCCTAGGTCTCTTATCACACTTTTGGTGTTAAGTAGACTACCGCCTATGTGGTAGTTCATGGGTACAGAGTTTTTACCAAAAGGGATGGCAATGCACTTTTTGGCATTGAGCTTGAGGCCATGGCTTTGACACCAGGCATCTGTCTCATTGAGGCCCTTTTGTAGGATGTCCACATCCTTAGGAGTTTTGATTATGGCTCCTAGTTTGCAGTCATCTGTGAACTTTGTTAGCCAAAGACCTTCTGTGTTAGCCTGTACTTCAGAGAAGTAGATACCAAACAGGAGAGGACCTAGGACTGACCCCTGTAGTACTCCACTTGTCACTGGTCTAAAGTTGGATTTAGAGTTTCCTACTTTCACAGTGTGGGTTCTGTCAGTAAGCCAGTTGGCAACCCATCTTGTGACATAGGAATTTATACCTAGTTTAGTGAGTTTGTCTATAATTCTAGAGTGGGGGATGGTGTTGAAATCCTTGGCGAGATCTAGCTAGGCTGTGTGAACCACCTTACCCTCATCTACAGCTTTGGTGACCTCTTCAAAGAAGTCTATCAGGTTTAGGAGACATGATCTGCCTTTTACAAACCCGAACTAGGTAGGGTCCAGAGTTTGGAGATTTCCAATGTCATTGTTTATAAGTTCCATGATGATACGCTCCATAGCTTGCAGACCAGGCTCGTCAGGCTAATGGGGCTGTAGTTCCTGGGGTCCATGGTGGCTCCCCCTTTGTGCAGTGGGATAACCACTGCTGTGCGCCATTCAGTGGGCACAAAGCCTGAGGTGAGGCTATGATTGAACATGGTACTTAGGTGGGGTGCCAGTTCGTTCTGTAGTTCATGTACAATGCAGCCTGGGATGTTGTCAGGTCCCATGGATGCTGTGTTCTTGGCTTTGGAGAGTGTGTTTTTTACCTGTGCAGCCATGATTACAGGCACTTTGCATTCTTCCAGTATAGAGATGGGCCCTTTAGGAGATGATAGAGGGGTAAAGTTAGCACTGAACCTATCTGCCAGGATGTTGGCAATATCAGTTGGTTCTGTATATTTAGTGCCATTGTGCTGTAACTCAGAGCAGATCTGAGTGTTGCCATTGAGATTCTTGACATAGTTATAGAATGCTTTGTGGTTGTCTTTAGAATCAGTGGTGATTTTGTTTTCAATACTAGCTTTGGAGGATTTTATGAGGGATCTCAGCTTCTTACTGAGACTGACCACGGAGTTCCTCCAATCATGGGATTTTACGCTTTTTTGCAACAGTTTCTTTCTTTTGTTGTAGCGTTTGTTTATAGCAGGGGACCACCAGATTAGCTTCCTTTTTTTGGAGGATAGCATCTTGGTTCTGTTAGGGATTGCATGATCCATGAACTCGTGTAAGGTCTTATAAAGTGCAATTGTATAGGATTCAGCAGTCGTATCTCTATTGTCCTTCAGCATGGGTGTCATGAAGTTTGCCACTTCTGTTTTAAGAAGCGTGAAGTTGGCTTTGGACATATTTTTCACAGTGGTTTCCCTAATGGTGGGATGTGGATGTCTAGGGTGATTTGCTTGTGGTCGGATATGACCAACGAGGAATTGATCTCTGGTGTGGAACACTGGTTGCCCATGTTGGTAATGACCAGGTTTAGGATATTGCTGCCCCTGGTGGGGGTGTGGATAAGTTGATCCAAGGCATTGGAATTTATGAATTCCAGAAAACGTTGAGCACAAGAGTTGGTACATGAGTAGTTTTCCCAGCTAATGGTGGGGTAGTTGAAATCACCCATTATTAGGGTGTTAGTTTGTACTCTAATATTTTCCAGTGTATCAAGAAATGAGGAGTGGGAATCCTGGGGCATGGTGGGGGATCTGTAGCAAGCTACAGTTTGCATTGTGGTCTTGCCCAGAGTTAGTTGCACTTGGATAATCTCAGATGCATTATGCTGAGCAACTAGCTTGGAGGTGTGGATATCCTTAATGAATATGGACACGTCTCTGCCTTTAGTGCTTCGGACCAGGTTAGGTGGCCAAAAGGTGTGGTATGAATTATAGCCTGGTAATGCAGGGGTGCTCTCTGGAGCCTTGAACCAGGTCTCTGTCACTGCACAGATGTCGATGTTCTCAATTTTAAGGAGTGCCTCGAGTGAGCGCATTTTGAGGTTTAGACTTCCACCATTAAGTAGCATTATCCTCAGATTTTGCTTGCTTGCACCTGTTACAGTGGTGAATTTGTCATTTGAATCTTGCCTAAAAAAGGCACTATAGGGGTGGCAAGAACCTTAGCCAGTATCTGGAATCCCAAGGGTGACAGGTGCAGGCCATCTCTGGCAAAGCATTGTGGTATGTCAATCATGTCATCCCAGGCAGACATATACTGGATCCCCTTAGAATGACACCAGAAGCTTAGTCAATTGCTGAAGTCAATGATTTTGTCCTTGTGCTGTGGTATCATTTTGGGTGATGACAGGATGCTACTCAGGGCTAGGGTCATACCTGCCTCAGCTACAAGATCAGAAAGCTCCTCCATGTCTCTTTTCATGTAGTCCAGGAAGGTACATCTCAGGTCATTCACACCAACATGGAGAATGACAGAGTCATATTTGTACTTGCTGTGGAGTGACCTGAGTGCATGCATTATGTGATGGATCCTGGCACCTGACAGGCAGCTGACCGTAACTTTCTCCTTGTTTAGCCTGCTTTGTGGAACATCAGTGTGCCTGACTATAGAGTCACCTAGTGTTGGATACGTTGTTATGCCTTATGGGCTGTGGTTGAGTGGCACACTGAGTTTGTGGGCTATATGTCATTTGGGTTGTGTTGGGGGGTGGAGGTTGCTTGCGTTTCTGCTTTGGAGGTCTCTGTTGCTTGGTAGAGTTTTTTTGAGAACCTCTGCGAATGTAGGTGTGTGTTTTCTGTTTTTATGTTTGTGTTTTGGTGGTGTAGGTTTTGAGGGACTATGTGATGAGTGTGGTGTGGTGCAAGTGTTTGCCTTCTCCTCTTGACTGTCTAGTCCAGTCTTGGGTGAAGAGAGCTTTGCTTCCAGTTTGGTTATATAAGTGCATCTCTCACAGGTTGTAGTGTTGGGTGGTAGGAGGAGAGGGTTGTCTGTGTACATGAGGCAATTGCTGCAGTGCCCAGATTCATCAGGTAGACAGGAGAAAACACTGGGAGCTGACCCTTAGACATGCCTGGATAGGTGCTTATTTATTAAGTACTAAAAACTGTTTTCCCTCTAGACAAGTGAGGAAAGTTGAGTGCTGTAGTTATTTGTAGTTTATTTAGTGCTTACAATGAGTTCTGAACAAGTGCTGAGCTAATAGAAACTGATTTGAGCACTGAAACTAGAAAGCTGGCTAGTTCTAAGAAACAAAATTATCTAGAAGGCTTCTCTCCAACACAAAAAGGCTTGGGGGCTCAGAAGCGTACAAACAGTCCTGGATACAGCAAATCTGTATCTGGACTAGACAACGTATAGGAAAGGCAGGAAACAAGCTTAGAAATTTTTTTTTGTAAAGTGTAAAGTGGAAAGGAGGAGCAGAAGCTAACTGGGGTGGCCTTCTCAAATGTTCTCCCTGGAATAGGTAAAATGAGGTAATGACACTAGATTGGGAGGAGTGTCCCAGATCAAATTTACGCAAGGGCGGGCAACTGCAAATCCACCAAGTATAAAAACAGGATACCAAGAGGGAGGGTGGAAAACAAAAATCAGAACAAACAAACCCAACCAGATGCTTAACAATTGTAGAAAATTCTACTAAATACCTCACACACAGCCCAAAACACAAGCCTGACTATGGACTATGCTACACCAAAAACACTACTTAGGTAGAAAAAACTGCAGAAATTTTTAAACAGAGGATCAAGGAGACTCTACAGAATGCTTTTAAATGCAATCAAGTTATATGATACACTACTAGCAGGAAACAAACTCAACCAGATTCTTAACAATTGTAGAAAATTCTACTAAATACCTCATACACAGTGAGTAAAATAAAAGTGCTATAATTAACTCAGAAATAAGCAAAAAACAGGATACTTAATGTTATATATCACAGATTAGTAAGCTCAGAGCCCTTCCTTGAACTTCCTCCGCTTAGCTCAGTGTGAAATGGTAGAAAAAGTCACAAGTTAACTTCTTCAGTAACAAAGTTGAAACCTGAAACAACTTTAAAAAAAGCTAGAAAGAACCAATGAGGTGCTTACTCCAAGGCATAGTCCAGGCAACCCCAGTCAGCCAATGACCACAAATAATTCACTCTAACTGAAATGCTATACTGGCCTTGGCTAAGCTATGATGGCCTGGGACATGTGCTCAGACACACAGCCTCTACTAACACAAGCCTGAATATGGACAATGCTACACTACCAACACTACTTACGTAGAAAAAAACTGCAGAAATGTTTAATCAGATAAAGGATCAAGGAGACTCTAGAGAATGCTTTTAAATGCAAACAAGTTATATGATACACTCCTAGCAGGAAATCAGAACAAACAAACCCAACCAGATGCTTAACAATTGTAGAAAATTCTACTAAATACCTCACACACAGTGAGTAAAATAAAAGTGCTACAAATAACTCAGAAATAAGCAAAAAACAGGATACTTAATGTTATATATCATAGATTAGTTAGCTCAGAGCCCTTCCTCTGACTTCCTCCGATTAGGTCCGTGTGAAATGGCAGAAACAGTCACAAGTTAACTTTTTAAGTAACAAAGTTAAAACCTGAAACAACTTTAAAAAAAGCTTGAAAGAACCAATGAGGTGCTTACTCAAAGGTGTAATCCAGGCAACCCCAGTCAGCCAATGACCAAAAACAATTCACTCTCACTGAAATGCTATGCTGGCCTTGAATAAGCTATGCTGGCCTGGGACATGTGCTCAGACACACAGCCTCTACTAACAAACAACTAGGCCCAAAATGCAAGCCTGAATATAGACAATGCTACACTATCAACACTACTTAGATAGAAAAAACTGCAGAAATGTTTAAACAGATAAAGGATCAAGGAGACGCTAGAGAATGCTTTTAAATGCAAACAAGTTATATGATACACTACTACCAGGAAATCAGAACAAACAAACCCAACCAGATGCTTAGCAATTGTAGAAAATTCTACTAAATACCTCACACACAATGAGTAAAATATAAGTGCTATAAATAACTCAGAAATAAGCAAAAAACAGGATACTTATTGTTATATATCACAGGTTAGTTAGCTCAGAGACCTTCCTCCGACTTCCTCCGATTAGCTCAGTGTGAAATGGCAGAAACAGTCACAAGTTAACTTCTTAAGTAACACGGTTGAAACCTGAAACAACTTTAAAAAAAGCTTTATAAGAACCAATGACTTGCTTACTCCAAGGCGTAGTCCAGGCAACCCCAGTCAGCCAATGACCACAAACAATTCACTTTCACTGAAATGCTATACTGGCCTTGGCTAAGCTATGATGGCCTGGGACATGTGCTCAGACACACAGCCTCTACTGACAAACAACTAGGCCCAAAACAAAAGCCTGAATATGGAAAATGCTACCCTACCAACACTACTTAGGTAGAAAAAACTGCAGAAATGTTTAAACAGATAAAGGATCAAGGAGACTCTAGAGAATGCTTTTAAATTCAAACAAGTTATATGATACACTCCTACCAGGAAATCAGAACAAACAAACCCAACCAGATGCTTAACAATTGTAGAATTCATTTTAGATTTTTTCTTATTATTTTTTCCTCTGGGAGATTGAGCACCTTACCATAGTTTCTTCTTTTTCAAGATTTCAACACAGGTTTAGAGCATCTGTGCACTGCCTTCTTATTAACCATGTCATTTATTTTGGCAATTCATTGAGAAGCTTCTACTTTAAATAGCCATAGTCATATCATTTTAGTACGGAAAGCACAATTACACTGTACTTCATGAAAAATACCTTTAAATGAGTATTTTGAAATGGGTTATCTCAGGTGGTATTAATTCCTAATGTTATAACCCTGAACACGATATATAGTGAACATGGAAGATGCACTTTTCAAATGACAGCAACTAGTGGATATCAGTCTCCCTAACTCCAACTCCATTCATTTGCTACTTTTTGAATGGCTTGTTATGTCCTTGCTCTTCTGTGAAGTCACAGTTGTCTGAGTCAGTTTTCACTTTTTTAAAAGTTTTCTTTCTCTTTTCCTTATGGTTGTGTGATTGTAAAATTAATATACATAAAAAACGGGTGTGGGGGCATAGTTCTTCCCATAGTGATTGCAAGGGTCTTGCCTCCTTGCAAAAAAAAAACAAAAAAAAAATGTTGAAACTGCTTTCTTACACGGATTTAGCAAGTGAATTATACAATGAATTTGACTTGTCCAGTTTATGCCATGGGCTTTTGCTTCAATGACTCACTGGCTTCAGTGAAAATGCCCTTGTAAGTTCAAGACAGTTCCAACAAATACATACCAGATTTGCAAAATACTGTTTATATGACATCATCTCATAAACAATTGCAAGATCTATGTACATTTCTGAACTAAAGAGTGATTTTGAATAGGAATCCTTATTTTCTCATGGACTGCAAAATCACATTTTAAAAACTGAATTGCAAAGAGGACACTATTCCTGCTATGGACTCATATGATCAGTATTCTGAATGGCTTGTCCCAAAATATAACTAACTACCAAAGGGGTGAGTCTTTGTTTCACTTGGTGAACATTTTTACACCAGATTTACAAAATGCTGACTGTAGGTTTTCACAGATGTCATAACACAAATTCCTAAAATGACTATTGTGACAGTCTGTCCCAAAATATTATACTATTAACTATCAGAGTACTGACTCTTTAAACATTTCTTCTTGTCTTTTTCATAACTCAACAGTTTTATATGTGATCTGAAAATTTTCTCTGGGACATTGCAGATTTCATGATGTAGATTGCTAAGTTGAGCATTCCTTTTTAATATTTTGGGGCTCTTAGTTTCCACTGTTGATGTCTGCCCTTTGTCCACTTATTAACCCATTCATTCTCCTCCATGAAGACGATGAAGCCCTGCCATATCCTTTTGACAGGTGGGACCTAGTTATTCAGAGAGAGTGCCTTTTGATTGTGATTTTAACACCCTACTTTCCTAGGGGTGAAAGTCAGGAGGCAGATATCACATATGCAGCTGGGGGTAAGAATTTGTTTTGATATACAAGGTACAGTAATCCTAAGTAGTAGTTGCAAGACCAATATCATCATTGTGATGCTGGCCTTATCATGCCCCCCACACCCAGTACCATATTCCCTTTGCAGCCAGTACATTCTTGCTCTAGACTCCTGCAGGGTGTTTACAGCTGTAAGCAGAACATCAGTTCCTTTTCTACGATTCATTTATTGATGTAATCTACTTGGTCCCACATCCTACCTTGGCTTCTTCAGTGCCCAAGCTACTGTTCAAACTCAGGTCTTCTAGGTCACAGTCAGGCTTCATCCCACTATACCACAGAGCTGAGGATAAGATTAGTATTCTGAATTTATTTCTCAAATATTAGCAATAGCTGAAGCTATTTGTTGAAGTTCAATTAGTGGAATGTTTCCTCATAACGCTACAAAAAGTGAAAGATTTTAACATCAGATTTGCAAAAAGCCATGTACTGGACCTCAGCTCCTAAACAACTGCACTGTTCTGACACGTTTATTTTCCAAAATATAATTTTTAAAAAGGAAATTTAATTTTCACTGAATGTGAAATTATCTTTACAGATGGAATTACACAATGGCACTTCAGAGTTCACAACATATGCTCACAAATCTTCTAAAACTATCTCAGTGTTGCTAATCATCAAAATGCCTTCATAGTTGTACTAAATATCAATATTTATTCATCAAATTGCAAAATACTATCTGTGTAATCATATCACATGAACAGTTGCATGTCTCGCTTCTTTCCAGCTCAAAAACAGAATTTTCCCTGCTGGTTGACCATGGTCTCCCTCTGCTACCACCAAATTCATTTTCATTATTAATTGAAAATTCATTTTCATTATTAATTGAACAGGACTATTTCCCCCATCACCCCATAAATTCATCTTCAGTACATGCTTTCAAGGACCACCTTTCTACCGTCTGTACCTCCTGAAGGCAAGTTAAATGTTCTTTTTAGGGTAACATGCTAGTTAGTGATGGTGCCTCAGAAGTCCAGGGTCTATTTCTGCTTCTTTTCTTTTTTTTTTTCCTGTTCTTCAAGTTATTGCGTCTGTGTTTTTTACGTCTTTTTTTTGTTCATATGGGTTCTTTGGAGGATTGTGGTTTCCTCCCATTTCTCAAAAACCTGATGTTTCATTGGCTATTCTAAATTATTCATGTATATAAACTGTTTTTGTCTTGCCTCTTGATATTAGAGTCATGACTGAAAAAGGTGAGCTCAGTAGTTCAACTTACTAAATTATCATATGAATAACTACATAAAGTTTGATCAAAAGATGAGTATGTTAAATGTGCAGTGTGCAAAGATCCCCTCTTCCCATTCCATTGAAAATATTTTTGCATTCATATAGTAAAGGATAGCATGACAAAGTATGCGCAGTGTTACTAAACATTTGTTTTTATTACAATGACTGTTGGTAGTGAGTGCATTTCTGAGCTCCAACATTTGTTTTTATATTACAAACTTATACAATGCAATATTTAATTGTGGAGAAACAAGCAAATGCAACTAGTACATAAAAACATATTTAAAATGTGTTAAATCAGTCATAAAGTAGATATGTTTTGCTGTGTATGGGATAGCAAAAACGAAGTCTGCACGATAATTCTGCAATTTATAAATTATTTGGATGTCAATTTGGCTCATCCTAGTATAATATGCCTTGCTTTTTAAACAGTGGCATTTGAGCTCTGAGATAAAGCTGACATGTAGTGATAAACAATTACAACACGATTAAATATACAAAACATCATTTGTTCCTACATTTGTTGACATATACATTTTGTTCATATTTCTGTAAGATTTATATTCCGTATTTAATATCACTTTGCTTTAGATGTGAAATACAGTATTTCCTATATTTATTTTTAGTTTCTTTTTTTTGTGTTTCAGGAGGATTAGTACATATATTCTGCAATTTCTTACAAATGAAACAAGACAAATAAAACTACAGTGATTGGTCTGAGGTCTGATACAGAAACTCATATAGTCCATGTGCATAACAAAGTAATATTACTCAATTAATTATTGCAGAGGTCTGTCTTATGACATTAATATTTATTTTGACTCTATATCTCCCTCCTATCATACTGCAGTGCCTGAAACAAGAGTCTACATTTAGCTCTGACATGTTTTTTTTTGATGGTCTGACACTTGAGTGTTGGAGAACAAACACTGGTACTAATTGCCTGTTCAGCACATTTCACATTTACTGTCTGTAAACAATAATCAGAGTTGTGCAGTTTGACAGTATTATAAATCAGGAAGTGTGAATGGAGTTCTGAATACAAATATAGCAGTAATAGCTTTGACATCATATTTAATAACTCATAGAACATTCCTACCATGTGGCTAAAATACTTGCATCAAAGTGTAGATTTTAAGAGTTCTAGAGCTTCAAATGGTAGATCTTATAAGGGGTAGAGCAATGGGATGGGGTTCATTAAATCTTTTTGTATGAAACCATAAATTAATCCAGAAACTCTTGCATCTTAGAAACAAGACATTAGTTTATCTTCTTGCAATATATACTGTATATGGCATTTTCACAATCCTTAAGACTGTTTGTATGAATGTTACTGAGTATTAAATTGTACTAATTTAAATGAGGTCACTGTAGGGAAATACCCCCTACTCTCAGGTATAGTGACTTCAAAGATGATTATAATAAGTAAAGGGGTCTAATACACATGCATACATGCTAATAGGTCACAGCTGATTTGGTTGTTGCCACTTACTCAGAAGAGTAAGTCTCCTACCTCCCACTAGTAAACTGCATAGTCCTCCTACAATTTGAGCCTTGTATAAGAATAGCCCTCCCAATCCTTGTACACTGCATACCCTCTCAGAATACTAACTCTAACCCTAACACCCCCATCTAGTTCCTAACCATAATCCAAAACATTACTCCCTAACTCTAATCCTAAAATTCCCTCCCTAAACCTAAACTCTATTCCATGTTGTAAATTTAAATTGCCTGGTGGTTTCTTAAGCTTCCTAAACCTAAATTCCTTGATTGATCTCTCATAGCCTAAACTTCCCATTTGCTCCCTAATCCTAAATTCCCAGACCACTCCCTAAACGTAAATTCCCTTTCTGATCTCTAAACCTAAATTCCCTGATCATTTCCTAAAGCTAATCCTGAACCTCACTGCCTAACCATAAACCTAAATCCCCCAGTTGCCCCTAAACCAAACAGCTAAACTGTTCCGCCATCCCACTCCCTCCCCATGGCTGCTGCTCTTGCCTTACCTGAACTTAGCTACATGTTTGAGAAGCAGCTGGCAGCTCCAGTCTCTCCCTACAGCTGCTCCACATTGCTTGAACACATACTTCAGTTTTAGTATAAGCAGTTGCCCATGAGAGCTAACAGACAGGTAGAGAGACAGACAGGCCAGTTCCCAGCCATATGACTATGGTCTGTGAGTAGCCAGGACTTTTACAGATAAAGCAGATCATAAGTAAGGGGTACGAGAGGGGTATGCTCCTCAACATAAAAGCTGAGTTCAAATTCCACTAGAAGTTATTATTATTTTTTCAGATTCATGTAGAACTTGCCATTTACACAGTTGATATGGAAGCAGATTTATTATCTATAAGTAAAGGCTGAGAATGTATGACCTTTGTGACTTTTGTTCAATCAAGAAAAAATCATATGCACTACTTGTGTACAAATGTAAATGTGACATCCCTCCTCTGGGCCAGTGATCAAGGAGACTCAGTCCTCATCACTGACACCAGTGGGGAATGTTCACTGAGAAAAAAATAGACACCCACAGTATTTTCAGATGCAGCTCTCTGCACCAAGAACAATTTCCCTTAAGAGCACACAGGGAATGCACATTCTAAGGCTGGGCTTTCTCTCCAGGCCCCAAGTAAGACACCTCACTGACACAGTCATAGAGTCAAGTCCTTAACCGGGTGTTCCAAGCCAAGTCCTCCACCACCCTCTCTGTGAAATCAGTTCTCTCAGTGTCCCAGTTCCAAGTAGCTAACACACACACTCTCTCTGAGATTTGATTTTCACACACACACACACACACACACACACACACACACACACACACACACACACACACACACACACACACACACACACACACACCTGGAAAAGGCTGGCACAGCTTACTTGCTTTGCCACCTCCACCCAGACTATAAGGTAGATACACTGCCACCAGAACATCTATAAAGCCACCTACTCTAAGGTTCTTACCAGGGTACCCAATTACTCTTAGCAAAATTAAAAGTTATACAGATGGTAGTGTTCAACCAAGCAGCAAGACTTTCAGGAGCATGCAGCCACAATACCACTAAATAAATGTTATTACTCTCAAAGATCAAATATTTTTAAAAGACCAGTCACAATGAAAGCTATAGATATATTTAATAATAAGCAATAAAATAGAAAACATAAAAATACTTAATATCTATTTAGCATAAACACCAGCATTTCAATTCACAGGAAATATGAAAAGCAAATATGGAAAGACTCAGACAGACACAAAAAAACAATATTTAGCTAATCTCACTATATTTTCTAACTGACTGAAGAATTACTATTGCCTAGTTATTTACTACTAAACAAGGCAAAATGAAGTGGATGAGTGTCTTTTTTGTCAGGTTCCAAAAACAGAGTGCTGAGTGCTTCTATCACATCTCTCACTAATATCTAAATACAATTTCAGTGCTGGCTACAGAATGACATTATATCTGGTCACCTGACTCTGTGGTTCTCATACTACCACCTCACTAGCAACTGAGCCAGGATTTGGCACAGATGTGTCACAATACCCACATAGAACTTTGCTAAGGCTTAATACAGAAACTGGAAGTTATAAAACAATTCCAGTACTACCACCCTTCCCGCAGAAAGGCTTTTCATAGACACTGCGGCTCCGGCTGCATTTAGACCTGTGAGATAAAATCTTCATGGCCTAAACCACATAATTTAATTTCAGTCTATTTTTCTTAAGGTTAGCTGGGATGAGCTTACCCCCTTCCCTTCCAGTATCATCAATTACAATATATACATTTCAACATTACAATAATACATGTTCAGCTGGTGAATCTGGGAATCTTGAGGCAATGTTACAACTGCTTCATGTACACAGACACTGCCTCATGTACACAGACAACCCTCTCCTCCTCCCAACAAATTCCAACACATGTGAGAGATGCAACCATATAGCCAAACTGGAGGCTAAGCTCTCTCAACTCAGTACTGGCATAACCAGTCAGGAGGAGAAGGAAACCACACTCACTACAATTCCAGTCTCACATAGACCTACCACGACAGCAAACCAAACACATAAACACACAAAAACATACTCGGAGGCTCTAAATAAAAATCTGCCTAAGCAGCAGAGACCTCCAAAACAGACACCCAAGCAACCGCTACCCCAAAACAAAACACGTGCAACACATAGCTCACAAAGCCAGTGTGCCGAACAGTCACAGCCCTTAAGGCTAAACAACACACCTGATAAACTTGTAATAGGTGACTCTATCATCAGGCACACTGACGTCCCGCTCACCAGGCTGAACAAGGAGAAGGTCACGGTGAGCTGCCTGTTGGGCACTAGGATCCGCCACATAACACAAGCACTCAGGTCACTCCAAAGCAAGTACAAATATGACTCAGTCATTGTCCATGCCGGTGTGAATGATCTGAGACATACCACCCTGGACTACATGAAAAGAGACATAGAGGAGCTCTCTGAGCATGTAGCCCAGGCCAGTATGACCTTGACCTTGAGTAGCATCTTACCCTCACCAAGAATGATGCCACAATATGAAGACAAGATGATCAATTTCAACAATTGGCTTAAGTATTGGTGTCATTCAAAGGGGATCCAATGCCTGTCAGCCTGGGATGACATGCTCGACAAGCCACGATGCTTCACTAGGGACGGCTTGCATCTGTCACCCCTGGGCTTTCGGATATTGGCAAAGGCTCTTGCTACCCCCATAGTGCCTTTTTTAGGCAAGGCTCAAAAGACAAACCCACCTCTATAGGTATCACAAGGGATAAGAAACTAAGAGTAATGCTACTCAACGCCAGAAGTCTAAACCTGAAGATGCATGCACTCGAAACTCTCCTTAGCATGGAGAACATCGATATCTGTGCAGTAACAGAAACCTGGTTCAAGGATCCTGAGAGCACCCCAGCACTACCAGTTTACACCTCATACCATGCTTTTAGGCCCCAAAACCACAAAAGGACGGGGAGTATCAATATTCGTCAAAGATACCCACACCTCCAGGTTGGTGGCACAGCACGAAGCATCAGAGACTATCCATGTGCAACTAACAGTGGGTAAAACTGCCTTCCAGTTTATAGCCTGCTACAGACCACCCTCCCAAACCCAGGAACCCCATTCAGCCTTCCTGAGAACACTGGAAAATATGAAGGTCTCTCCAAACACCATTATATTGGGCAACTTCAACTACCCAAACATAGACTGGGAGCATTACTCTAGCTCCAACACCCTAGCCCAAAGGTTCCTAGAATTTATAAACTCAAATGCTATGGAACAACTTGTTACCACTCCCACAAGAGGGGAAAACATACAGGACCTGATCATCACCAACATGGGGACTCTATGCTCCAGACCAGAAGTGTATCCATCACTGGTAAGATCAGATCGTAAACTAATCTCACTGGATATTCACATCCCGACCCCACCCCCTGCCCAGAAAACCACAGTGAAAAACTTCTCTAAAGCAAATTTCACATTCATCAAAACTGAGGTGGAATCCTTCAAAGCCCCTGGGCCTGTGGAAAATATGGCGCAGACCACAGAATTCTATGAACACCTTCAGGAATGCATGGATTATGCAATCCCAAATAAAACCTAGACCCAATCCTCCAAAAGCAGACGTCCTGTCTGGTGGACCCCAGCCATAAACAAACTATACAATAGAAGGAGGAAGCTACTACATGATAGAGCAAAATCCCAAAAAGGGAAAGCATCTCTGATCAGTATTAGCAAAAACTACGGGCACTCATAAAATCGTCTAAGGCCAGCTTCGAGAGAAAAATTGCACAGGACACTAAGGATAATCACAAGGCTTTCTTTAGTTATGTTAGAAACCTGGGTGGGAATTCCCAGATATGCTCAGAATTAGTCCAAAATGACAAAAAATACACCGAACCCACAGACATTGCCAACATCCTAGCTGACAGGTTCAGCACAAACTTCACCCACCCCTCCCCACCAAAAGGGCAAATATCTATCCTAGCAGAGTGCTGCTCCCCTGACATCTCAGATGCTCAGGTAAGAGCAGCCCTCTCCAAAGCAAAAAACACAGCATCAATGGAACCAGACGGTGTCCCGGGCTGCGTCCTACATGAACTCCAAGAAGATCTAAACCCAAACATAAAACTACTGTTCAATCTCAGCCTTACTACAGGATATGTACCCAAAGAGTGGCGTACAGCAACAGTGGTCCCTCTCCACAAAGATGGTGCCTCAATGGATCCTGGAAACTATCACACCATAAGCCTGACTAGAGTGGTCTGCAAAGCTATGGAAAGGATCATCATGGACCTCATAAATAAAGATATTGGGGACCAACAGACACTGGCTCCTACCCAGTTCGGCTTTGTTAAGGGCAGATCCTGCCTCTTAAACCTGGTCAATTTCTTTGAAACAGTCGCCAAGGCCATTGACAAGGGGAAGGTGGTCCACACAGCCTACCTGGACCTCACAAAAGCCTTCAATACAATACCCCACTCGGGCATTATGGATAAGCTCACCAGCTTAAATATTAACCCCTATGTCACTAGATGGGTTGCAAACTGGCTCAAGGACAGAACCCACATGGTTAGAATTACTGGAGCCATGTCAGACTCCAAACCAGTTACAAGTGGCGTCCCACAAGGCACAGTCCTGGGACCTCTTTTGTTCAGTATATATTTCTCGGAGGTACAGGCCAACACGGAAGGACTGTGGCTGACCATGTTTGCAGATGACTGCAAACTGGGCACCATAATCGACTCTCCAGCCGACACAAGCATCCTACAAAAGGGCCTCATAGAAACAGACAACTGGTGCCAGAGCCATGGCCTCAAGCTAAACGCCAAAATGTGCATAGTCATCCCCTTTGGCAAAAACAAAGTGCCCACAAATTACCACATAGGTGGTAATCCATTAAGTACAGAAGAAGTAATTAGGGACCTGGGAACCCAAGTTGATAGCAATCTCTCATTTGACAAACACGTGGCCAAAATGGTTAGAAAAACATTTTATATAGCCCACCTAATCATGAAGGGATTCACATCTAGATCAGGGGAGGTCATCGTGCCTCTTTACTCATCCCTCATCAGGCCCATAATTGAGTACAATGCTCCTTTTGGGATGTACCTTACCAGACACCTGCAGCAACTGGAAAGACCCCAAAAGTACCTCACCAAGAGGATCAAAGGGCTCAAACAGATGCCATATGCTGCCCGGTTAAAGAAACTCCAGCTCTACTCAGTGGCATACCGCCTGCTCAGAGGCGATCTGTGCCTGATGTATAAAGCCATGTCTAACCTGGAATTAATGGACATGCTGCACCTCAGAAAATCCAAATCCCATCGAGCTATGCGCTCGAGAGACTTGAACCTCAGCACTGAAATAAATAGGACATGCTGGAGGGACAGATTCATAACCCAGAGGATCCCTTCACTCTGGAATAAAATCCCAGTCTAGGTTAGGCAGAGTCCCTCATTGACTCTCTTCAAGAGGAATCTTAATGAGTGGATGGGAGATCGTAGGTTTACCCCGGGTATCACTTCTGTGTCACTGTTAGACAGAGGCACAGTATACTAACCTCGAAAAAGGGCATAGCAAAATTAGTTTAAAATGGGTGGCGAAAGCCAAACACACTCTGGCTAGGCTTATAAATGCCCTAGGGCAGATAGCCTAGTATGAACCTATGAACCTATGAACAGCCTGACATACATGTATATTTCTTTTCTGTCCAGCAGGACCCACTGTTGATACATTTTTAACAAAAGCAACTTTACAAATACATTTTTAACACAAGCATCTGTACAAATCAGTTTTATATTCAAATGACATATAATTCTTTACAAAACCCCAACTAGCTATGCTGGCATATGTTGAACATGCACTGCCCTACTCTATCTGGCATAGTTGGAACTACCTCTCATCATCACAGTAATAAGGATATTTCATGAATTCCTGAATGTTTATTTCTGGTGGATGATACAAACAGAGAAATATAATACAATATAATATAATATAATATAATATAATATAATATAATATAATATAATATAATATAATATATGTTGTTGCTTGTCTTTTCAGCTTTTCCCGGTTAGGGGTCACCACAGCGGAACTCCAGTCCGCTAATGATTGGCAGTCAATTTTTATGGTGCCGAGTTGCCAGCCCGACGCCCAACCTTCAGCGAAGGCACACCCACTCACGAATGTCTTTCGGAGGCCACTCGACATAATATAATATAAACTTTTATTTGTTTAAACTTTCAGTTTATACATCATCAACTGAACAATATAAATAGGGTTATAATTTTGTTATCGGTTAAGGCACAAGCTATTTTTATTTTTTATATCATGGTGTTTAAATGGTGCTGTTTAATTCCTTATTATTAATTTATGTTTCCTGAAATGTTACCTTTACTGTTTGTATGGCCTCAAATGAGAAAAAAAAAACAATGCAAATATTAAAAAGGAAAAAAGAAAAAAAATCTTAAGTAATGAAAATTAAACTGAAACATCCAAATTTTAAGTTGTAAAGAATATAAAAGTGTGCAGTGAGGTTTTTCTTTTTTTTTTTTTTTGTAATATTGTGGCAAACACTGCAAGGCATGCTGATATACAGTATCGCAGTTTGATGAAAATAGTAAACACTATGTGAATGCTTACAGAACGCTAGATTCAGTACAGAGCATATTTAAATCTTTGCACAATGTTACTTAAAACAAAAACATTTAAATTAAATGAAATAGCACAGCCTCAGCTTTTTAAAAGTTTTATTTAGTTCTGACAAAAATAATAAATATAGCTGTATATAAAAGCTTAGCAAAATGTTAGTTTCAGTAACAGTCTTGTTTAAACACAAGTACAATGCCACTAAAAGCAGAAAGATTAAAAGTACAAAAAATAAGGCATGCGTCAACTTGGTAGAAATTTTTATCTCATATTATGTGTACATATATCAGCACTTGTGATTGCAATGGAGAGTAACCTAAGGTTCAACCACATTAATATAAAGTACATACATGTTTGTCTTTTTTCGGATTTTCCCGATTAGGGATCGTTACAGTGGAACTCTGGTCCGCTAATGATTGGCAATAGATTTTTATGGTGCCGAGTTGCCAGCCTGTTGCCCAACCTTCAGCAAAGGCATGCCCATTCATGCATGTCTTTCGGAGGCCACTCGACCACGGGGAGGACATGCAGACTACACACAAAAGGCACTCCAGTCGAGAATCGAACAAGAGAACCTCTTGCTGTGAGGCAACAATGCTACCGCTGTACCACTATAAAGTACATACATGCATTTCACAAATATATGGCATATTTATGAAATGAAACTGACAAACAGATAAAGTCCATAGCACACATCTACATGTAAAACATTAAAAATTAGGAAAGTATATACAGAAAAAAAACTGAACAAAGGAGAAACAAGAAGGGAGAAATAATTGGGAATTTCACAGTATTCATGAGGTAAACATCTTACATGAATAGCCTTAAATAGCTGACCTCCATATTCTGAAAGTCAGTTATATTCAGGCAGAAGTATTCAAACATGTCTGCCTAGGATGTTGCTTTTACAGCCAAAAGTTCACATACAAGAACAACATCAGACAGCTAATAACTTATTTACCATTTTTTATGACAAAGGGATTTTTGTGGTCTAGCATATCACCCTCTAGAAGACAGCAGAGTTTTCTCAGAGGCTATTCTGAAGCAAAAATATGCCTTTCTAAGGCTACAAATCTGTATTCTTCTATTAACATCATTTAATAATTAGTTACTGATCATGATAAAGTCAGTAAACCAGGAAAATGATAGTACTGAATGCTTTTCTGGTCAACACACACTCAGCATACTGTGCACTGGTCAGCAACTTAAATCCTCAGTGCTTGCAGGCAGGACTTGTGTTTATTTTTTTCATCAATGTGTCAAAACTGATATTAAATGGGATGTGTGTGTAAGGTCAGTATAAGTGACAGAAGTATGTCTAAACTGTGAATTGTGCCTCCATATGCACAACAAATGTGGGCTCCATTGTAGGCAGTCTATAAAATATAATTTACAAAGGCTTAACAAGGGCCATACATTGTACAGGCACTACTGCATGCACTGCATACAATGATGGATTTCCCTAAATGTGAAGAAAAGTAAAATAAATGCAGCAGTGACTGAAAAGGCATCATGCATTGCATAGTGTAAAGAAAATGCGAAGATAGCAACATTAAGTTACGAGACAGACATCTACTTCTTTCCATCCCTCCAGGAGAATTTCTAGGGGGAGGTACTGCAAGAAAAAAAAAATTGATAAAATATGCATGTCCATAATATACTTGGCATCCCCCCCCCCCCCCTCAAGGATTTTACTATTTGGCTGCTGACTTCCAGGAGTGATAAGAACTGGTCCTTGCTCCGAACATTTTTTTTTCTCATTGAAGAAAAAAATAAATAGTTTAAGCCATGATCAGTTGAGGTGAATTGGTTTGTCCAAACAGCGACTTGCTGTTGCTATAACTTAGTCCTTTGTGGGTGACCATTTGAGCGAATCACGTAAGCAGAAGAAGAGTTACAACCTTTTCCTAGTGATTATGTGGCAGGTCAAAGATGAACTGACTGCACTCAGCTTTGATACAGCACATTCAGATGTCTGACTGCACACACTCAGTTATCAGACTGCTGCCAAACATGCATCTGATATGTTTTCTGTGATGCCTAAGATACAACAGTCCCATACATATTTAAGCCATGGGATGCAGGGTGTACATCAGTGCATTGCTCCCTATATCCATTTTTACTTTACTGCTTTGAAAGTATTGTTTCAGTGAGGGAGATAGTATGTTTGTTGAATGAGATATGTTTAGCTGTGATCAGTTTGCCTTTGACCAAATACCCCAAGATTTCTTGTTGCAATAGAATATTATTGTCCTAAATCCCTTGCTATCATGATATCTTGCTGTTCTATATCCCAGTTTGCAACATGTCACTGTACTAGTTCCAATATTACAAAGTTTTATTACTTTTTGATATCCACTACTAATAACCAGTCCTGGATCTCCTGTTGTAACAGAACAGTACCCTATATCCCATTAAAATAACACAGTACTGTTCTAGACCTTTTGTTATAAGACATTACTGTTTTCAGTCTCTTGTTGCAGCATATTTATGCCTTAGATCTCCTGTTGTAACAATTCTTCAGGTCTCTGTTACTATTTTATTTACCGTAATTGTGATCCTTGGAACAGACAAACTGAAAGTATGAATGTGGAGTAAACATATACTAATTTATTTATTTCCTTTATTTACTGGGAAGATCTGACTAGGCCAATAAAACCCCTTTTTAGTATTGGCTCTAGTAGAAAAGTATCACAAATAGAAACAGAAAAGAATACAGATGTTAAAATAGTTTATAACATATGTACACAGCAATAATAAAAACTACAGAGTAAAAAAAATGCACATACAAATAAAAACAGTCTCAATAGCTTAAAAGATAGCCATTCATCTTTATTGCTAGAAAATCAGAAGATATGAATTATAGTCCCACAACAGATAGTTGGATTAATTTTCTAATACTGACACTGCAGTACAGTACAAGGGTTGTGCTGCACTCCTGAGTTTGCCATTCTTCAGATGATATGTTAAACCACGTCCACATTTTCCTTAGCTGGCAGTAGCTCAAGTTGATGTAAAAGATCCTCCAACACTTATAGAAAGAGTAAAGGAAGTTCTCCATTGCCCTGGCCAAATTTCACCTTGCCAATGTAAATACCACATTGGGTCTCCCCTGAAAAGTGACCATTGTGCTGTTAGGATTAACTCAGTTAACAATGTGCAAATACAATAAAACAGAAAAGAATACAACCCATAAAATAATTTACAACATAAGTAGAAGTCAATCCCCCAGATTCAGCAAGCTCTGCACAGAGTGCCTGAATAGTGCAAGAGCTGCTGCACGTAATATGGCCCCCGAGCGATCCAGGATCGAGCCCCAGATACGTGAACGAGCACGCCTACATTATTCCCACAAGGACACCACTGCTATATGCCAGTTACCTCATTTGCTGGTAAAAACCATGCAAAGGAGAAGAATTAGTGATCCAGGCAGCAGGCAGGCATCTGTGCAGGAATTGTGTAACCTGCAGAAATGTATTCCGTTACGAACTGAATACATTTCTGCAAATTACAAAACTGAGGCATAACAGCTCAAAATAAAGCATGTATTCAATGTAGTAGGCATGCCAATGGCCAAATATATGGCCATTGGAAAGAGAAATAGTTGCAAAATTATAAAAAACAACTTTATTTTTTTTTTGTCTGATCTCGGCCGTTTAAGCGTATGGGCAGCGGTGTGCAAACGGGCTTGTCCCGAAAATAAGAAAAAAAGGTGGAAATAAGCTTTTAAACCCAAATCAGCATTTTGCCATAATAGTCAATGGCATGCATAAGACAACAATACCAGGGAATAGTGGTTGCTAAGGGGGGAGGCTGAGTGTGAGTGTGGTAACTATGAATTAGCTTTCTGTTTTATGCAAATGAGGAGATTGTTACTGAATCCCAGATTTCTTCTCAGTGTTAGCTTGGACCCAACCATGTAGGTGCAGCAACACCATTGTATAAGTCTAAGAGGTGGATGACCTCATGAGGGGGAGTGTCATGCATGCTGTAAGCTTATTGGAGTTCTGTGGTCCGTGTATCCCCTTAGCTAAGCACAACTAAGGAAGGCGGTATGTCTGAGGCTGCCTAGCAGTGTTTACATTGCCTAAACGGGTGTGCGTGCTGCGCACCGGGTTTTAAACAAAAAAAAAAAAAAACAGGACATAGCAGCTCTGTTCACATCTGAGCACTGGGTTATGCACCTCAGGGCTTAAATGGGAAGGCAACGGGAAGGGAAAACAGCAGTAGGATGGCAATCAAGGAGAACTAGCATATCTGGGAGGTGAAATGTATCAGAATCAGCCAATTACACATGGAACAGCCTAGCACACTACTATAAATTATGCAAACACCTTCCAGTCTGTTTTTTCCCACAAACTCTACACTACTGGTGTACACAGATGAGGAAATTTTACCTGACAAAACTAACAAAATGTTAGGGGCTGCTGTCGCTGTCATACATCAATATCTGCAATAGGCTGAGGGTGGTGAGGATATGAATGCTGATGACCAACACACAGTGAGGAGAAGGAGAAGAGTGTACAAACCCAGGGTAACCTACCAGGGGTTACATGAGCTAGAGATAGTGGAACACTATAGGTTGGACAGCAACATTCTACAGCAAATTGTTGAGCTGTGCCGGCCACACCTCACACACAGAACCAACAGAGGGGAACCCATCCCAGTGGAAAATAAGGTATGTGTAGGCTTAAGAATACTAGCCAAAGGTACCTTCCAAAGGGCAACTGGGGATATCATGGGGATCTCACAAGCATCAGCATACAGGGTACTCCACCAGTTCCTGGATGCCGTGTCAGCACATGCCAGTGACCACATATATTTCCTCAACAACCGTGAGGCGTTGACCAGCAATATGCATCTCTTCCACCAAATAGCAGAATACCCTGAGGTAGTGGGTGCTACAGACTGCATGCACATACACATCAAAGCACCACCCGGTGAGCAGGGTAGGGTCTACATAAACCGTAATGGCTTCCCCTCCATCAACTGCCAGGTTGTGTGCGATGCCTAGGACATTATCTTGAATGTGTGTGCTGGCAGCCCTGGAAACTATCACATCTCCCACATCTGGCATATGACACAGCTGTACCAGTCATTTGCCAGTGGGGACATCCCATATGGCCACCTAGTGAGGGATGCTGGCTATGCACTGGAGCCGTGGCTGATGACACCCCTCAGAAATGCACACACACCTGAATAAGAACTCCAAAATGAGGCACATGCACAAACCAGAATCATAATAGAGCATGTATTTGGGATGCTCAAGTTACGGTTCCACTGCCTAGATGTATCCAGTGGAGCCTTGCAGTACTCTCCAGCTACATGTACACAAATGTTCATAGTATGTGCCATGCTACACAATATGATCTTGCAGAAACAGCTGCAGCAGGAACAGCACAGGGCAAGGCCACACAGCCCCAGGCCCCCACTATTGCCAAGGCCATCACAGGCACAGAGGGATTTGGAGGAGGAACTACCTAAGCCTGCCCATGTAGAAAGAAGGAGGCATGCCCAGTATGCCCAGGCTTTGTCAAAGAGACAACACATAGCACATACACTGACACAGTAGGGAACCAGGGAATGACACCTCTCTCTGACTCGCACGTACACTAAAAAGGATGCCAAACATGACACTACCTGTGCTTTACCATGTATAGGGAGTGTAATATGTGCATCCGACATAGTCAGCCCTCCAGCACCATCCTCAATCCTGGCACAGCCACAAGGTAAGTCACTCTTCCTATCAATTGCTGAATAGAGTGGTATGTTCTGATAGCTGTAGCTATGGTATGGACATGAGCATGCAAGGGAATCGGGTGGCTGAATGGGATGGCAGTAGATAATGGGCATCTATATGGGCAGCATGAAATCCATAACAAATACTGGTGTCAACATACTAGGCAGTACTAGACAAAGTGACAAATCCCACTGCAGTACATGTGGTGGCCCAAATGTGTGTCCATAGGACACACACATGGATGTCAGTGAGGCTCACATACCCACCACCAGCCTCAGTTAGCAGGACAGGTGTAGATGACCATAAAGAAAGGCTGGGCTAAGGCCTCCAATTGATGGCAATGGTGAACAGCCCCCCTCCAGACCTACACAGACAGACTACAACAGGTCTGGCAGTTGTATGTTAGTTCTGAAGGGTAAGAAGTCTGAAACTGAAATGTAGGTCAATAAAACCTAAGATCTGTATTCTACTGATATGCCTCCAGTCTGCATGATAGGTCAGAATTCAAAATTAAATGGAACCCAACAGAGTACCTGAAATACCAGTACAGTCATAGCAAATGTTTAAAGTCATCAGGTGTGCCCCTCTCCCACAATCCTATGTAGAAATGCAGTAACATGTAAGTGTGAGAAGTAATAACAGTGGAGCACAGATTACCCAAGCTGGCCCAATCTACAGGATAGATTGTTGCATGTGTACAATATGCAAGGGTCCATGTGTTAGGTTGTTGTGTGTTCAATATTGTCTGGAAGTGGTCAGCATGTAGGCATGGAGGGTTGTGTCTTGGAGGCCTATGGGCAGTACTGTGGATGACAGGGCCATGTTCTGACAACTGCAGTACCAACCACAATGCTTCTCAGCAATACCCATGTCAGCAGGCATCCATACTCACTGTCCAGATGTCAATATCTGTCACCGTCTGAAAGATGGACATGCCATGAATGTGGGCCCATACATACACACAGTACACAGGTGGACATACCCTAGACAGAGTACATAAAATGTAACTGTCAACTGCACACACCTTTGGAATTGTGCATACAGGTTAGCAGCATATTAGTTGTCCATGTAGTATGGATTACTGATGTAGCCTGGCCAATAACTGTCAGACCACAAAAGGCACAATTATGAAGTAATGAGAGACTGCCTATGTCCCCGCAGAAGGCAGCATAAGGGGAATGTCCCATGAATATCTGTGAGTCAGCTGTAAGTAGCTTCCATATCACACATGTACTCAGCTCACCCCACCATCAGCCATCGGTTTATCACAGGTCCTATCCTTGCTGTTGGGAATAAGTACAGTATGACCCCACTTCTGTATGGGAATACCTACAGAATGCAGCATGCTGAAGAGGTGTCCCATGCAGGTGTGTCCCTAGCTGTAAGCAGCACCCTGCCTGTATCCAGACCAATGGATTAATATGGATAGGAACTATTGCCATTAATACTTTGTACACTTACCCTGTCACCCCAGGGGAATCCACTGGCTCACAGCCTGGGAATGTAGGAGTGACAGAATGCATTGGCCTGCTACAGATGGCCTGCATCACTACCAAATGATCATAGGTTAAGTTAGTACTAAGCTAACTGCCCTCGCGAGACATTTTAAGCCTAGCCAATTATCCCTTGTGAGACTCAAACCATGCACCTTGTGTTTGTAAAGCAAACACCTTAACCATTAGGCCACCCTCCCCAACATACTAGGCACTACCTGTGCTTTACCATGTATAGGGAGTGTACTATGTGCATCCGACATAGTCATCCCTCCAGCACCATCCTCATTACTGGCACAGCCACAAGGTAAGACAATGGCCTACAGTCCTCTGTCAAAGGCATGTGCCTCACCCATAGTGCCAATGTATGGTATCTCATGGGGTCCCAACTAACATCCTAACACAGTCAACAGAACACAAATGCAAGGCCATGTTGACAAATCCTAGTAGCATGCCCACCATGTCCTACTGCATGAACTGTGGACCAGTGCCTAAATACCGCTGGGATGAAGGGACAACTATAGGGATACTTCTCAGATATCGCTCGCATAATGTTAGGACGTGGATAGAATAACAGAGTGGGGGGTATAGAAGCATGGACGTCATGGAGTGTGTGAAGTCTGAATCTCTGATGTGTGCCCATACTACCCCTGCCTGAAAACCCAGCAATAGGTGGCTACAAACCTGCTCATAAACCACAATGTGAATGGGGGAACTGACCAGATATATGAGCCCTGCCTCTGGGTAACCTGGGTGAATTTGTAGAGCTGAGAGGTATGGCAAACGTAGGATATGGCCATTCTGTTAAGTCGATATATGTACAAGAAGGGGCTCTTCAGCCACCATAGTACCAAGGTGCTGGACCATTTACACAGACCCATCAGCAAGTGTCTGCAGCTACCCCTCCAGAATGACATGAGTGTGTAAGAATTTGTAGGTTGCGGACCACAATACTGGACACAGCTTCTTGTATTTCCCAGGAAATAACTGTGAGCAAATAAGTATATCTGTCAGTAGTTGATGACATAATACATCACAGTGTAAAACAGTACATATGTTTGAATAGTTCTGCTAACACCAACCATGTAACACAAGCAGCACAGACAGCAACAGTTACAGTATCCCGCTATCTGTTGCCCATTGTGACTCCATATTATCAACCTATCTACAGATATCCTGCAGAAACAGGTTGCTAGCTGTAAGTGTAGAACACCAAACCCTGGAGTGGAGTACAATCCAACCTAGAATGGATTCATACACTCAATACAGAAGGTCATAATGGGCATGCCCCTACATTTAGAAAAATGAAGCCCATGTCTGACAACACAATGGACTATACATATTTGTCATTCGCAGATGTCTGTGCATACACACCAAATTGCACACCATTCATGTTTTGCACACACATTGAATAGGAATAGTCACAGATAGCCAAGGCCAACACACTATAATATGTCAAACATACACACATAGAGATGTGGGGAAGAGAGGGAGACAGACAATGACAGAGAGATTTCCATCATGAGGCCTGTCCCACCCACCACACATCCAATTGGCTAATATCACATGATGTGCTGATGTCAATCACTGTAGACATTCCTTTTGGTAGCCCTCAGCCCTATAGTGTCTGTGATGTTTGTGATAACTGTGTAACATGATATTACAAATCAGTGTTCATCTAGCATTTGTATACCTAGTCATGTCAAATGTGAAGTTGTGTGTGACTGAGTGTGTGTCTGTGTGTGTGTGTGTGTGTGTGTGTGTGTGTGTGTGTGTGTGTGTGTGTGGAGATGAATGATTTTGAAGCCATTCACACTCACTACAAGTCCCATTACCCTACTTTAGCATGCCTGCTGATGTCAGTCACCTTGAAATAACCCTTTGGCCAAATCCCAGCCCTGTAAGCTCAGTGGTGCTTGCAATAAGTGGGTAATACTATAGTGCAGCATACTAGGCAGGTAGGAGTTCTAATCCCAGACATGGCAACTGTGAATCTGTGTGTATCTTTGTGAAAGAGTGTGTTTGTCTTTGATGATACTTGATTTTATGGACATTCACACTTACTACTCTCCCCTTACCCCTCCTTTAGCACTGCCGCTGATGTTACTCACCTTCAAAGATACCTTTGGACAGCTCTTCAACATATAAGCTTCATGGCACTTGCAAAAAACAGCGTAATACTATAGTGTAGCATACTAGTTAGGTAGAAGACATGGTAACTGCAAAACTGTGTGTGTTTGTGTAAGAGAGTGTGTGTGTCTTTTATGATACCTGATTTTATGGACATTCACACTTACTACTCTCCACTTGCCCCTCCTTTAACAGTATTGCTGATGTTGCTCACCTTCAAAGATACCTTTGGACAGCTCTCCAACATATAACCTCTCTGGCGCTTGTGATAACTGCATAATACTGTAGAGCAGCATACTAATTAGGTAGGAGTTCTAATCCCAGACATAGCAATAGTGAAACTGTGTGTGTTTGAGAGAGTGTGTGTCTTTGATGATACCTGATTTTATGGAAATTCACACTTACTACTCTCCTGTTACCCCTCCTTTAGCACTGCTGCTGATGTTACTCACCTTCAAAGATACCTTTAGACAGCTCTCCAATACGTAAGCTCTGTGGTACTTGCAATAACTGTGTAATGTTATAATGTAGCATACTAGTTAGGTAGGAGCTCTAATCCTGAGCCTGGCAACTATGTAAATGTGAGTGTTTGTGTGAGAAAGTGTGTGTATCCTTATAGAGACCTGATTTTGTGGTCATTCACACTTACAACACTTCCCTTACCCCTCCTTTACCACTGCTACTGATGTCACTCAGCTTCTAAGATACCTTGGCACAGTTCTCCAACATGTAAGCTTCATGGCGTGTGCCTTAAATGTGGAGCAATGTAGTCGCAATAACTATATAGGTATGGGTTTGAATCTCATCCGTGGAAAGTGTTTGTGTGTGTACATATGTCTGTACCTCAAAAATGTTGGCCCCATTTACACCCAGTACACATCTCATTGCCTGACTTTAGCAGTCCTGCAGATATCATCCACCTTAGAAGTACCTGTTGCCAACCCTAAACCATGTAAGGTCAGTGGTGCATGTGGTAAATGCATAAAATAATGGTCCAAAATTATTGTTAGATATCAGTTTGAACCTCACCCCTGGCAAATTTAAATGTTTGTGTAGGGTCAAATTTTTGTTGGATCTCTCACCCACTACATCACCCAATGCCAGTATTTACAAGGGCTGGTGATGTTCCTCACCTTAGAAGTACCTTGGGACAACATCCATCCTATAAGTGCCATGGTGCATGCAATAAATGCGGTACACTTTAGTAGCAATAAATAGCTAGGTAGAGGTTTGAATCTCAGTACTGGCAAGTGTGTGTGTGTGTGTGTGTGTGTGTGTGTGTGTGTGTGTGTGTGTGTGTGTGTGTGTGTGTGTGTGTGTGTGTGTGTGTGTGTGTGTCATCAGTATCCTGTGTGGGGGTTGATGTGATTGTGTAATAACAGGATCCATTGTGAGGTGGGTTTTGCTAAATTATTATGTTGAGGACCTAGTATACATCACAATGTCCACATTACAAGGCCAACAGCTGTCAAACACCAGAGAGGTTGGTGTAGAAAATCCACAGCCCTAAATGTGACAGTATGGATTAGTGAACAATATAGGTAACCCTTCTATTACTCAGAGAACACTCTCCACCCACGTATCATACACAAACACACTTGGCTAGCCAGCAACCAATATATTGGTAGCTCCCCTGCATATTGCCTCTCAGATAGTAACCACAGTGTGATAGCAATGGACTACTGCCTGTTGACCACAACAGTGACACTGACATCAGAAAGTACTTTGATATGTTACATCTCCTGACTGTTATCCAGCAAGTAAAATGACATGGCACCCTGTTCCATCCCCTCAGTAGCCAAATAAATGTGTACAGTGGCCCTTTTGCCATGTTCCCCACTGGACACCTGCAACAACTGTAGAGTCTGCAAATGTAACCCACAAAGGGAATACCATGCCTTATACACATGCCCTGTATGGACAGATGCCACTAACTCCATTGAATACCCGTATCATACTGTCAATGTAGGTGCAATCACAATCTCAA
This sequence comes from Protopterus annectens, assembly GCF_019279795.1. Lineage (NCBI taxonomy): Eukaryota > Metazoa > Chordata > Ceratodontiformes > Protopteridae > Protopterus > Protopterus annectens. The sequence continues at coordinate 857,406,381 of NC_056737.1, read as the reverse complement.
TTACAGGTCTCACCAAATGAGGTCAGCAATGCTACAGCAGAAAATACCAATCTGTCCCCACAACATGCCCCAGAGATCTCAAGTACACTTCGACATGTCAAAGAACATGCATGTGGGAGATGTGCACAACCGAGACACTGTCCATGTTATGGAATATAGATCACATATATGGGAAGCAGTGCACATCACTGGACACCCACAATAGAAACCCAGATGAATGGATGGTGAATACAATACCCACCCCTGGGGACCACTCCAGGGACTACATCCCTAAGCCACACTGGGGGCTATTGTCATGTGGCCTGATGCCAAGGTATTCCCTTGGCCTAGCCTTCTAGAGCCTTCAGGCCCATTCACCTACTACACACCAGTGAAGCAATGAACCTATGGAGCTCAGTAGTGGCAAATGTGTGTGTGTGTTTGTAGATGAATGATTTTGCCTTACTTTAGCATGCCTGCTGATGTCAGTCACCTTGAAATAACCCTTTGGCCAAGTTTCAGCCCTTTAAGCTTCGTGGCATTTGCGACAACTGTGTAATACTGTAGTGTAGCAAGCTAGTTAGATAAGAGTTCTAATCCTGGTCTTGGCAACTGTGATACTGTGTGTGTTTGTGTGAGTGAGAGTGTGTGTGTGTGTGTGTGTGTGTGTGTGTGTGTGTGTGTGTGTGTGTGTGTGTGTGTGTGTGTGTGTGTGTGTGCGTGTGTGTCTTTGTTGGCACCTAAATTTGTGGACATTCACACTTACTACACTACCCTTGCCCCTCTTTTAGCACTGCTTCTGATGTCATTCACCTTCAAAGATACCTTTGGACAGCTTTCCAATATGTAAGCTCCATGGCGCATGCGATAACTGTGTAAGACTGTAATAGCAATGCATAGTCAGGTAGGGGTTTGAAACTCAGTACTGGTAAGTGTTTGTGTGTGTGTCATCAGTATTCTGTGTGGGGATTGGGGTGATTGTGTAGTGATTGGATCCATTGCAGTGCAGGTTTTGCTACATTATTATATTGGGGACCTATATGTCCCAATGTCCACATTACAAGGCCAACAGTTGTCAAACACTGTAGAGGTTGTTGTAGACAATCCACAGCCATAAATGTCTACTGCTGTGTGCAATTACTATGTGACAGTATGGATTAGTAAACAATATAGGCAACCGTTATAATACCCAGAGACCACTCTCTACCCAGGGATCATACACAAACACGCTTGGCTCTTTCTCTCTTCCTTTCTTACTTTCTGTCTGTCTGTCCCTCTCTCTCTCTCTCTCTCTCTCTCTCTCTCCCCTCTCTGGTAGATGTGGAAAAATACATCTGTTTTGCACAGACAGCAGCTTGACTTTTATAGGTAATGCTCATGATCAGCTGATGGCCTGTGCATGACTTGGAGTCCTCCACTTGCTAATTGCATGTGGAATAGCTGTGGTATCATTCCTATAGCCAATTACATGGAAACACACTCCAATAACTAAGCACTTCATGTGGGTGTTGGCCCTTTTCCTTCACTGTGAGCAGGACTTCATGTGGGTTTCTGACAAAAAGCATCACAGAGGGTTGTTGGAAATACCTATTATGGCACACACTGTGGAGACAGGCCAACAAACTGGAGGGGGGTGTTCCAGACATGGGGATGTATTGCAGTTCTACATTTGAAGTAATGTTGGTTTAAATGGGTTTGTGTGGATATGGCTGTTCTGCATGATTTAAAGTCTGGCATGACAGTGTTATGTGATTGAGGAAACTCTCACCTCTAGGGCTATCTGCAGACTGGCCAGAGTTTGGAGTCTTAGATGTGGTGTGTTACTCACACATTTTGTGTCTTTATAAATGCAGTAGCATACTCTGATGATTGCAGTCACTAAATGGTGACATCCATGTGTGTTACTGACTTCATATCCCACAGAAAAGATATGTCACAACAAACCCTATTACACCAGCAATTTTATCAGTTTATCACAGCAATATGTCAATATTGGCTGTATGTTTGTGCCTCTATCCCCCAAGTCTGTCACCCTTTGTCCATGTGTCATGCAGTAAGAGGTGCATATGTATAGTATATCATTATTTACTGACATCATTCATGATATCAAGCCAGTGATATATCAAACTGCCAGACATGTTATGTATAGGAGGCCTTATATTTGAGGACAAAACCTGGACATTCTGTTGTAGTCTGTACAGTAGTGAGGTCTGTGTACTTATGGTGATTGTTGACAGAGTGTTAGTATTGTGTATCAGTGTATTTTAAATATGTTATTTGGCCTGTGTACAGACTGGGGTAGATGTCAGTGTTCTTGGTCCTGTTCTAGCTGACGTTGCATGCTGCTCCAGTTTCTGGTACCCTATCAGCGTATATATTTGTAGGGCCAGACTGAGACATGTCCCATACCACAGTCAGGTATCAGACTACACTGTGAATTGGGCCAGTATATGTAGGGTTAGTGTGTGAGTGGAAAATATGATGATGGTTTTGTTCACACAGTCCATATACTGTACTATTAATTAGGCTTACCATAATGTGATTGTGACTGTGTTGAGATTGGCTGTGGGTATGCACTTTTACATTCATGTCTGTTACTCTGTGCTGTTACATGCCTGTAGTGCCTGTTAGATTTGCAGTTACATGTGTATTCTCCCATAGGAAAATTGGGTAAGTGTTGTGGCAATCTGCCTGTAGTTTAAACAGTGCTTGGTGACATGTCTAGCAGCTCAGTGTATTTACCTAGTGTGATGTTATGTCCAGATATTTGTCAGATGTACTTTTGCCTGGCCACCATATGTGTTGTGTATTTCTAACAAAGCAGTGGGATGCTGTGAAGATGTATATCACTAACTAGTGGGAAGCATGTGGGCTTGGGACCTCTGCTCCTCCAGTTAATATGTGTCAGAACAGACAGGAGGGTGTGAATGCATCAACTGTGTGTGCTTATCTACTCCAGTATTTGTGATATATCCCCATTTTCATGGCTGTAAACATCCCCTTTGTCAGGCTTGGTCCACACATCTTGCACCTCTCAACTGACCAGATTGTTTCAGACTGTCCACATTTATTGGCCATATTTCTGCTGCTTTCCACAGGATCATTACTGTGATTTGTGTGGTACTTCATTATGATGATTTTATGATGTCTATCAGTAACTGATGGTGTACATGTCAGTTTCAGAAGAGTCTTCCTTCACAACATGTTCATAGGTTCATAGGGTGGTATTAGGCTATTGGCCCTAGGGCCTATACAAGCCTAGCCATAACAATTCCCTGGAAATTTCTTCCCACAAAATTTACTTCCCTGGATCCCTGTCTAGCAGGGTGACTGACGTGATCCCTGAGGTGAATTTCCTATCTCCCGTCCAATTGTCAAGGTTCCTTTTGAAGAGGGCCAAGGAAGCGCTCTGCTTGACATGTATGGGCAGTCTATTCCAGAGTATGGGGAGTCTCTTGGTCAGGAACCTATCCCTCCAGCATGTTTTGTTCATTGTGATGACAAGGTTTAGATCCTTGGAGATTGTGGCTCTGAGGGATTGGGATTTCTTTAACTGGAGCATGTCCAACAGCTCAGGGTTTGACATGGCCTTTTATGTTAAGCAGAGATCACCTCTGAGTAGACGATATGCCACAGAGTATAGCTGGAGTTTTTTTACACAGTCAGCATAGGGCATCTGCTTTAGGCCTGTGATTCTTTTAGTGAGGTATTTCTGTGGCCTTTTCAGCTGTTGCAGATGTCTTGTGAGGTACATACCAAATGGGGCATTGTACTCTATAATGGGTCAAATGAGGGATGAGTACAGTGGGACAATGACCTCCTTTTTTCTGGAAGAAAAGCCCTTAGTGATGAAGTGTGCTACATAGAAGGATTTCCTTACTGTTGTGATGATGTGGTTATCGAAGGTGAGACCACTATCCACCTGTGTCCCTAAGTTTCTCATCACACTTTCAGTGTTTAGTGTACTGCCACCTATGTGGTAATTCATGGGTACATGTTTTTTCCCAAAGGGGATAACTATACATTTCTTGGCATTAAACTTGAACCCATGGCTCTGGCACCAAGCATCTGTTTCTGTAAGGCCCTTTTGTAGAATATCCACATCATTTGGGGATTCAATAATGGCTCCCAATTTGCAGTTATCTGCAGTCTTTGTTAACCAGAGTCCCTTAGTGTTGGCCTGTAATACAGAAAAGTAGATGCTAAACAAGAGCAGTCCCAGGACTGAACCCTGAGGTACTCCACTTGTCACCTGTCTGGAGCTGGATTTGGAGTCGGCTACTTTTACAGTCTGGATTCTGTCAGTAAGCCAGTTGGCAATCCATCAAGTGATGTAGGGATTTCTGCCCAGCTTAGTAAATTTATCTATGATTCCAGAGTGGGGGATGGTGTCAAAGGCCTTGGCGAGGTCCAGATAGGCTGTATGGACCTCCTTACTCTCGTCCACAGCTCTGGAGACTGATTCAAAGAAGTCGATCAGGTTCAGGAGACAAGATCGGCCTTTCACGAACCTAAACTGGGTAGGAACCAGTGTTTGAAGGTTGCCAATGTCTTTGTTTATAAGTTCCATGATAATGCGTTCCATGCCCTTGCAGATCAGACTCGTCAGACTGATGGGACAGTAGTTCCCGGGATCCAAGGTAGATCCCCCTTTGTGGAGTGGGATAACTGTAGCTGTGCGCCACTCAGTGGGCATGAAGCCTGAGGTGAGGCTATGATTAAACATGACACTTACGTGAGGTGCCAGTTCATTTTGTAGTTCATGTAGTACATAGCCTGGGATGTCATCTGGTCCCATGGATGCTGTATTCTTAGCTTTGGAGAATGTGGTTTCTACCTGTGTGGCCGTGATTACCGGAATTTGGCAATCCTTTGGTATTGAGATGGGCCCTTTAGGGGGTGAGAGGGGGTGAAGTTGGCACTAAATTGATCTGCCAGGATATTGGCAATATCCTTGGGATCAGTATATTTAATGCCATTCTGTTGTGGCTCAGAGCAGATCTGAGCATTGCCATTTAGATTCTTGACATAACTATAGAATGCCTTGTAGTTGTCTTTGGAATCTTTATTAATTTTATTTTCATAACTTGCTTTGGAGGATTTTATGAGGGATCTCAGCTTCTTGCAGTGGCTGGTAAGGGAGTTTTTTGCACCCTGGGATTTTCCTCTTTTCTGCAACAGTTTCTTCCTTCTGTTGTATAGTTTGTTTATGGCAGGGAACCACCAGATTGGCTTCCTTTTTTTGGAGGAGAGCATTTTGGTTCTATTTGGGATGGCACAATTCATGCAGAAGTGGATGTGCTCGTACAGTGCCTTAGTGTAGGATTCAGCAGTCAAACTTTCAGCTCCTGTCTGCATGGGAGTCATGAAGTTTGTCATTTCTGACTTGAGTAGCATGAAGTTGGCTTTGGAGAAGTTTTTTACAAAGGTTTCCTTACTGGGGGGGTGGGAGTGGGATGTGGATGTCAAGGGTGATTAGCTTATGGTCAGACCTGGCAAATGAGCGGGTGACCACTGGTGTGGAGCATCTATCTCCCATGTTGGTAATGACCAGGTCTAGGATATTGGAGCCCCTGGTGGGATAATGGATTAGTTGATCTAGGGCATTGGAATTTATGAATTCCAAGAACCGTTGGGAAAAGGTGTTGGTTCCCGAGTAGTTTTCCCAGTTAATGGCAGGGTAGTTGAAATCACCCAGTATTAGGGTGTTTGGTTGCATCTTAATATTTTCAGTATGTTTAGAAAGGTGTAGTGAAAATCTTGGGGCATGCTGGGGGGATCTGTAGCAAGCTACAATTTGGATTGTAGTCTTACCTAGTGTTAGTTGCACCTGGAGAATTTCAGATGCATTGTGTTGGGCAACTAGCCTGGAGGTGTGAATATCCTTGGTGAATATGGACACTCCTCCACCTTTAATGTTTCAGTCTGAAACACTAAAGGTGTCTGTTATAAACCCCTGTTAGTGTAGCAATATTCCATATTTATAACTGCAATACTTAGATTACGATCACTTGCACTAAGAAGTTGAGAGTTATGGTGCTGAGGTATGACTCCACTATATGTTATGGGCATGTGTTTTATCTATATATATATATATATATATATATATATATATATATATATATATATATATATAAATAAATATATTTTATATATATATATATATGTGTGTGTATGTGTGTATGTACATGTATGTGTGTATATATATATATATATATATATATATATATATATCCATATCCTTATGTGTAAACGTTAGTGTTGTATATACCTTCTCAGATGTATCCCACCATATTCATCTGATATGTGTATATTTAGATATAAAAACATGACTGATTCAACACTATTTTCACTAACAATTAGTGAATAATTGTAGTAGTCAAAGCAGTTGTTCACTACTATTCAGTACGTGTATTGACTGATACATTTGAAAAAACAACAGGCAGTTTTGCAGCTCCAATAGCATAGTGGTTAAGTGCAATGACTGTAGTCTGCAGGGTCCCTGGGTTCAAGACCTGCAATGCTGTTTATTTTGATGCTAGGCAGAACAAGGACTGTTAGAGACAGAGTAGTTAAGGCAGTTTTGAGCAGTTTTAAGCATGTTTGCATGGATTTGTGTGATGGTAAGTGGTGCTAACATATGGGAAAAGGTGCTTACACCATGTAGGCTTTGCTTACCAGTGAGCAAATCCACTTAGCATTTACATTTAAGCAATGCTTACACCTGCTAAGCATAGCTTAGCCCTGGTAATGAGTGATCTCATTCCAGTCTGATAGAATAACATGGTAATGACATCTTTAATACGTGTATTTAATTCCATGTATTTAACATGCTTCTATGTGCGGTCATTACAGTAGCAAGGGGTGTGAGTATACTGTATGGGACACCTGAGTATACATGGGTAGTACCACAATCTTTTCTCTTTGTATGTGTTTCATACTTGGGTAGTATCCCAGGTTATATGCAGTCACACTTGCATGTATTGTATCATTACGTTACTACTTTTAACAGTGCTTTTCCAAGTAAGAGTAGATTTCAGATTGTAGCACTGGAACCATACACCCCCTGCATGCAAAGCTGGGCTCTGAGTACTGACTATTGTGTTCTTTGTGTTTGAGCTGTATGTTTTTAAGTATCTCCTATTGGATATTGATCTGATATGTTGATATTAACTGTAGACTACTATGTTTTTAGGACATGTCATTGATGACTGCTGTCATGTAGTAATGGCAAACCTATCAGTGTCAGATGTCTATCTGTCAAAACATTCATCCTAATGCATAACCTGTTGGCTAGCTAATTTTTGTCTGTCCTCTGTTCAGATGTGCAGATGTCAGGTATCCATATTGGCTGCTTACAGGCAATCTCTGATTGACTGACACTGACATATCTACCCAGCTGTGTTATGAATGCCACATCTAGGAAACCCCACTCTGTATGCAACACATGCCATGATTACCTCAACCAGACTACCACAGTCAACAGAACATGCTTGGGTACAGGTCCCTAACCCAGACACTGACCATGTTATACAATATATGTTGCATACATGTCAATTGGAGCACTTCAGTGGCCCTCTGCAAGAGAAAACCAGATGATTAGATGTTGAATTTAACTGGCACCCTAGGAATCACTCTAGTGCCATTGGCTGATAGATGGCATGCTGACATATTTCAGGTGTCATGATACCAGTGTACCCACATGCCATACTCTTCTCATCTCTTTATGGACATTAGCCCGGTAGACACCTAGGAGCATCTGCACCTATGGACCTCACTACTGACAAATGTGTCAGTGTGCATTACTGAAAATAACAGTGTCTGTGTGTTTGTAAACTTGTAGTTGAAAATACTCTGAGGGCCTTCTCAGCCACTACACCCCCCCCCCATTGCTATACTTAGAAATGGCTGCTGCTGTAATTCACATTAAATGTACCTTGTTACACTCTTCACCCTATGGGCTACCTGGTGCTTGCAGTACCACCATAACACTGTTCTACAAATGGATAGATAGGTGTGGGTTACCCTCTGAGTCCTGGCAAATGAGAGTATGTGTGTGTGTGTATGTGTGTGCAATTGTGTGTGAGTGTGCATATTTGTAGGAGACAGCATTCTGAGGCCACATTCTCCAAATACACTAAACCTTGCCATACATTATAAGGGATGGTGATATTGCTGATATTAGGAGATTCATGACAAACCCTCACCCTACTATCCCTGTGGTATGTGCAGTAAATACATATCCCTGTAGTAGCACTGATTAGATAGACAAGAGTTTGTATTGCAGTCCTGGTCAATGTGTGATTGTGGGTATGTCGGAGCATTATCATGGCTTTCAGTGAGTACAATATCCAATGTGGGGTGTGGGTGATGGGTATACTGTCTTTACACCATGGTACCCCCAGTACATTTCCCAAGGTCCACTGTATGAGGACCGCTGTCACCATCAACCATACAGGTAACTGATTACACTATCCAGCCCAATGATGCATGTGCTGTGTGCAAAAACTCTGCAACAGTATGGACTCACTGATAAGGTAGTTAGCACTGTTAAACCCAGGTCTGTCAAATGTGTCTATGACTGTATGTGTTTGTCAATGTGTACATGACAGTATGTCATACTATGTATTGTTCAATAACACCAGTACATCCCCCATTACCATATTGTACAAGGCCTGGTGATGTTCTTCACTTAACAGGAAGCTTGGGACACACTTCACCCTACAAATTCTGTGGTGTGTGCAATTAAGGCCAAACACATTAGTAGCAATAAGTACCTAGGTAGGGGTTCTGCTCTCGGTGTTGCCAGGTAAGTGTGTGTGCATGTGAAGGGATCTACTTCAGTTTGCAGAAAATATATTTCTCAGGGGATCATTTGTCTGAGAACTAACTAGCAAAAGGTAACATTTCAAAGCAATCATCTTGTGGAAATTTTTCTCCCCGCCTAGTGTGCTGTTATACTGTATGGTTTATGTTAACAGGTTAAGTAGTTGTTAATCACACTATGTGTGGTTCTACACCACCTCACACCCTCCAAAGTGGGGGGTTGTGCCCCCCACACCAGCATACCTATGTTTACCAACTCCAGGATTGCACTACATTGGGGAAGAGGACATATACACTGCCAGTACCATTGTCAATGACATTAAACTGGCAGACTGATTATTTACTGATGTGATGTTTTGGCAATTTGGTCTTGGTGGAATTACATAGGCCAAAATGAGTTCACTGCAAAATGAAGTACATCCATGTGAACAGTATTCTCTGTGTATTGCATCAACCCCAAAGCCTCTGTGTGTGTGTCATTCACAAACATTTGGTGTGTGCTACCCAGTACACTTACCATTGTCCACTGTAGAAGAGCTGAGGTTACCTATACCTCTGTTATGGCTCATTGTTGAGATGAAACTGAGAAGGGAAGTCGTAGTATTCTGATATAGGTTTATAGGTGTGTGTACTAGGCTAATGGTCCTGGAGCCTTTACAAGCCTAACCCATAGGATTACCCCAGAATCATGCCAATCGACCTTAGTTCTCAATGCCTCTGCCGAGTAGAGCCACTGGAGTGATCCCTCGGGTGAATTTTTTATTTCCCATCCACTCATCAAGATTTCTCTTGAAGAGGGCCCGGTGAGGTGCTCTGCTTGACATGCATGGGAAGTCTATTCCATAGCATGGACTGTCTCTGGGTTAAGAACCTGTCCCTCCAGCATGTTCTGTTGATTGTGGTAATGAGGATGAGGTCTCTGGAGTGTGTGGTGCGGAGGGATTGGGATTTCTATAGATGTAGCATTTCTAACAGAGCTGGGTCATACATGGCTTTGCAAGTCAAGCAGAGATTGCCTCTAAGTAGGCGATATGAGACAGAAAATAATTGGAATTTTTTGAGTCTGTCCATATAGGACAAGTGTTTAAGGCCTATGATCCTCTTTGTGAGGTACATTTGTGGCCTATCCAGTTGTTGCAGGTGTCTAGTAAAGTACATGCCAAATGGGGCATTGTACTCGATGATTGGCCTACTGAGGGAAGAGTAGAGGGAGATAATGACCTCCTTCTTCCTGGATGCAAAACCTTTAGTAATGAGATGTGCCACATAGAAGGACTTTCTGACCACAGTAGCAATGTGGTGGTCAAAAGAGTGGTTGCTGTCAACCTTGCTCCCAGATCTCTTATAATGCCTTCTGTGTTCAGTGGACTACCATTGATGTGGTAATTCAAGGGAACCGGGTTTTCCCCAAGGGGGATGACGACACATTCTTTGGCATTGAGCTTAAGGCAATGGTTCTGACACCAGTCGTTGGTCTCAGTGAGGCCTTCCTGCAGGGTGTCAACATCACCTGGGCAGTTAATAATAGCTCCCAACTTGCAGTCATCTGTGAACTTTGTCAGTCAGAGTTCCTTTGTGTTGGCCTGGACTTCAGAGAAGTTAATACCAAACAGGAGAGGACCCAGGACCAAACCCTGTGGGACTCCACTCTTGACTGGTCTGCAGTCTGACTTGGAGTCAGCTACTTTCACATTGTGGGTTCTATCTGGGAGCCATTTTTTAACCCACCTAGTGATATAGGGGTTGATGCCTAGCTTAGTGAGTTTTTATATGATTCCTGAGTGGGGAATGGTACCAAAGGCCTTGGCCAGATCAAGGCAGGCTGTATGAGCCACCTTGCCTTCATCCACAGCTCTGATGACTGACTCAAAGAAGTTGACCAAGTTGAGCAGGCATGATCTAACCTTCACAAAACCAAACTGTGTAGGATCCAGAGTTTGGAGATTCCCTATAGCCTTGTTTATTAGGTCCATGATGATGTGTTCCATAGCTTTGCATATCAGACTCATCAGGCTAATGGGGGTATAGTTCCCAGGGTCTTTAGTCACTTCTCCTTTGTGGAGAGGGATGACTGTAGCAGTGTTCCATTTGGTAGGGACAAAGGCTGGGGTGAGGCTGTGATTGAACAGGGCACACAGATGAAGTGCCAGTTCATTCTGTAGTCCATGTAGAACACAGCCAGGGATATTGTCAGGTCCCATAGAAGCTGTATTCTTGTCCTTGAACAGTGCTGTTTTAACCTGTGCAGCAGTAATACTGAGTGCCTGGCAATCTACTGGTATTGTTATTGGTCCTTTGGGGGGGTAAAATTGGCACTGAATCTGTCAGACAGTATATTGGTAATATCTGTTGGCTCAGTATAGGAGGTACCATTGTGCAGTAGCTCAGAGCAAATCTGGGTATTGCCGTGGAGATTCTTTACATAAGTATAGAAGGCCTTGTGGCTGTCTTTACTATCTGCTACAATTCTGTTTTCATAGCTAGCTTTAGAAGATTTGATGAGGGATCTCAAGCTTTTGTTGAGGCTGATGAGGGTGTTTTTCCAGTCTTGGGACTTCACTTTATTCCACATCAGTTTCCTCCATCTTTTGTAGAGTTTGTTTATGGCAGGGGACCACCTGATTGGCTTCCTTTTTTGGAGGAGAGCATCTTGGTTCTATTGGGTATGGCAAGATCCATGCATTTGTGTATATGTTCGTACAGTGCATTGGTGTATGATTCAGTGGTCATGCAACTATTCTCCATTTGCATGGGTGCCATGATGTTAGCCACCTCTGTTTTTAGGAGTCCAAAGTTTGCTTTGGAGAAGTATTTCATGGTGGTTACCTTTGTGGGAGGGGGGATGTCGATTTCCAAGGTGATTAGTTTGTGGTTGAATCCAACCAGGGAGGAGTTGACTATTGGTGTAGAGCAACGGTCGCCCATGTTAGTAATGACCAGGTCAAGGATGTTGCTACCTCTAGTGGGGGTAAGAAAGAGCTGGTCCAGGGCATTGGAATTAATGAATTCCAGGAAACGTTGGGCAAGTGTATTGGTATATAAGTAATTTTCCCAGTTAATGGAGGGGTAGTTGAAATTGCCCAGTATGAGAGTGTTAGGGTGAACCCCAATATTCTCCAGGGTGCTTAGGAATGTGGAGTGTGAGTCTTGGCACATGGTTGGGGACCTATAGCAGGCTACAACCTGAATCACTGTCTTACCCAGTGTTAGCTGCACCTGAAGTATCTCAGATGTGTTATGTTGGGCTACCAGTCTAGAGGTGTGCACATCCTTTATGAATATGAAGACACCACCACCTTTGGAACTTAAGTCCAAGTTCTGGGGCCGAAAGGTGTGGAATTAGTTATAGCCTGGAAGTGCAGGGGAGCTTTCTGCTGCCTTGAACCAGGTATCTGCTACAGCACAAATGTCGATGTTCTCAATTTAAAGGAGTGCTTCAGGCAAGTGCATTTTAAGATTTAGATTTCTAGCATTGAGCAGCATGACCCTCAGATTGCATTTGTTTGTAGCTGTTAAAGTGATAAGTTGGGTCTTTGGAACACTGGCTAAAAAGGCATTATAGGGGTGTCAAGAGCCTTGGCCAGTATCCAGAAGTCCAGGGGTGACAGATACAGGCCATCTCTGGCAAAGCATCGAGGTCTGTCAATCATGTCATCCCAGGCAGACAGATACTGGATCCCCTTAGAATGACACCAGAAACTTAGCCAATTGTTGAAATCAATCATTTTCTGCTTGTACTGTGGTATTATTCTGGGAGATGGTAGGATGCTGCTCAGGGCTAGGGTCATACCCAGTTGGGCTATATAATCTGAGAGCTCCTCCATGTCTCTTTTCATGTAGTCCAGGGAGGTACATCTCAGGTCATTCATACCCACATGTACAATGACAGAGTCATATTTGTACCTGTTGTTGAGGGTCCTGAGTACACGCATTATGTGCAGATCCTGGCACCTGACAGGCAGCTGACTGTTACTTTCTCCTTATGGGTAGATATGGGTAGAAGACATGTTGCAATGGGATTAGGAGATTGTTATCAGTGAGGAAATTAATCAATTGAGATAGACTGCATTTTTCTAGTACCACAAGTAAAAAAGAATAGCTATTGGTCTCTACTGAGTAAATTCAGATGAGCACATTTATGTAAAATAAAATTTATGTCTGATTTTTTTCCACAGTTCAAGAACATAATATGACAAACTAGTGTATTAGAATAGAGATGGGGTAATTAAGGACATTGCTGCAGTTTTGAGGTATTCTTCTGTTACGTTGTCAGGGACAAGAGTGGTTGGTTTAAATATGAGAAAAAATTTCTATAGTAAAAGTGAGGAAGGGTTGAAAGGTTGTGTATTTGCAATGAATTAGGATAGAGTGGAAGAGGGAAGGTTTGGAGGAGTGCCAGAGTTTTTAAAGAAGGAAGAGACACTTTTAATAAGATGAAAGTTGAGTTGAGTGGCACAGTTATTGTATTGTGTATTTAGTGTTGGGGACGGCTGTAAAACTTGACCAGGGCTTAGGAGTTTGTTAATAGAAGACCAGGAGACTTTGTGGTTGTTTTGAGGAGAATTTTGTAAGTTTGTATATTATGTTTTTCTATCTAGCTTAATCTTTTATTTAACTAGATTTCTAAGACTTCTAAATGTTTGAAGGTTGGATTCAGTGTAAGTTTTCTTACAAGTCTTCTAAGCTATGTTTCTCTACTTCATGAGTTGTTTGGTTTGACTGGCAAGCCAAGGGCAGTGTTTACCTTAACTCTTTTTTTTCTAAGTGGTACATGTGCATTTAGGATATTTTGGAATGTTGTATTAAAAAATGACATGGCTTCATCTATTTGGGAGAATTTGCAATGGCTTTCATTTAATAGATTTAAACTAGAGATAAAATGACCTGCTTAAAAGGTAGACAGCCTGTGTACATGATTGGAGAGATCCTGCTTATCTTTAGTGCTATGAAGTCTGATAGCAAAAGCAGGTAGGTGATTATTTAAGGTGTTTAGGAGAGTACCACTACAAGTGATATTGTTTGGGATGGAAGGATCCAGTCAATGATGATTTTTTATCACTAGTTTTGTTGTAAACAAAAACGGAACACCACTGCAGCCAGAACGATGTAAAAGAAAAGAAACGCAATTTATTTCAAGACCAAAACAGCGTTTTCGCTTCCAGAAAGCCAGAAGCTTCATCAGCAGTTGAAAGGATTAAAACCAAATGCATTTAAAACAAAGTAACTGGTGCTTGTTGACGACATCATCACAAGCGCCACAATGTTGCTTAAAGGGGCAACGATGAAACTTAAAAGGGCAACAATAACAAGGAGAGCGGGTGAAAACAAATACATAGTATGCCCTGTAAAACTTATATAAAAGAATAAAAACATTCTAAATGAAATGTGAAGCTAAAAAGTTGTATATAGTAAATAAACAAGAGCAACTAAATGTACTACTGCATCGGGTCACCTAACAGGAGCAAGCAATATGAAAAAAGCTACATATCAAAGAAAATCAATATGTTAAGGTTGCTATTACTTTAAACTATAGATGGAATAGAACATTCAATGAGCTTAACCCTAGCAAAGCAATATATGCAACATTATTCACTGTCCTTGGAGTTGACCAATGGGATAGGTTGGTATGCCACTAAGAGTAAAAAAGTATTATCTAAGGTAGCTCTTATATTTAAGAATAGCAGCAATATTACAGTTTTCATTTAGCCCAGGAAATGAAAAGGCGTCCAGTTGGAGTTGCCATTCGAGCTCACGAGTCTCAACAATGAGAGATTGTGGGCCACCTCTGATATCCATGCTGATATGGTCAATGCCCATGAACAGGAAGCTGTGGCCGCTGTTGTTAAGAATGTGTTTTGACAACGCGTTGTCGCTTTTCTTATTGTTGATAGCGTAGATGTGTTGGTATATACGGTCACAGAAGCGTCTATCCGTTTTACCAACATAGAAAGCTGCGCAGCATTGGCAAAAAGCAACGTATACTATGGCCTTCGTTTTACAATTAATTTTGTGATTGATGAAATATTTCCTCTCCCCAATGATGAAAGAGTTACCTACTCGCAGGTATCTGCACCATTTGCAACACCCACAAGTAGATGTGCCCTTTATTCTCGTCAAGTGATCACATTTCGTATTTCTCTGTAAAATATCTTTAAGGTTATTACCCCTCCAGTATGTGAAGATAGGAGATAAACCTAGCCTATCGTATTGCCCCGAATTCATGATAAAAAAACAGTTCTTCCTCATAATGGAACAAATATGCCTTGAGTTTGTGTTGAAGGCAGTAATAAAACTGGCCGAGAAGTCAGGGTCCTTATTGGTGTCCACAACAATAGTATCCTGCCCACAAGATGGGTCCAAAGGCAATGGATCCAATGTGTCTAATGGTCTTCCACTTGGCGAGGGGGGAGATCTAGAGGAGAGAAGAGGTGTAAGAAAACCCTCCAAGCGTTTAGAGGAGACTTCCACAGTCAAATCAATGACCAAGTCTACCGGGTATCCTCTGTTTAAGAAGAAGTCTTTAAGTAAGGCACATTCTTTTTTGAAGGCTTCATCAGTGCTGCACATACGGGCTGCCCTCACTAGTTGCCCCTTCACGATCGACCTCTTCTGTTTCCAAGGGTGACATTTTCATTTCCTGGGCTAAACGAAAACTGTAATATTGCTGCTATTCTTAAATATAAGAGCTACCTTAGATAATACTTTTTTACTCTTAGTGGCGTACCAACCTATCCCATTGGTCAACTCCAAGGACAGTGAATAATGTTGCATATATTGCTTTGCTAGGGTTAAGCCCATTGAATGTTCTATTCCATCTATAGTTTAAAGTAATAGCAACCTTAACATATTGATTTTCTTTGATATGTAGCTTTTTTCATATTGCTTGCTCCTGTTAGGTGACCCGATGCAGTAGTACATTTAATTGCTCTTGTTTATTTACTATATACAACTTTTTAGCTTCACATTTCATTTAGAATGTTTTTATTCTTTTATATAAGTTTTACAGGGCATACTATGTATTTCTTTTCACCCGCTGTCCTTGTTATTGTTGCCCTTTTAAGTTTCATCGTTGCCCCTTTAAGCAACATTGTGGCGCTTGTGGTGATGTCGTCAACAAGCGCCAGTTACTTTGTTTTAAATGCATTTGGTTTTAATCCTTTCAACTGCTGATGAAGCTTCTGGCTTTCTGGAAGCGAAAACTCTGTTTTGGTCTTGAAATAAATTGCATTTCTTTTCTTTTACATCGTTCTGGCTGCAGTGGTGTTCCGTATTTGTTTTCAGTGAGTTTATTTGTTTCTTATTTAACTAGTTTTGTTGTGGTAGGTTGGACTAGAGATAATTTGGGTGAGTTTTTACAGGTTTATATTGCTAATAATGTCATTGTTTACAGTTTGCCAGTCAATGTTCAAGTCTCCTAATATAATTGTTTCTTGTGGGTCTTTTATGTAGCCCAGGAGAGAAATTCTATACAATACCAATGTTTTTACCAGGGGAATATCTATATCTATATCTATATATCTATATCTATATATCTATCTATCTATATATACATATATATATATATATATATATATATATATATATATATATATATATATATATATATATGGGTCTACTTCATTTGACAGAAAACACATTTCACTGAAACTCATTTCATTGAAGCCTCATTTCACTGGAATTGAATTCACTGGGTACAATTCACTGAAAGCTCACTTCACTGAAAACACATTTGACTGTAACGCATTTCGTTTAAACAGGTATATGCCCTGTTCCCCACTTTAGTGTGATCCTGGAGTTAGTGTATATAGTTGGGGGGCTGTGGGGGCATAGCCCCCACATAGTTTGGGTATATATAATTTTCTGGAAAGAGTGAGGGTTACAGAAGGAAGAGTTGTGTTTTGTCTAAAGGTAGAAATTCTTTATGTAATAATGACACAGGGATGAATTAGGCAATGGCGGAGAGTGGAGATGCTACAAAGTAAGCTAAATTGAAGGATTCTTCTTCATCTTTCAGCTTTTTCCTATTAGGGGTCACCACAGCGGATCACCTGTCCGCTCATGATTGGCAGTGGAGTTTTACAGTGTCGAGTTACCAGCCTGGCGCCCAACCTGCCACAAAAGGCACACACACACACACTCACACTCACACCTAGGGCCAATTTAGAGTGTCCAATTCACTTGCAGGATGTCTTTGAGATGTGGGAAGAAACCAGGGCACCCAGAGGAAACCCACGCAACCACAGGAAGGACATGCAGACTCTGCACAGAAGGTACCCCAGCCGAGAATTGAACCAGAGAACCTCTTGCTGTGAGGCGACAATGCTAACCACTGCACCACCGTGGCCACCCAAGCTAAACTGAAGGATTAAAGTAGCTCAATTGGTTGGAGTAGTATAAGATTGATGGGGATGAAGGCTCATGAGAATGAGGATCTAGCTTCATGGAATAAGAAGAAAATAGAAGGGTCTCAATTGGTGTATTACTTTTATATGCTATAGTTGATTGGGGGGGTTGAATATCAGAAGAGTAAAGGGATAAATGTGGATGACTGCCCGAAAAAGGGCTTGGTAGTAAGTTAATATAAGCCATGTAAATCAGAAGAAAAAAACTGCAACTGGTGTAAACTGGGAGAGGTGAGGTAGAAGAGGTGATGGGACACTGGCTGAACTTCTGGATGGTTCACAGTTAAGAATAAGGTGGAAAGAGTGTCAGACAAACATCTGTGATGTAGGTGAAAACAGAAATTTCTTTCTGTAGGGATACACTTAGAAAAGAAAAATCAACTGTGAAAAGAATAATGAAATTGGAAAAGAAGATAAGTTTTATACTAGACTTATTGGAAAGGTGAAAGAATCAGCAGAGGTAACGGTGGAGAGGTGCATAAAACACAAAATAAGTCAATAAGACAAGGGTCTTGTTCAATGTGGAGATAATGAGCACTATCAGGAACAAAAATACTGATAAGAAAAGTCAGCGGCAGGATAAGATTGAGGGGTAAACAGAGGTTACAAACAGAGCAGCAAATCTGGTTAGGGAAGCCAAGACAGAATTAGAAATGAGGCTAGAGGATGGAATCAAAGAAAACTTGGGGGCATAGTCTTCTGTAGTAGTTCTTTTACAATTCTGGAAAGAAAAAAGAAATAAATCTTGTGCTGTCTTGTTGAAAACAGGGGTGGGATACATGAAAAGAGTAGGTCAAGTAAAAGATTCAGTGAGCTTTTTGTTACAATACTTAGTGGTGCTTGAGCAGCCATCTCTCCCATAGCCCCTCTCCATTCATTAAAAATGGAGATGAAACACGGGGGGGCTGAAATGCACACTTATGAAACAGCAAACAATATTTTTGATACGTCTGTTCAAAGATGGCCTGCACCACACTGAGAATATATCTTTTACCAGCTTTTTGTGCACATTATGGTCCTTTTACCTTCCTTATATTTGTATATGTGTGAGGTATAGCTTTTCTTACACCATTTCCTACAGTTTTTTCTAAACCTAGTCAGCACTGTAATTTTTTCTTGTCAAAGTGAAGATAGGCTTGCTGTTGTTTGTGTATACTAACTACCTTATTAATCATGCACTAAATTAAATCCTGCCATTCTCTGCAACTACTGCCATTGGGTGTAATGTTCCTAATCTTATCTAGTCTTAAATCTTTCTGATGGCAACCTTGTTCATATATTCTGTAATATATGCTACACACAAGTCAGTCTCTTAATGCCTTAGTCAGTCCCTTATAAACTTACAGTGCTATCTGTTCAGTCTTACATTGTGATAAGACATACATTTATTTTACATTTTTAAGATATAATTTCATAGATTGTTTGGATCCTTCTATGAAATCTATATTCATCTTCAATCACTAATTATTTGAGGTTTAAGCAATTCTGTAAAGCTTATATAAACTTTGTAAATGATTTTGATTTAGACTATTCTTCTGTCAGTAAAGTATGCAACATCCAGATGTTTTGAGGACAATTGAATTAAAAAGGAGTAAATCCTTCTGCACATTTTCAGTATTATTAAGTTCACAATAAAGTTTTACTATTTCATTGTAAGTTGTCCAAGCATTCCTCCACAGTAATCTCAAGGCCCCACATATGCAGCACTGATTGCCATTTTGTGACTCCTTCCTTGCTGGGCAGTTTCAACATAGGTTCATAGGTTCATAGGTAGGTACTAGACTATCTGCCCGAGGGCATTCATAAGCCTAACCAGAGTGTGTCAGCTTTTGCCACCCCATTGATTAATTAACTGAGCCTCTGTCGAGAAGGGCCAATGAAGTGATCCCAAGGGTGTATTTTCCTGTTACCCATTCATTGTCAAGGTTTCTCTTGAAGAGTGTTAGTGAGGGGCTCTGCCTAATGTAGTTAGGAATTTTGTTCCAAAGCATGGGGAGTTGCTGTGACAGGAATCTATCCCTCCAGCATGTTCTATTTATTGTTGTGGAGAGGTTTAGCTCACTAGAGCGAGTGGCTCACAGTGACTTAGATTTCTTTAGGTGGAGCATGTCCATCAATTCTGAGCTGGACATGGCTTTGTAAGTCAGGCAGAGATCACCTCTGAGTAAGTGATATGCGACTGAGTACAGCTGGAGTTTTTCCAGTCAGACTGCATAGGACATATGTTTGAGGCCAGTAATCCTCTTGGTGAGGTACTTTTGTGGTCTTTCCAGCTGTTGGAAGTGTCTTGTGAGGTACATCCCAAATGGGGCATTGTACTCTATGATGGGTCTGATGAGTGACAAGTAGAGGGGCACTATAACCTCTTTATTTCTAGATGCGAACCCTTTAGTAATTAGATGGGCTACATAGAAGGATTTTCTAACTACTTTGACAGTATGATTGTCAAAGGAGAAATTACTATCTACCTGGGTCCCCAGATCTCTTACTACCTGTTCTGTATTAAGGGGGCTGCCACCTATGTGGTAATTCATGGGTGTTTTGTTTTTTCCAAACAGGATGACTATGCATTTTTTGGCATTTAGTGTGAGACCATGACTTTGACACCAGGTGTCCATCTCAGTAATGCCCTTTTGGAGAATGTCTGTGTCAGCCGGAGAGTCAGTTATGGCTCCCAGTTTACAGTCATCGGCAAACTTGGTTAGCCATAGTCCTCCTGTGTTTGCTGGTACTTCTGAGAAGTATATGCCGAACAGTAGGGGTCCCAGGACCATGCCTTGAGGGACACCACTTGTGACTGGTTTAGAGTTGGACCTGGAGCCCGCTATTCTTACCGTGTGAGTTCTGTCTATAAGCCAGGTGGCAATCCATCTCATGACGTAGGGGTTTATGTTCAGGCTGATGAGTTTTTCTATAATTCCCGAGTTGGGAATGGTGTCAAAAGCCTTGGCAAGGTCAAGGTAGGCTGTGTGAACTACCTTCCCCTCATTTATGGCCTTGGTGACTGTTTGAAGAAGTCAACCAGGTTTAGTAGACATGATCTGCCCTTAACAAAGCCAAACTGGGTCGAGTCAAGTGTTTGGAGGTTCCCAATGCCTTTGTTAATGAGTTCCACAATGATGCACTCCATACCCTTGCAGACCTGGCTAGTCAGGCTTATGGGGCAATAGTTACCAGCGTCAGTTGTGGCCACTTCTTTGTGGAGCGGAATAACTGTTGCTGTGCGCCATTCTATGGGCATGTAGTCTGTGGAGAGGCTGAGGTTGAACAGTGTGTTTAGGTGGGGGGTTAGTTTGTTCTGTAGTTCATGCAAGACGCAGCCTGGGACACCATCTGTCCTCACTGATAATGTGCTTTTGGCTTTTGAAAGGGTTGTTTTTACCTGTGCATCTGTGATTTCCGGGACACTACACTTTTCCGGTATTGTTGTGGGCCCTTTTGGGGGTGAGAGGGGGTGAAGTTGTACTGAATCTATCTGTCAGGATGTTGGCAATATCAGTGGGTTTAGTATATTTTGTGCTATTTTGCACTAGCTCAGAGCATATCTGCGAGTTGCCACTTAGATTCTTGACATAGCTAAAGAAGGCTTTGTGGTTATCTTTCGAATCCTTGGCTATTTTTCTTTTGAAGTTAGCCTTGGAGGATTTTATGAGGGACCTTAGTTTCTTACTTACACTGATCGGGGATGTCTTTCCTTCTTGGGATTTGCTTTTTTTCTGAACTAGTTTCCTCCTTCTATTGTATAGCCTGTTTATGGCAGGGGTCCACCAGACTGGTTTCCTTCTCTTAGAGGAGTGAGTCTTGGTATGGCACAATCCATGCATCCTTGTAGGTGCTCATAGAGTGCATTTGTAAAGGTTTCTGTATCTTGGACACTGTTATCCTTTAGTGTGGGGGTTGTGAAACTTACCACCTCTGTCTTAAGTAAGGTGAAGTTTGCTATAGAAAAGTTTTTACTGTGGTTTCCTTGGTTGGAGGTGGTGATGTGGTGTGGACATCCAGAGTGATTAGTTTATGGTCTGATCTAACCGGTGACAGGTTGACCTCCGGTGTGGAACAGCTGTTACCCATGTTGGTGATGACCAGGTCCAATATGTTTTCACCTCTGGTAGGGGAGTTTACCAGCTGATCCAGGGCATTTGAGTTGATAAATTCCAGGAAGCGCTGGACCTGGGAGTTTGTACTTGAGTAGTTTTCCCAGTTAATGGTAATGTAATTGAAATCACCCAATATCAGGGTGTTCGGTAGGACCTTCATGTTTTCCAGTGTCTCCAGAAAGGCAGAGTGGTGGTTCTGGGTCATGGAGGGTGATCTGTAGCAGGCCACAATTTGCATTGCAGATTTGCCTGATGTTAGTTGCACATAGGTTCATAGGTTCATAGGTTCATACTAGGCTATCTGCCCTGAGGCAATTATAAGCCTAGACCGATTCTGTATGGCTTACGCCACACCTTGATTTGAGTATACTGTGCCATTTTTAAGGTTTAGTTTACTGTGCCTCTGTCTAATAGTGACACGGGAGTAATCCCTGGGACAAACCTACGATCCCCCATCCACCTATCAAGATTCTTCTTGAAGAGATTCAGTGAGGTGCTCTGCCTCACATGAACTGGAATTCTATTCCAGAGCGAAGGGAGCCTCTGGGTTATGAATCTGTCCCTCCAGCAAGTTCTATTTATTTCTGTGCTGAGGTTCAAGTCCCTCAAGCATGTGGCTCTAAGGGATTTAGATTTACTGAGGTGGAGCATGTCCATTAATTCTGGATTTGACATAGCTTTGTATGTCAGGCATAGATCACCTCGAAGTAAGCGGTATGCAACTGAGTAGAGCTGGAGTTTTTTTAACCGAGCAGCATATGGCATCTGTTTGAGACCCTTGATCCTCTTGGTGAGATACTTTTGGGGTCTTTCTAATTGCTGCAGGTGTCGGGTAAGGTACATCCCAAAAGGGGCATTGTATTCTATGATGGGCCTGATGAGGGATGAATAAAGGGGCACGATTACCTCTCTTGATCTAGAAGTGAAATCCTTCGTGATGAGGTGGGCTATGTAGAAGGTCTTTCTAACCACTTTGGCAATGTGGTTTTCAAAGGAGAGATTGCTATCAACTTGGGTCCCCAGGTCCCTAATAACTTTCTCTGTACTTAATGGGTTTCTGCCTATGTGGTAATTTGTGGGCACATTGTTTTTGCCAAATGATATGACTATACATTTTTTGGCATTTAGCTTTAAACCATGGCGCTGGCACCAGTTATCTGTCTCTGTGAGACCTTTTTGAAGGATGTTTGTGTCAGTTGGAGAGTTGATTATGGAGCCCAGTTTGCAGTCATCTGCGAACTTGGTGAGCCATAGTCCTCCCACGTTTGCCTGTACCTCGGAAAAGTATATACTGAACAAGAGTGGTCCCAGGACAGAACCCTGTGGGATGCCACTTGTGACCGGTTTCGAGTCTGACATGGCTCCAGCAACTCTCACTCTGTGGGTTCTGTCTTTGAGCCAGTTTGCAACCCATCTTGTGACATAGGGGTTTATATTTAAGCTGGATAGCTTATCTATGATGCCCGAGTGGGCTATTGTGTCAAATGCCTTTGCAAGGTCCAGATAGGCTGTGTGAACTACCTTCCCTTCATCTATGGCTTTGATGACTGTTTCGAAGAAGTCAACCAGGTTCAAAAGGCAGGATCTGCCCTTGACAAAGCCAAACTGGGCAGGATCTAGTGTCTGTAGGTCCCCAATGTCTTTGTTTATGAGCTCCATGATGATCCTCTCCATAGCCTTGCAGACTAAGCTAGTCAGGCTTATGGGTGATAGTTTCCAGGGTTCGTAGAGGCTCCACCTTTGTGGAGTGGGACCACTGTTGCTGTACACCATTCTGTGGGCACATATCCTGTAGTGAGGCTGAGATTGTATAGCTGTTTTATTTGAGGGATTAGTTCCTCTTGGAGTTCATGTAGGACGCAACCTGGGATGCCATCTGGTCCCATGGAAGCAGTGTTTTTTGCTTTGGAGAGGGCAGCCTTTACCTGAGCATCAGAGATGTTTGGGAGGCAGCCCTCTGCCGGGATAGATACTTGCTCTTTTGGGGGGGGGTGGAGAAGTTTGCACTGATCCTGTCTGCCAGGATATTGGCGATGTCTGTCTTTCAGTGTATTTTTTGTTGTTTAGAATCAACTCAGAACAAGTCTGGGAGTTGCATCCCAGGTTTCTAACATAACTGAAAAAAGCAATTTTTCTCTCGAAGCTGGCCTTGGAGGATTTTATGAGGGATCGTAATTTTTTGCTAGTACTGACCAGAGATGCCTTCCCTATTAGGGATTTTGCTCTATCATGTAGTAGCTTCCTCCTTCTGTTGTACAGTTTATTTATGGCAGGGGTCCACCAGACTGGACGCCTGCCTTTGGATGATTGGGTCTTGGTTTTGATTGGGATAGCATGATCCATGCATTCCTGGAGATGTCCGTAGAATGCGTTTATATAGGATTCTGCAGTTTGGGCCCTAGTTTCCACTGGCCCTGGGGCCTTGAAGGATTCCACTTTGGTTTTGAGAAGTGAGAATTTCGCTTTTGAGAAGTTTTTCACTGTAGTTTTCTGGGCTGGGGGTGGGGTCGGGATGTGGACATCCAGTGAAATTAATTTATGGTCTGATCTTACCAATGAGGGATATACTTCTGGTGTGGAGCATAGAGTCCCCATGTTGGTAATGATCAGGTCTGGTATGTTGTCCCCTCTTGTGGGAGTGGTGACTAGTTGTTCCATAGCATTTGAGTTTATAATTTCCAGGAACCTTTGGGCTAAGGTGCTGGGGCTTGAGTAGTGCTCCCAGTCAATGTTTGGGTAATTGAAGTCGCCCAATATAATGGTGTTCGGAGACATCTTCATGTTCTCCAATGTTTTCAGGAAAGCCGAGTGGGATTCCTGACTTTGAGAGGGTGGTCTGTAGGATGCTATAAACTGAAAAGCAGTCTTGCCCTCTGTTAGTTGCACATGGATGGTCTCCGATACTTTGTGCAATGCCACTAACCTGGAGGTGTGGATATCCTTGATAAATATGGAAACTCCCCCTCCTTTTGTGGTTCGGTCCGGGTTTTGGGGCCAAAATGCATGATATGAGATATAGCCTGGTAGTGCTGGGGTGCTCTCTGGAGCCTTGAACCAGGTTTCTGTCACTGCACAGATATCAATGTTCTCCATACTGAGGAGAGCTTCGAGTGTGTGCATCTTGAGGTTAAGACTTCTGGTGTTTAGCAGCATTACCCTTAGTTTCTTGTTCCTTGTGCTGTCTATGGGGGTGGGTTTGACTTTTGAGCCTTGCCTAAAAAAGGCACTATGGGGGTGGCAAGAGCCTTTGCCAATATCTGAAAGCCCAGTAGTGACAGGTACAAGCCGTCCCTAGTGAAGCAACGTGGCTTGTCGAGCATGTCATCCCAGGCTGACAGACACTGGATCCCCTTTGAATGACACGAAAATTTTAGCCAATTGTTAAAATCAATCATTTTGTCTTTGTACTGTGGCATCATTCTTGGTGAGGGTAAGATGCTGCTCAAGGTCAGGGTCATACCAGCCTGGGCTACATGATCAGAGAGCTCCTCTATGTCTCTTTTCATGTAGTCCAGGGACGTCTCAGGTCATTCACACCAGCATGTACAATGACTCTGGATGATCTTGGAGGTATCATGCTGCGCCACTAACCTAGAGGTGTAGGTATCCTTGATGAATATGGATACACCCCCTCCTTTTGTGTTTTGGTCCATGTTCTGTGGCCGAAATGTGTGGTATGAGTTGTAGCCCGGTAGTGCTGGGGTGCTCTGTGGAGCCTTGAACCAGGTTTCAGTTACTGCACAGATGTCGACATTCTCCATACTGAGGACTGCTTCGAGAGCATGCATTTTGAGATTTAAACTCCTGGCATTGAGTAGCATAACCCTCATTTTTTTATTTGTGCTGTTTACGGAGGTGGGTTTGACTTTTGAGTCTTGCCTATAAAAGGCTCCATGGGGGCAGCAAGAGTCTTGGCTAGTATTCGAAAGCCTAGGGGTGTCAGGTGCAAGCCGTCTCTTGCAAAGCAATGAGGCTTGTCGAGCATGTCGTCTCAGGCTGACATACACTGGATCCCCTTTGAATGACACCAGAAGCTTAGCCAATTGTTGAAATTGATCATTTTTTTCTTTATACTGCGGTATCATTCTTGGTGAGGGCAGGAAGCTACTCAGGGTCAAGGTCATACCAGCCTGGGCTACATGATCAGAGAGCTCTTCCATGTCTCTTTTCATATAGTCCAGGGAGGTACGTTTCAGGTCATTTACACCAACATGAACAATGACAGGGTCATATTTGTACTTGTTCTGGAATGACCTGAGTGCTTGTGTTATGTGGCGGATTTTGGCTCCCGACAGGCAGCTAACAGTAACCTTCTCCTTGTCCAGCCTAGTGAATAGGACGTCAGTGTGCCTAACTATAGAGTCACCTATTACGAGTGTTAGGTATGTTATTTCGCCTTAAGGGCTGTGATTGTGCGGCACACTGATTTTGTGTTTTATGTGTTGTCTGGTTTGTGACAAGAGGTGTAGGTTTTTTGGGTGTCTGCTTTGGAGGTCTGTGATGCTTTTGCAGGTTTTTATTTAGAGCCTCCGAGTATGATTTTGTGTATTTATGTGTATTTTTTGCCAGTGCTGGTTTAGTATGTCTTTGTGAGGCTGGAGGTGTGGTGCAAGTGTTAACCTTCTCCTCATGACTGTTTGTTCCAGTCTTGGGTGGAGAGAGCTTAGCCTCCAATTTAGTTATATAATTGCATCTCTCACATATGTTAATGTTTTGTGGTAGGAATAGAGGGTTGTCTGTGTACATGAGGCAGTTGTAAAATGCCTCAGGATACCCAGGTTTACCAGCTGGACTGGAGAGTATACCTGAAATTGCCCTTTGGTCATGCCTGAATAGTAGTGTGAGCTGCTTAGTCGCTTGGTTGGTGAGGGGTGAATAATGAGCCTTGCCCTGCTGGGCAATTAAGTGTCGGGGTATATTAGTGCTTGCTATTAGGTATGAGCAAGTGCTAGACTGTAGGATGCTTTTTAAGTGCTTAGGTTGAGAGTTAGACTACTTTCAAGGGAAAAACTGAAGAGGAGACTTGGTGGAGCCGGGATAACATCCTTAATAAATGGCTTTATATAATATACTCAAGTTTGGTGCCATTTCAAATACTAAAGAGCATAACTGTAATCCTTGGAATATTGGAACTGAAAGTGTGAATTGGAGGGAATAATTGAATAAAATATATACTAAGTCGAAGACTGTGGTACCTACAAATATTCACTCTTCTCCTAGGTAGTCTTGGATTTAGTATATATATATATATATATACATATATATATATATATATATATATATATATATATATATAAGCAGGTATGTGAGAAGCACGTGTACCCAAACTAAGGGGGGGGGGGCTTTACAGCTGAATAACTGGTTTCAGAATTCTGTTACTTATTTGCAACCCAATTTATTTTTTCTAAGCATCAGGAGTTGTAAGATCAGGTATCGTGCCTCTTTTAGGGAGCTACTTGAATTACACTATTAGTGTATCTCTCATGTAATAATTAATTAGCTTTGATATCATGCAAACATTTGTGTTGCCTTTGATTAAATCATTTTTTGTCAAAATAATTTTGTTGTGAAAAATACTGTACTCTTCTTTATATGAACAAAGATGCATAAATCACACTTTGTAAATAATTTCTCATAGTATAGACTCTAGATATATAAAATTACTTTTACAAGATTTTTGGTAAACTGTATGTACAAAATATTTTACAAAGATATTCCTAGTGGAATTTCATAGTACTTAGGTTATTAAAAACAAACCATTATACAACAAAAATTGCTTATGCACAGAAATTGAACTACATTTTAGTTATCTCAATTTAATTTCTCCAAGTCTTTTGGATTTCTAATACCAAGATGGGAATTAACCCCACTCAAGTCAAGGTACAATTAGATTTCATGAAATTAATATTGCTTCATTCTTTGATGTTAGCCAAAAGAACTGTTTTCAGCACCAGCAATCTGCCAAGCACTGCCTCATTTAGGGTTACATGTACTAGTAGCATATCTAAGTATTACTGTAAATTCTTTTATTAGACCTTTTGTGCCTACTACTTTTGGTACTGTCCGCGTATCTTTTTTCTACATTGCTCTCATTTCTGCCTGAAAAGCATGGTATTTTATGATTTTGTTTCGCTCTGTACATAAGACACTGACTTCTCAATAAAACACCTAAGACTTCTCAGTGTAATAGCTGTTATATTCCTTGTAGCACAAAAGAACATCTTTAAAGCCTGCAATTCTTTCAAACAATACTGAAGCCACCAATGTCTGTACTACTACCAAGAAAAACCCAGGAATTCATTAAAGGGCCTATTACGAGATGCACAGCTTGCATTAAAAGGCTTTGCTCCTATGACATGGTATTTTTCAATTCAGAGACATGTTAGCCACAATGAGAAAAGACCTGTTTATCAATAATTTGTATGTCTCTGTATCACAATTACTACTGCAACATGAATATCATTGCTGATCTCTGCATCAGGGTAGTAAACTGCTGCTTCTGTAGCCATTGTCACCCACTCATTCTTCCACTCACACAAGTACATATTCAAACACAAGCACACACACACACACACACACACACACACACACACACACACACACACACACACACACACACACACACACACACACACACACGTACACACACGCACACACACCACACAGTCTCCATAGCTGTTGCCTTGACTTGTCTGCCCTCTGGTAGTTATCTCAAACCCTTGATCATTATAATAGTTTAAGTGCCTTTATGGCATGTTTGTAGGCCCCCTCTGGTGTCTATTTATTTATTTATTTTATTTCCAGTTTGATAACCAGGGATGTCCACTGGGCTCAGGGAGCCCATTTTCAGTGGAGGCATGGGGAGAAAAGTTCCATGTTACAAAGTTTAGATACAGATACAATATAGAAAAGAAGAACAATTATGTTTCATGCTAGAGAGCAGGTGTAATTTCTTAGGTACATGTTACCTTTAGGTACAGACAGAATATTATTAATGAACAATTTACAGTTACATTTCATGTTAGAGAGCAGGTCTAAATTCTTAAGTACATGGTACAAATTTGATATTTACAATATATACATATATGTGGTAGCCTATAGATCATAGCTAGAGAGGCTAGTAATCATAGGTGGAGAGAGAATTATAGGACTAGGTGGGGAGAATGCAGTTGCATTTTCTGTTAGAGTAAAGGTAGGAATGTAACTGAGATATAAAGTTTTCAAAGTTTGCACAGGTCCTTAGAGAGGAAGGAAGAGAATTCCATTTTTTTTTTTGCTAAGGAAAAGGATAGCAGGAGTTGACCAGCAGGGCGATTGGGTTTTCAGACACAGATTAGGTTTGGTGAGTAGATTTGAGAGTTCTCTGAGGGGTGTAGGGGAGAAGGATGTTGCATAGAGCAGGGCACTTAGAGGGTTGGAAGATTAGTTTGTGGGCTGTGGTAATCTAAAGATAGTCTAGGTGGTTGGAGAGTTCAAACCAGTGTTACAAACTAAGGGCAATACAATGATGGGAGGAGTATTTGGCTTTGGTTATAAATTTAGAAATCTTATTATAACAGACTTCCAATTTTGAAGTGAGTGTGGCAGATAAGTTAGTTAATAGAGGAGCGCAATACATTAGTGATGGGAGTAGACAGGTAGTGGCAAGCGTTTGTCTGGTGGAAGGAATGAGAAATTGGATGTTCCTGTAGAGCGTACCAAGTTTTATATGGGTTTTCGTAATGTTTTGCTGGATGTGAGTGTCGAATTTTAGGTGTTCATCAATAGTGACCCCAAGCAGTTTGGCAAAGGGAACAACCTCTATAGTGGAGTTGTTTTGGCTAATGATTTGGATCGAGTTTTTATCAAGAGAGGAAGCTTTTGAAGGAGAGAATAATTGTATTTTGGATTTACTGGCATTTAGTGAGAGGTGATTCTGAAGCATCCAATTTTCAGTGGTGGAGAAAGCAGCTTAGGTCAGTGTCTGAAGCTCTGGGAGGTTGGTGGCACTGCAGATTAATGTGGAATCGTCTGCATATTGTACAATTTTGGTATTGGGTATGGCTTTGTGGAAATTGTTAATAAAGATGTTAAAAAGCATTGGACCGAGTATGGATCCCTGGGGAACCCCAGTGGGGGTGGAAAGGAAGGTTGAGGTGCCTGTCCCCCATTTTTCAGCTTGAGATCTATTGGAGAGGTATCTTGAGGACCAGGATAAGGTATTCTGGGAGAGATTAAGGTCAGAGAGATGGTTTAAGAGATGGGTGTGTGAGATGGTATTGAATGCCTTGGACAGATCTAGAAGGACAGTAGAAACTATTTTTCCAGAGTCCCGGGAAAGATTTATTGTCTCTAGGAAGGAGAGAAGTGCAGTGGTTGTACTATGGCCTGGACGGAAGCCATGCTGGGTTGGAGTGATTAGTTGGTTATTGGCTAAGAATGACATGAGCTGAATGTAAATGCATTTTTCTAGTAGTTTGGTAGTTGGGGAGAGGATGGCTATGGGCCGGAAGTTGGATATGTTATTGTCTTTGCCTCTTTTATGGAGAGATAGAATGAAGGCAGAATTAAGGCAGTCTAGTGTCTCCCCAACCCTGATCCCTGTACTGATGTTTGTGCCATTATGGCACTTTACTCTTCATTTATTCATAGTGCCTAGTGATTCCCAAAACCCCACTCCCCACATTGTTGTCCATGCCATTATGGCATTTAAAAGTAGAGTATTTCCTAGTGTCTAGTGGCTTCCCTCTCCCCCTTTTCACTATTCCATGGTCACGTAAGGTAGGTTAGCATGGAATTTTGGCCATGGTCATTACTGCAAAATGGTGAGGTTGGCTGTGCTGCTCTACATAGCCAATTGATTTATTGAATTGCTTAGTGTGTACACTAATTCCTGGAGGCAGTTCTAGGGTGGAGGGAACACATGGCTAATTGGCATATGCCTCTCCCCCAGACTGCCTCATCAGCATTCTGGATAGCAGTAGAGCCAGCCCTATGCAGTGCTTAACATCTTTGTACTAGAGCACCTTTCAGCTCTGTGGTTGGGGATCTTGCTGAATACTAAAAGGGTATAGCAATGTGTACACATTGCAATACCTTCTTGAGCTCCCCCTTCCCCAGAGTTTCTTCTTAAAATAATTCACAAGCAAATAACATGCATCAGGAGCCTTTATTAAAACTTAAAAATGTCCTTGGTTAAAGCCTTCAAGGAATTTTTGAAGGCTTTAGACAAAGCGCTAAAATGTTTTTATGGTGATTTAATAAAAGCTTCTGATGGGTATTACTTTTAAGACTTTAGTTCAAGTGCTAGAATGTGTTTAAGATGTTTTAGTAAAAGCTTCTGATGCATGTTAGTTGGTCATGAATTATAGTATATATTTTTTCTTCAGTCATGAAAAATAAAAGTTTATTCTTGCCTCTTGTGTCTTATTTTATTTGCTTTTCTTTTACCCTGTCTCTTTTTTTCCCCAACCTGGCTATACACATAGGCTGATCATATTGCCAGTATATGTCTGGTCTAAGGTGATTCTTCTGCATAACATATTAAAAATTGTACTGCATCAAGAAAATAAGTCTTATACAATTTTACTGTGGATGAATGTTACAGATGGGGTGCATGATCATATATGCACATGCCCTGCACATATACATTAACATTTGCATATACAAATCATGCCAGAGAGAGAGAGAGAGAGAGAGGGGCAGTATTGTGGAAAACTTGACTACCCAAAGATAGTCTGAGGCCAACACAGCAGAGAGAGGGTTCATACCTTCTGCAGGTCCATTATTCCTCAATATGGCTTACCTAGAAGTATATTATTATATTTAAAAAAAATAGCTAGTTATTATTTATTTATTTTTGTTTCAATTACTGTTGTTGTTGTTTCCATTTTATTAAATTAGTACTTCCACATGAGGGGGGTGAAAAAAACATAGGAAGTACAAACAGATTAAAACATATAACGCTGTGTATATAAGTAAAAAAAAACATGTAAGACATGTTTTTAATGGAGTTACTGTTCCATTTCAACTTGACTTTATTTGCTATATTTACACACTTTTTGCTTTATTCCATTTGTTATATTAGGTTCTCTGAAAATCGCTGCAGTATAGTACACCAAGCCGATTAGAATGCAATATCTTTATATACAAGTCAAAACATATCTCATTTTAGATAACTGACTAGCTTCCAAACATTTATTGCATGTCCAGTGTTGCACAAGCCTCTGAGCGGTGTTTGGCAAGTAGGATTGTAGCTGATAGCAGGGATCACAGTAGGCACAGAGATAAGCATACAACTTCACATTTGGTGGTGGACTTTGGGGACCTAGCAATATTTCAGGCAGTAAAGAGGCAGAGAGGTTCATTATGTAATTATCTAGTGTGGGATCAGTAGCAAAATCATTTGTTCTAAAATGGGGCATAATGCAAACTGCAAGAAGGTGAAGTTACAAAAATGACTTTAAATGCATCATTTATATGTCTGTACTGCACATATATAAATGTGTATTACGTAATGTGTACATGTCATGTAGTTTGTTCCTTAATGAGTGGGAAATATTGGATGCATAATTACTTATCTAATCAGTAGTTAGTTAATTTTTTTTGTTGCCACATTTCACTTTCTTTCTTTCTTTCTCTTTTTTGTTTTTCACAGAATACTAGCAAGGTAAATCCAAGTACACCTGATGCATGCTGGTAAATGCAGAAGGGAAAGTGAAGAACTGTGAAACTGCTAGTTTTCTGATTAGAAGTCATGCAAGAAAATTAAAAACAAATCCTAATTACATTAATGCTTGCATATATCTACAGCCATAACCAGATAGTAAGTGAAAACAACTACCCTGTCAGGAAATGTCTTTTAATGTTGGCACAGAGGCATATTGCCTTAAACAGGCAACAGTGTTTTCCAGCAGGCTCACTCTGTCTTTTACTGTACCTCTTTATAACTCTGAGTGATAAGAGGAGAGTCATGTTTTTGAAAGTCTTGTCTTCCACCCCACAGTAAGAACCAATGATGATGTGTCACACAATGCAGGTCACAATACTCTGAAGTCAAGCTATTCTAATCAAAGTGGTACAGTTAAGGCAGTTTGAGATGGACACAATGAGAGGCAGCCTCAAATACAAAGGGAAAAAAATTAGAAGGAAATGTACAAGAATTGTGGGGAAACAAAGATGCAACTACAAATATAATTTGTCTTTTCTAAAAAAAAAAAAAAAAAAAAAAAAAAAACAAGTCAATAATCTAATTACCTGTAGGTTCCAAACGAGATGAAAAACATTAAAGATGAAGGAAGGTCATATAAAAATATAAGAAAACACGGGTAATCAAGGGCAAAGAAGCACAACAGGTACAGCAGAATGAGCAGAGAATGGTACCATGGCAGCAAAGGTTTCAAGTAAGAAAATAATGTACCTTATCATAGGAAAAACGCATAAGAACTTTCACAGATGTTTCAGGAATAGAAAATGAAGACTAAAAAGGCAGAACAGGACCTGAGACAGGGAAGCGGATGATGTCAACAGACAGCGGTAGTGACACGACAAAGAGAAGTGGATGATGCCACCCGACAGTGGTAGTGACACAACATAAAGAATGATCAAATACCTCTGTTCAGTATTCTAAGAGACACTCATACCACACAAGAAAACTCCTTCTTGTAGATGAATGGATACCATCCCTGATGCATAAGAAGCAAAATGAAATACTGAAAGAATTCTTAACAACTAAAGGTGGGAAGAGCGATGTAACCCACCAAGATCCAGCCCCATAATTTTAAAAGCAGTGAACCTAATAACTCTGTTAACTAGTCTTGTTTTGTTTAAGTCATGGGTGGATATGTAGTAAATAAGAACTGCAGAGAGGGAAATGTGAAATTACTTCACAAAAGTGGCAACAGCAGATAGATAATAAATGATAGATAATTTAGTTTGTTTTCATTGGTTTGGAAAGCTGATAAAAATACTTCTATAGGAAGGGGATGTTGATAATTTTAAGTGCAGAATCCAAAAGCTGTATGTTTATACAGCAGAGAAATAGTATAAAAGATCTGTGATAAAGTTAGTTTACAGTTACCAAATTAATAGGCAGGGGAGTGGATGTGGACATGTCCTATCTAGAAATTAATATCATCTGTGACCGTCCCATTGACAGTCTCATGCAAATGATTTAAGAAACATCCTGGCTACCCTGTAGCAAGTTCTTGAATGCTGTTCTTTGCTAAAAAAATGTCTGAATAACAAGAAGATGAGATCAACAGTAAATTAAATCCAAAGGGAAACAGACCTTATTTCTGGGATCAATCTGCATTAACCTCAACTGCAGAGGGAATGGAAGGAATGTATGTCTCTTTGCAGATGGCACAAAGCACTTCATCAGAGGCTGTATGGAAGGGTAGTGGACTGCAAAGGATAATACAAATACTCACGTGTGCTGCAACGTAGATTCAAAACAAAGAACTACAAGATGGTGTACCTCAGTAACAGAAACTCAAAAAGAAAAAAAAAGATGTGTAAACCAATATGAGACAGATAAAAGAATCAAAACAGAAAGATAGATTGGCGCAGTTATCTTAGAAGATCTAACAGCGGGCAGTTCATGTGAGATAACACTAAAGAAGAGAGAGAGTGATTTCAGGATGAATATGGAGAAGCACCATCATTAGAAAAGATGCTGACAGTTCTTGAGATTGTATCTGGAGTATAGTGTGCAGTTAGTTCTACAGACACCAACACTGAAGATATATAAGGAAGATAATGCAGGGAATCTCATATGTGATGGATATATAAGGAGAAAATAAAGGAATGCAGTATTTGTAGCTTAGAGGAAAAGAGGGAGAAACTGGTCATGACAGGGTTCTTAAAATCTAAGATGTCAATGTATTTCAGAAGAGGAGATGTATTAAAACATAGTGGCACATGTGGAATGTTGAAGGGTGGCAGCTCATTAGTTATGTGAGGAAGTGCTTCTTCACTGAGACAGTGGTAAGTCAATGAATATGCCATCCTGAAGAAATTTTGTAATTAAAACAGTGATGTTACTTAAGAATATATATCATAAATTGTAAGGCATGGCATGTTATCTTATGTGTGATGTCCAAATACCTGGGTGTATTCTAAGGAAAGGCCAAAGATGTTTTTCTAAACCTTGACATATAGCATCACGATATCACAAACACCATAAAGTACCTTAATGCACTCATAAAAAGGTATTTTAGCTACATTATTGTTATTATTGTGTTTTAAACATATCAAATTTTGAATATTTTGAGAAAAAATCGGTTTGTCTTGTTATTTATGAAAACAAAACACCTTCTTTGTTCAATTCAAGTCAGTCACAAAAGGTAACCAAATGTTCCACAAAAAGAAACGAAGCTGTAACCTACAAACCGCTTTACTTTGCGAACTCTTAATCCAATAAAAAAGAGTCAAAATCACCATAGAGTGTTCATTCGAACCTACTCATCCACTGGGCAATAGCTTGTAGAAAAAACACGCAGCCAGCATGTAAAAATAAATCCAAGCGTCCAGTAGAAACCACGTTTATTAAAATAATTAGAAATTTAAGCCTGTTTTTTTGTTGTATTTTATAAGTCTTGTTTATTATCAGGCTAACAGAGTGTAGTGAGCATTATTCTTTGTTTTTAAAACACCTTCTTTGTTTTGAAATTTAAGGAAATGATATACATAGCTGACAGAGAGAGAAGTGGCATATATCTAAAATGATGTGTTGCTTCTACTACTCTCCAAAACTAATTTGCTTACCCAATGAAATGTACAGGAATTTTAAGGAACAACACACCAATTTGTGACCAAGAGTATGAAATGCACTTTTAGTCAAAAATGATTTGTTTGAATTGTGCTGTGCTGCATGGGGAAATATTTTACACCGTCATGGCAGTGATCAAAATTGAAATCACATTAACAATGTTTATACCACACCCATACCTTAAAAGTTGAATTTTGATTGCTACAGGAGAAGTGCTTAACCTACTCTGAAGTTTTCTATTTAAGGAATATAAAAATGCTGTGTGTTCCTAACAGAGTCAATACTTGTACTTGGTATATTCTGCAATGAAAAAACACAAGCTTTTTAGAGAGTGAACATTTATTGGATCTGTTTTAAATAGTTTATTGATAAGTATAAGCAACTGCCTTAACAGAATATGTTAATTTCTTTTGTCACTTTACACAAAAAGGATCTGAAAATACATAATTTGTTTCTTAAACTATAAAGAGAAGATGGATAATTTTAAAACTATGCCATAACAAAATCAAGTTTTTGCTGATTTTTTTTTTATAATTTACTGGTCCTATAGTATTAGTGTTTTCCATAGTGTAGTGTTTGTTTCTCATCAAGTGCATCTACAATTTTCTTGGTTTCCAGGGTTTTATGTTGCTTCTTGATTTCTATAAAGAATATAAATAAAAAGAAAGAATGAAAATTAATACAATTCAGTTTTGGATTATCCATCTACAGCTGATGCACTGATTATTTTAAGCATGGACATAATTTTTTCTCTTTTTCATCAAGATTAGTCTCACACTACACTTGTTTATAAAGCAAGATGTCAGTGCTTAGACTTTGATACTGGGAAGTTTTGAGCACTATGAGTTTTATGTCCACATCAGGTACTTGGATTTATGTTCCAGTACTAACACTGAATTGCAGCATAGGAGGATCCTAGAGTTCAGAGGGTTGTCTTTTGGATGAAATGCCAGTCTGAAGTCCCATGTGTCTGAGCTGGTATGTTTTACATAAAGCAACCGTGGACTTGTTACTTTGTGTAGGTTAAACATTCCCTGTTATGTGTAAATACCACCTTGGGTCTTCCTCTGAAATAATCCATAGGCCCAGTGTGGCCAACCAAGTCAAAAAATTAATAATTAAAAAATAACTAGCTAAAACTACTCCTACACTGTAATCACTTATAAGGCATTATTAAAATAAACTTGGGTGAAATATTTTCTTTTTATGGGAATAAACTGTAAAATATATTGTGCTAACTTTAAAAAAATACTAAAATAGCAGCAAATCTTAAATACAATTTAAAATCATGTGAACCATAACAAATATAACATTATTTAAGATATGAAGTCCACAATTTTTTGGACTATTTGTACTGTTGACAGGGTCCACAAGTCGCATTTCTGTACCCACATCTCACATTATTAACCTTCTCCCACCCAGCTTTTAATAAATGTGCATACGTCTCCAAACATTATCACATGTACAGTTATGAAGTGCACATATCATTTTCACCTCTTGCCCTCTTCAACCACAAAAGAGTCTTCTGAGAGGACTGGCTTCCATACAGGTGGTCAAGTGTGAGGTGGATGAGGTCACCACTTGTTGGTAATAGCTGAAAGTGCTACAACTCATCATCTAGTTTATCTCATAGGAAATCCTTGCTGGTGCTGTTTCTATTACAGTGCTGAGAGAAGTATATATATTTTTTATTCAGATTTCTCTTGTATGATGTCTGCGTTGGTATATATACAAGTAACAGGGCTACTGGGGTGGTGTCCCATATGATAGACAAAAGAAGCTTATTGTATTTTTTTCAGTGGGTTGAAGTTTCATCCATTTGTGTTCACCTAGCTGAAGGTTCAGGAAGTAGTTACTTAGGGGCTCATAGTAGATGTGAGAGGACCATCCTTATTTGCAATCATGTTATGTACAGATCTGCACTGCTGGTATTACTTTAGAGAGTTCAACACATTCAGTGATTCAGCTCTCTGTATTCCATAATGTTTCTTAGCCATGCTTAAAAGAAATGTACACAGTTGAGCACATACTGAGTTTGTTTGTTCTTCTTTCATCTTTTCCTGGTTAGGGGTCACCACAGCGGAACTCCACAGCAGTAGATTTTTTACGGGTGCCAAGGTGCCAGCTCGACTTCCAACCTTCAACGAAGGCACGCCGCTTGGCTATACCCATACATTACAATCGCTTCATTTGCCTTTTTTAGTTTCAACTCTGCGGAAAGCTGGTTATCATTCTAAAGCATGTGCTCAGTAAACAAACAAACAAAAAAAAAATAGATGTTTTAAACCTCTTGAATGTTTTACTAAATATTTTGTTGCCAGGTAGATAATTAGTTGCAGAGCTGCTTGAAAGTAAGCTAAAACAATTCTACTAATGAATAAAGCAGAACAGTGCTGTAAAGCTTAATTTTTTACTAAGTTTTGTATGGCAGCCTCTTTTAACCACCAGTTTCTACAAGTTATACACTTATCATGTGATACCAGAAGTCTTGCTGCAGTCCAAAGTTTAGAACTAGAGGCAGAAGGCACTTCACAGGTAACCGCAAACCATGAAGACAGTACTTCTGTTCATTCTGTATTTAAAGTCTGGTAAGTAATTTACATAGTTTTCTCAAAAAAAAAACATTTTATTAGTGGGATGTTTGTGTCTAGTCATTTGGAATAAAAATTAAAGAAAAACATGTGTTGTATAATGTTCTAAATCCAGATGAAGAGTGTTACTTGTAACAACCTGTGGTTAGTGGTAGAATATACTAACAAGACGGATTGTATATAACTATGTCATGATACCTAAAGCTCATGTGTAAGTTTTTGTTTAAACTTTTTCCATGTTAGCAGCAGCTATGTGTATGTACATGAGAAGGTGCACAACTACAGGAAACATGTCCACTGTTGTTCCTTAAATTCTTAAAATATTTTATTTGCACAGTTAGAATACTTGGTAATAGTTCAGAGTCAAATATTTTCCAGCTTTTGCAGTTGGATGGTGTCTCATACTAGAATTTTAATGTCATTGTTTTCCTTTTACCAGGCCTAATAGGAGCAGTCTATAAACAGTGGATCCCAGATACAAACTTTGACAATGCAACAAACTGGGACAAAGCCAGGGTCCCCTGCTTTAAAGACAAAATCTATTTTGACAGCAGAATGGTACTGACTTTCACATGTTTCAGTATTTCACCTGTAAATTTTATGAGGACATTTACTAATCCTTTCTTACTATGTTTATTATTTTACAGAGTGTCTCTGTTTATGTCCAGTCAACACATCTGCTAACAGAAATGGTAAGTCTGACAAGTGAGTGAATGACAGACTAGTCACTGCCTGGATATATATATATATATATATATAGATATGCTCAGTATTAAAAGTGAAAAAGTAAAAGAAAATATGCATGTGGTTCCATAAGCGTTATAAGATAGCGATCTGATTTCGAGATATGATATATAGTATCATTCAGGTGTTCCTGCTATTGCCACATGCATCATAGCAGTATTGCAGTTACTAGATGTGAAACCAGCCTCACAACCCGCACCCCAACCCCAGTTCTTTATCAGGTAGGATAATGATCATAATGGAAAGAAAGTTAGCGCACAAACAGCAGGATTTAAGAAATGCATGTAGAGTTTTGGAGTGAATTGTGCACAAACAGCTAGTATTATGAAGCAATCATCTGTCTCCAACCAGACGGAAGGAGAGAGAATTGCAGGGTTTCTACAAGATAGGAGGTAAATGCTGGTGAATAACTTTTCAAAGGTGTAGAATGTCTTCTTGATAAATGATAAAAAGATTTTATTCAGAAGTAGATGTGTGCAAAAAGGCAACATTGTTTCCCTGTTATTACCAATGCTACACTTCATTTGACCAGTAGGTGGTATTTTAGGTGGTATTATTAATCGGGTAACACTGCCCTACACTCGCATATGTATACACTCATGTGTGCACACACACAAACACAAAGACACACACACACACACACACACACACACACACACACACACACACACACGCACACACACGCACACACACGCACACACACACACACACACACACACACACACACACACACACACACACACACACCAGACGTACTTTATTCCCATAATGGCACCTGGTAAAGTCTTGCCTTAATAACAAACGTAATGGTCAGAAAATAAATATCATATGCCTATGAAGGATGTCTCTTATTGTCTTTTTGCTAAGAAGAGGTGCATGACTTTTCAAGCAACAGATGATAAAAAAGTGTCACACCCAAAACAAAATCTTTAAGTATTGCATAGCGTAGCCAAAGCATGATTGCAAAAAACATTTAGGAATCAAATTTCGACAATCCCAAGTAGCTAACAGGAGTATACCATATTAAAGTTAGGCTTGAATGCCAGCTGGAGAAAGAGGCTGTTAAAGTCAGGGTGGGTACAACTCTGAGATTTTAGGAGACAGTGGTTGTATTAACAGCAAACTAACAAAATGTACTTCAAGATGATAACTTTTTTGCAATACAGTCAGGAGCGGCCTTAGGTCAACTGGTGGCCTAGGCAAAAGGTCTCCATGGCACCCTGCACCACACTATCCAGTGCCCCCATCCTGGTCTGCCTACACCAAATAAATAATGGAAAAGTGCCCCTGCTACAGTGGCGCCCTAGGCAGCTGCCTAGTTGGCCTATGCCTAAGGCCGGCTATGAGTACAGTACAATCTGTGACCACTGTTCCATGGCAATCAACATTTTGTAAGTTCCACTGAGGCCCACTGTGACAAAAACAAACACAAAATGTAAACCTGAAAATTTAACCTACTTTGAAGTACTTCCTACATTCTTTTCTTGCAGTCACCAATATACTTTTTAATGTTTCTTGC
The DNA here is from genome assembly GCF_019279795.1 of Protopterus annectens. Classification (NCBI taxonomy): domain Eukaryota; kingdom Metazoa; phylum Chordata; order Ceratodontiformes; family Protopteridae; genus Protopterus; species Protopterus annectens. The sequence continues at coordinate 857,366,473 of NC_056737.1, read as the reverse complement.
AGCCACCAGTATACTTTTTAATGTTTCAGTGCAATTCTGTATTATCTTTAAAAAGGAAGCTATACTAAAGTATCACTGAAATGTAGTTATTCAAATTCACACTTGTAAAAGCACACTCTGTAAAAGTCAATGTACTCAGCAGTATTATTTCCTGCTCCTAAACTCTGCACTTTTAACTTATTTATACCATTATTTCTACTAGTACATTCTCATTTGTTAGAATGCATACAGGATAGTTAAATGCATGTTTGGGTATACTAGCTGCTAGCTGCAGTGGTCAGGCATGCTGTACTAGCTTACAATGACTGACATTTCTGACTGCTGGCAGAAGTATTTATGTCTGTATCCTCTCCTCATTGTCTGAGACTACTGGGCTCTACATTCTTCCAACCCATGCTTCTGGCTGGTGAGGGGCTCAAGGTATCTATTGCTGCTGAGGAGAGTTTTCTTGTTTATGCCTCTTAACTACCCCTGAGCATGCTCACGGTATTCAAGGGGGTAGTGTTCAATAGGCTTGAGGGGTATCATCCACACATCTGAATGTGAGCCAGCCAAAGCCTTGCCCCCTTGTAGACCCCTCCACCACATGTGACAGCTTTCACCATGGCTCAGCCATAGAGGTGTGCCTGAGCATCCTCCCCAAAAGAAGGGCACGCCCATTCTCCATACCTGCACCATCAAATGCCAACATTGCTAATTGTCATTGGATCAACTGGGCTGTAGTCATGGCCTTATGCCTGAATAAGACCAGCATGATTATAAGTTTTACGATATTCATAACAGCTTGTATTTTATTTAATCTCAAAAGTTTGTTACCATTATAGATTAATGTTAGTACATTGTGAGCAGAGACACTGCATCGAGTAACAGTAAGAATAAACAAATCTAGCAATTAATTTTTAAAAAATACACAATGATGATCTTCCCAGGGTAAGTAACCACTTACCCAAAAAAACAAAAACAAACCCAAACCGAACCATCCCTAACCCAACCAGGTGGGGGGCTATGCCCCCCGCACCACCCAATGTGGAGAGTTGCACCCCCACACCTCCCCTAACTAAATATACCAACTCCAAAATAACACTACAGTTGGGAAAAGGGTAAAGTTTGCCATCTCATACAACAGGTTACTTACCCTGGGAAGATCTTTGTTATGCCGTTACTTCGATGAATTGGGAGTTTGATATTCAGAGTGTCGACAAACTGAGATCCGATAATATGGGATTTTGATAAAGTCAGGTAGACCCATATGTATATATATATATATATATATATATATATATATATATATATATATATATATATATATGGGTCTACTTTGATTCACTGAAAACTCATTTCACTGAATTTCAATTCACCCTCAAAAAATCGCTGAAAGCTCAAATCACTGAAAACCCAAGTGTGGGGGGGCATAGCCCCACACCTAATTTTGGTTTTATATTGTTAGTTTTCTGTGAAATAAGATTCATACATATAAAAGCTAAGTAGGTGGGCCCCCCACATCCCCCAATGTTGGGGGCTGTGCCCACCCCCCCAACTCTATATACTAACTCCAGAATCACATTACAGTGGGGAAAAGGGCATATACATTTTATTTGCCCAACAGTACTTACATTCAGTGAAATTTGATTCAGTGAAATGAGTTTTCAGTGATTTGAGCTTTCAGTGATTTGTTGTGTGTTTTGAAATTCAGTGAAATGAGTTTTCAGTGAATCAAATAGACCCCTCGAACAAGAAACATCGCGACCCATTAAAGCTAAAATGCACTATTTCGAAAGTGCACCTTCACAAAAGCCTGTTCTCCGAACCGGAAAAAAACAAACAAAAAAAATACTTTAAACAGTATTTTGCAGGGGGGCAAGCCCCCCCTGCACCCCCCATATGGGGGGCTGCACCACCCACACCACCCTACTTAAATATACTAACTCTGAGATTGCACTACAGTGGAGAAAAGGATATTTTTCCTTATCCCCACTGTAATGTGCTTCGGAGACCAGCTTTTGTGAAAGTGCACTTTCGATTTAGTGCACTTTCACTTAAATGGATTAGATCTTCTGGTTGTTGAGAAAGTGTGTTTTTGACAATCAGAAGTAGACACACACACACACACACACACACACACACACACATATATATATATATATATATATATATAGATATATATATATATATATATATACACACACATATATATACACACACATATATAAACACAACACACTAATGCATGGAAAAAGAAAACTGAGGCTAACTAATAATCAAATCTGTGACATTTATTTTACCATGACATTGCCGTCTCTATCCCACAGCAAACCTAAAAACCAGGAATGAAGAAATCCTGGATTATACCCCCACAGATAAATTCATCAGTACTTCTGCAAAGTGATGTTCTACAGAAATAGACAGGAGAAGGGCGAGTACAAGATGCTAGGCTACAGAAAGTGAAAATTAGCTTGATGTATGCCTTTTCTAGCCTTTACCATCACGTAATGTAGCAATTTAGGAGATTCATATGAAAATACCTTCAGTTTCATTTAATCAATTATGCTAAATAAATGCATTTGATCTCACTTTGTTGTGATTAATTGTTTAGTGAAATGCTTTGTTTATATTTGTATAAACACGTTATGACTACTCTAAAAAACTTAGAAACTTAAAAAGCAAGCTGTCGTCTGTCATTTCTCTTTTTTAAAATACTAGTTATTTCTAAATTTTATGAGTCTACTGTACATTTGGGTGATGTTTATAGCACTGTAAAAAGCTGGTATACCCTTATATGTTAAAGTGTACCCAAGACAGCATTTCAGTATATTAAAATACATTTGTTGCATCAAAGTATTTGATGGTTACACTTTCCTCAATCAGTTGTCTTGGTTCCTCACATAGCTGGTTTAGGCATCAGCAAGCCCCTGGTCCTTGGGGGGGGGGGGGGGGGTAGCCACAGCAAGTTATTTTATTTTGATATTTTGTTACATGTTTGTCAAACAAACCAACAAAAGCTAGTACAGCAACCTTGTGTACTTAAGAAACCAGGTGGGTAATAATAACTCTTATTATCTCCTTTACAATTCAAAATTGTATCTGGTTATAGTAACAGTGTTTTGTCAAGTAGCAGGCTTCACCATTTCATTAAATAGTTTTACCACTGACATAGTGCCCTTGACTTAATTAAATCATACTGGTGGGCATTTCCTCCTCTAAAATTAAAATTGTAGCCATATTTAGGCACCTGCAGTACCTATGAATGCAGGGGGCCACTCAATTTTCCTTGACTGTGTTGGGACCCCACAAAAGCTGCTTCTGAGGGAAAATAAGGGAAAAAAATATAAATTTTCTGATCAAGCACTTTATCTGAAACAGAGTTCTAGTATAACCATGTTAAGATAAGACCGATAAATAGTGAATGAACATGAGCACGGTAAGTGCTAGAGATAAGCAGCCCATAGTGACCAATCTCAGTCCATATCTTGGATTTTAAGAAGAGCTGATGCTCCCCCCCCCCCTATCTACAGGGATGATTTTTTTTTTCAGGGAGTTTTATAAATATTGTAAGAACACCAGAAACTATAGCTCTCAACTTCTTTGCTCAAGAATTCCATTCTTAAGCAAAGCCAAAAATAAAAGCAAAATAAAAGTTCAAAATCAGGAATACGTTTTAAATATTATTCTCATGTACTTAGATAGTTAATAGAATAACACATTTTGAATTGACATTCATTTTCTTGACAATAAGAAGTATGAGACTCTGATGTCTGAAGTTATTGACTATCTATAATCTTGAATGATTTACTAGCAAATCAAACTTTTTTATGAAGGAGAGATCAAAATTATGATGCAAAGTTAGGGACATTCTGTGAAATCAAGTGACAGTGATAAGTAAGCATTATTCCTCAATGAGGTAAATAAAAGTGAGTTACCCCTGTGCTGTTTGACAACTGCTACACAAGTCACTAATCTAATGTTGCACAACGTATTGCTATTTAACAAAATCAATGCAAATCTAGTATTACTACTGCATTTGCTTGTTTGTGTGTGTGTTGGAGTATGAGTATCAAGCAGGCAATAATTTATTTTGCTTTGTAGCACAAACATCATCTGTATTGCAGATGTGCTTGTGTAATGTGTGTGTGTGTGTGTGTGTGTGTGTGTGTGTGTGTGTGTGTGTGTGTGTGTGTGTGTGTGCAAGAAATATCATTAATTTTTTTCTGCGCACATACACACACACACACGCACACACACACATAGGGGGAAGTGGCTGCAGTGTATCTAAGATTAACAAGTTGGCCATGTTTTCTTTCACTTACCATCACAAACATAGATCTTACACATAATATGTGTCTATCTTTCATGGTTTGGCAGGAAGAGGATGAGTATGAAAGCAACTGTTTTTTCCATGGTGGTGCAGTGAGTAGCATTGCCATTTCACAGGGCTTTGCTGTGGTTGAGTTACTGACTATATCTTTTCCCTGTGTAGAGTCTGCATCCCTCCCTGTCTGTCCATCTGTGCATGCATCCAAGTGTTCTGATTAACCTTAGCACCTCAAAAACATGCAACAGATAAAAATCCTCCAGTTTTAATGGAGGTGAATGTGCACTGTGTGTGTGTGTGTGTGTGTGTGTGTGTGTGTGTGTGTGTGTGTGTGTGTGTGTGTGTGTGTGTGTGTGTGTGTGTGTCTGTGTGTGTCTGTGTGCAAGAAATATCATTCATTTTTTTCTGCGCACATACACACACACACGCACACACACACATACGCACACACACTCACACACACACACACACACACACACACACACACACACACACACACACACACACACAAACACACACACAAAATACACACACATAATAATGGCAGGCATATACATAACTCTTCTCTGTAGCAATAAAAAAAATACAGTTAACAAGCAATAAGATTTCAAAAGTAGAACATAAAATACATCACATGACATTCAGACACTTGGACCTTATGTAGGTCTAGTAGTCTGCACAACCCAGACTGTGTAAATGATTTTTTATGTAGACTTAGTGGTGGTGTCTGCCCTCAACCCCACCCATTGTAAATTACCAGCCCTTCTTAGAGGTGTGTCAAGAATATTGCTGTTGGTTGTGTGATGGGTTGGCGATGTTGTCATTACTTCTATCATTTTTATTACAGTTAAACCATAGAAGTATGCATAAAAGGTCATTACAGCTTGTGTTGAGGCTGGAGACAGTGTGATCACTGTTTCTTTTAGTTTTCTTCAGACCTCGAAGGTGTACAAATAAGGTTATTATAGCTAGTATAGGGGCAGTGTACTATCTAGGCGCAACAAAGTGGAATACATTAGTGTAATCATTATTTTTTTCACTTTGCTCACAATCACATATCAGCCACACATACAGTTGGTTGCTTTAGGGGTAGGATTGAGGAATGAGGAGGCTTACTATGTACATTGAAAGCAGTTACTTGAAAATACATGACTGTGGCCATTTGAACCTCTGCTTTCATCCCAGTCTAATGCAAGAGGGATGCAGAGGCAGTGACTGTCTTTTCGGGGGGGGGGGGGTAGAGAGGCAGACAGCATTCCATGTAGGATTTGTGTAGTCTCATAAACAATTATCCTGTTTGTTTATTGTGAGCTGCTATTTTATCAGCTTTGAACATTAAGCCTTGGGGGCAATGTATGTCTTCCATGAAAGATAAAAATAAGGCTAAATGTTTTTTTCTTTCTCATAATTTTTTGCTCGGGTCACCATTAAATTAAAAAGTTGGAAAATGCTCTAAAATGCACTTCAGAATGTCTGTAACCCTATGGTTTCAGAGGGTCCTGGCTTAATTGAGTTATTTCCTAAATGATTATTGCTGTACCATCTTGGCCAGTTAAGGTGTGTTGAAAACATATAAGAAAAACTAAAGTTGAGCAGCAGCACTGCATTTCTTTCCTTAATCATAACTTTTCTTCAAGCCATCACTGGATGAAACAATTGTGTAAAAAAAACTTTAATATGCACATCAGAACATATAGAATACAGTGGCTTCTTGAAAATGCTGAAGAGTAAGGCAAAATGTGAGAAAAAGAAGAAAAATTAATATGCATGGTGTGGGGGGCCTGGGATGGGGTATAACAGAGAGAATCCCTGGAGGATATGGGGGGGTGAAACAGTACTACAATCCTGTATATAGAGTTGTTGTAATGTATCACTGCTGCAACTCATTGCCAGTCACTGTGAATGCCCCTGTATGAGATGGGCCAGCACAGTGTTGTACGTAACATTGTAGCTACAATTCAGTCTGTACGTACTACTCCTAAAACTCTGCAGCATGAACTAAAAGGTTGCTTAGGAGGGGTAGCAGCAACAGTGTGATACTTAAAGTGGAACTGTTTAGGGGGCCCTCAACTTGACACTTTCTGGGGACCCTGGAAATGTTAACACTGACCCTGGTCTCTCATGCAAGCAATGTGTGTGTGTGTGTGTGTGTGTGTGTGTGTGTGTGTGTGTGTGTGTGTGTGTGTGTGTGTGTGTGTGTGTGTGTGTTTACATACATGCATGCATGCTTGTGTCTGTTATTGATTTTTTATTACTATAAGCACTTGCAACATGAGTCAGTAGTTCCCGTTTTCTTCAAGTTCATATGTTTAAAGCTAAATCACCATCAGTTTAGTTTTGCAAATAGGTTCATAGGTTCATTGATGTGTACTAGGCTAATGGCCCTGGAGCCTTTACAAGCCTAGCCCATAGGATTACCCTGGAATTATGCCACCTGACCTTAGTTCCCAGTGCCTCTGTTGAGGAAAGCCACTGGAGTGATCCCTGGGATGAATTTTCTATTTCCCATCCACTCATCAAGATTTCTCCTGAAGAGGGCCAGTGAGGTGCTCTGCTTGACATGTATGGGAAGTCTATTCTATAGCATGGGCAGTCTCTGGGTTATGAACCTGTCTTTCCAGTATGTTCCGTTGATTGTGGTAATGAGGTTGAGGTCTCTGGACTGTGTGGTGCAGAGGGATTGGGATTTTTTTAGCTGTAGCATTTCTAACAGACCTGGGTCAGACATGGCTTAGTAAGTCAAGCAGAGATTGCCTCTAAGTAGGTGATATGAGACATAGAAATATTCTTGTCTGGTAGATATATATATATATATATTTTTTTTATATATATATATATATATGCAACACTGTTAGTTTGTACAGGCATCCTAGGTTTTTCCTGCAGTCAGTGACTGTAATCTGTTATGCAAGGTAGGTTAGCTAACAACCATGAGAAAGTAAATTAAGGACAGGTATGGTCATCTCATGCTACTTATCTATTAAGACATGGACTACATCTGCTTCATCAGACGTTAACTGACAGTGTGTTGACCCTCCATTTAAATACAAAAACCTCCTTAAAATCATAATTAAATCAATTAACATTTAAAGCACCAATGTCTCATAAATACATTCCCATTCAAAATGCATTATTAAAATTGTTAAAAACTCATACCTGAAACCTAAGATCAAACTTCCTAGCAATAACACTAACTTCAAAAATTGATGAAAAATAAATAAGTACAGGCGCTAAGCAGTACCCTATCTTTGTAGGGGTCTTGCTTTCAAAATTGGTTTGATAGGAACTTTGTCATTTAAACCTGCACTACTATCTGCTCGCATGCTTATTATCACCTTGTTTCTTTTTCTTCAGTCCTGTTTCTAATATCGCCCATTCTTTCTTCTATTCTAGTTTTATCTGGTGTACCGAGTCAATCTGTATATACTTGGAGAAAAGGTTTAGACCATTGTTGGACCAGACAATTTAAAGCTAGATCTCTGAATAATAGTGCCAGTAAGCAGAGAGCACACATCACTAGATATGAAGGAAAGTGCGAGTTTAATTACACAATTAATAGAAGTAACACTTGAGAAGCTCCAGTAACTGTACTTAAACTGTCACCAACTTAATGCACCGATTCTTCACAATGAAGGCATTCTGCTGGATGGGGAAGCTGCAGACGCAACATTAAATGTGCATATTTTCACAGGTATATGGCTAAACAGAGAAAAAGAAAACCAGCAAAATACAAGAGAGTCAAAATGATGCCATTGAACGCCCAATCATACAACAAAATAGTAAATCAAATATTTGCAGCTTTTCTCCCTGGGTCTCTGCCAATAAGACCATTCGGATAAACCCAATAAACAGAAACTAAATAAATAAATATAAATAAATAAAACATTTAACCCAGAGGAAACAATAATTATTTTGTACTTCAGCTAAAGCTTTCAACAAAAAACGATGTATTCTGCACCTTATAAATTACTTTAAACTCACTAATCCACAATTTCTTACTTTAATATACTATTTTATATCTGCATTTTAATTTTTGTGTACTCCTTTTCTGTTTTTCCCTTTACTGCTAAGGATGTCTTGACAACTATGTTATTTTACTACCACTATGCTGTTCTTCCTGTTCTGTCAGAGATCGTGGACAATTTAATTAGTTGCACTCAGAACAAGTGCTGACATGGTGGAGGCCCCCCCACACACTCCTTAGTTGCATACATTAACTCAGCAATCATATAACAGCAGCCATCATGAATTTCCCATAAAGCAACTGCAGTCAACTGAACAAATGCTGAGTACAGCTGAGTTCAACAAAACACACCTTCATCTAAAGTCACAACTTAAAAAATATTTTAACAAAATGCAATTTAACTAAATGCATAACTTCTTATGCCATTTATATTTAATATCTCCAGTAGATTCTTTCATTCAGTTTATTTGTGTGCTTAGAGTGCCTCTGAAAGAGATTAGAATAATTTTACAGAACATAAACCCCAACTAAGATTTTTTGTGAATATGATCATCCCACCTCTTGCTTAACTTTACAATGAAGTGCTCATGGTTTGAGACACATATTGCAAAGAAATGATCACAAACTGTATTTCCATTAATATTGTTTGTAAGAAGGGCTGATGCCCCCTACCTCTCCTTCAAACTCACTGGGGGTTGGTTATGGTAAGGAATGAGCCTCCTTTGCAAATGGAAATAATGGAAAATATAGTCTGCTAATCCAGATTTTGTCACATGAAATGCAACCTTATCTTAAACTATATGTTTCTTGTGGGGAGTAGGTACAATAAAGTAATGCCATTCATTTAATGTTGTAATAATAATAATAATAATAATAATAATAATA